>NW_027478736.1:0-311528 GCF_051014685.1 Ptiloglossa arizonensis | reverse complement strand
TAACTAGAACGGCCTAGGGGAAAAGTACGCATACCGTTTTAATCGGGCGAGTTTCTACTTTCAGATGCAACAGAAATTTTGCGGATTGGTCAATCCGTTCGCGAGATATGGCAGTTTTGAGATAAGAAACGCTTGAGAAACTCAAAATTTTCGCAGTTCTGATGCACGAAACGAATAACTAGCACGACCTAGGGGAAAAGTACGCATACCGATATAATCGGGCGAGTTTCTACTTTCAGATGCAACAGAAATTTTGCGGATTGGTCAATCCGTTCGAGAGATATGGCAGTTTGGAAGTAAGAAACGCAGGAGAAACTCAAAATTTTCGCGGTTCTGATGCTCGAAACGAACAACTAGAACGGCCTAGGGGAAAAGTACGCATACCGTTTTAATCGGGCGAGTTTCTACTTTCAGATGCAACAGAAATTTTGCGGATTGGTCAATCCGTTCGCGAGATATGGCAGTTTGGAGGTAAGAAACGCTTGAGAAACTCAAAATTGTCGCAGTTCTGATGCTCGAAACGAATAACTGGAACGGCCTAGGGGGAAACTACGCATACCCTTGTAATCGGGCGAGTTTCTACTTTCAGATGCAAAAGAAACTTTGCGGATTGGTCAATCCGTTCGCGAGATGTGGCAGTTTGGAAGTAGGAAACGCTTGAGAAACTCAAAATTTTCGCTGTTCTGATTTTCGAAACGAATAACGAGAACGGCCTAGGGGAAAAGTACGCATACCGTTTTAATCGGGCGAGTTTCTACTTTCAGATGCAACAGAAATTTTGCGGATTGGTCAATCCGTTCGCGAGATATGGCAGTTTTGAGATAAGAAACGCTTGAGAAACTCAAAATTATCGCAGTTCTGATGCTCGAAACGAATAACTGGAACGGCCTAGGGGGAAACTACGCATACCATTGTAATCGGGCGAGTTTCTACTTTCAGATGCAACAGAAACTTTGCGGATTGGTCAATCCGTTCGCGAGATATGGCCGTTTGGATGTAAGAAACGCTTGAGAAACTCAAAATTATCGCAGTTCTGATGCTCGAAACGAATAACTAGAACGGCCTAGGGGAAAAGTACGCATACCGTTTTAATCGGGCGAGTTTCTACTTTCAGATGCAACAGAAATTTTGCGGATTGGTCAATCCGTTCGCGAGATATGGCAGTTTGGAGGTAAGAAACGCTTGAGAAACTCAAAATTGTCGCAGTTCTGATGCTCGAAACGAATAACTGGAACGGCCTAGGGGGAAACTACGCATACCATTGTAATCGGGCGAGTTTCTACTTTCAGATGCAAAAGAAACTTTGCGGATTGGTCAATCCGTTCGCGAGATGTGGCAGTTTGGAAGTAGGAAACGCTTGAGAAACTCAAAATTTTCGCTGTTCTGATTCTCGAAACGAATAACTAGAACGGCCTAGGGGAAAAGTACGCATACCGTTTTAATCGGGCGAGTTTCTACTTTCAGATGCAACAGAAATTTTGCGGATTGGTCAATCCGTTCGCGAGATATGGCAGTTTTGAGATAAGAAACGCTTGAGAAACTCAAAATTTTCGCAGTTCTGATGCTCGAAACGAATAACTGGAACGGCCTAGGGGGAAACTACACATGCCATTGTAATCGGGCGAGTTTCTACTTTCAGATGCAACAGAAACTTTGCGGATTGGTCAATCCGTTCGCGAGATGTGGCCGTTTGGAAGTAAGAAACGCTTGAGAAACTCAAAATTTTCGCTGTTCTGATGCGCGAAACGAATAACTAGCACGGCCTAGGGGAAAAGTACGCATACCGATATAATCGGGCGAGTTTCTACTTTCAGATGCAACAGAAATTTTGTGGATTGGTCAATCCGTTCGAGAGATATGGCAGTTTGGAAGTAAGAAACGCTTGAGAAACTCAAAATTTTCGCCGTTCTGATGCGCGAAACCAATAACTAGCACGGCCTAGGGGAAAAGTACGCATACGAATGCAATCGGGCGAGTTTCTACTTTCAGACGCAACAGAAATTTTGCGGATTGGTCGATCCGTTCGCGAGATATGGCAGTTTGGAAGTAAGGAACGCTTGAGAAACTCAAAATTTTCGCAGTTCTGATGCTCGAAACGAGTAACTAGAACGGCCTAGGGGAAAAGTACGCATACCGTTTTAATCGGGCGAGTTTCTACTTTCAGATGCAACAGAAATTTTGCGGATTGGTCAATCCGTTCGCGAGATATGGCAGTTTGGAAGTAAGAAACGCTTGAATAACTCAAAATTTTCGCCGTTCTGATGCTCGAAACGAATAACTAGAACGGCCTAGGGGAAAAGAACGCATACCGTTTTAATCGGGCGAGTTTCTACTTTCAGATGCAACAGAAATTTTGCGGATTGGTCAATCCGTTCGCGAGATATGGCAGTTTGGAAGTAAGAAACGCTTGAGAAACTCAAAATTGTCGCAGTTTTGATGCTCGAAACGAATAACTGGAACGGCCTAGGGGGAAACTACGCATACCATTGTAATCGGGCGAGTTTCTACTTTCAGATGCAACAGAAATTTTGTGGATTGGTCAATCCGTTCGCGAGATGTGGCAGTTTGGAAGTAAGAAACGCTTGAGAAACTCAAAATTTTCGCAGTTCTGATTCTCGAAACGAATAACTAGAACGGCCTAGGGGAAAACTACACCTACTGTTGTAATGGGGCGAGTTTCTACTTTCAGATGCAACAGAAATTTTGCGGATTGGTCAATCCGTTCGCGAGATATGGCAGTTTGGAGATAAGAAACGCTTGAGAAACTCAAAATTTTCGCAGTTCTGATGCTCGAAACGAATAACTGGAACGGCCTAGGGGGAAACTGCACATACCATTGTAATCGGGCGAGTTTCTACTTTCAGATGCAACAGAAACTTTGCGGATTGGTCAAACCGTTCGCGAGATGTGGCCGTTTGGACGTAAGAAACGCTTGAGAAACTCAAAATTTTCGATGTTCTGATGCGCGAAACGAATAACTAGCACGGCCTAGGGGAAAAGTACGCATACCGATGTAATCGGGCGAGTTTCTACTTTCAGATGCAACAGAAATTTTGCGGATTGGTCAATCCGTTCGAGAGATATTGCAGTTTGGACGTAAGAAACGCTTGAGAATCTCAAAATTTTCGCCGTTCTGATGCGCGAAACGAATAACTAGCACGGCCTAGGGGAAAAGTACGCATACCGATGTAATCGGGCGAGTTTCTACTTTCAGATGCAACAGAAATTTTGCGGATTGGTCGATCCGTTCGCGAGATATGGCAGTTTGGAAGTAAGAAACGCTTGAGAAACTCAAAATTTTCGCAGTTCTGATGCTCGAAACGAGTAACTAGAACGGCCTAGGGAAAAGTACGCATACCGGTTTAATCGGGCGAGTTTCTACTTTCAGATGCAACAGAAATTTTGCGGATTGGTCAATCCGTTCGCGAGATATGGCAGTTTTGAGATAAGAAACGCTTGAGAAACTCAAAATTTTCGCAGTTCTGATGCTCGAAACGAATAACTGGAACGGCCTAGGGGGGAAACTACACATGCCATTGTAATCGGGCGAGTTTCTACTTTCAGATGCAACAGAAACTTTGCGGATTGGTCAATCCGTTCGCGAGATGTGGCCGTTTGGAAGTAAGAAACGCTTGAGAAACTCAAAATTTTCGCTGTTCTGATGCGCGAAACGAATAACTAGCACGGCCTAGGGGAAAAGTACGCATACCGATATAATCGGGCGAGTTTCTAGTTTCAGATGCAACAGAAATTTTGCGGATTGGTCAATCCGTTCGAGAGATATGGCAGTTTGGAAGTAAGAAACGCTTGAGAAACTCAAAATTTTCGCCGTTCTGATGCGCGAAACGAATAACTAGCACGGCCTACGGGAAAAGTACGCATACCGATGCAATCGGGCGAGATTCTACTTTCAGACGCAACAGAAATTTGCGGATTGGTCGATCCGTTCGCGAGATATGGCAGTTTGGAAGTAAGAAACGATTGAGAAACTCAAAATTTTCGCAGTTCTGATGCTCGAAACGAGTAACTAGAACGGCCTAGGGGAAAAGTACGCATACCGTTTTAATCGGGCGAGCTTCTACTTTCAGATGCAACAGAAACTTTGCGGATTGGTCAATCCGTTCGCGAGATGTGGCAGTTTGGAAGTAGGAAACGCTTGAGAAACTCAAAATTTTCGTAGTTCTGATTCTCGAAACGAATAACTAGAACGACCTAGGGGAAAAGTACGCATACCGTTTTAATCAGGCGAGTTTCTACTTTCAGATGCAACAGAAATTTTGCGGATTGGTCGATCCGTTCGCGAGATATGGCAGTTTGGAAGTAAGAAACGATTGAGAAACTCAAAATTTTCGCAGTTCTGATGCTCGAAACGAATAACTGGAACGGCCTAGGGAGAAACTACACATACCATTGTAATCGGGCGAGTTTCTACTTTCAGATGCAACAGAAACTTTGCGGATTGGTCAATCCGTTCGCGAGATGTGGCCGTTTGGAAGTAAGAAACGCTTGAGAAACTCAAAATTTTCGCTGTTCTGATGCGCGAAACGAATAACTAGCACGGCCTAGGGGAAAAGTACGCATACCGATATAATCGGGCGAGTTTCTACTTTCAGATGCAACAGAAATTTTGCGGATTGGTCAATCCGTTCGAGAGATATGGCAGTTTGGAAGTAAGAAACGCTTGAGAAACTCAAAATTTTCGCAGTTCTGATGCTCGAAAAGAATAACTCGAACGGCCTAGGGGAAAAGTACGCATACCGTTGTAATCGGGCGAGTTTCTACTTTCAGATGCACAGAAATTTTGCGGATTGGTCAATCCGTTCGCGAGATATGGCAGTTTGGAGGTAAGAAACGCTTGAGAAACTCAAAATTGTCGCAGTTCTGATGCTCGAAACGAATAACTAGAACGGCCTAGGGGAAAAGTTCGCATACCGTTTTAATCGGGCGAGTTTCTACTTTCAGATGCAACAGAATTTTTGCGGATTGGTCAATCCGTTCGCGAGATATGGCAGTTTTGAGATAAGAAACGCTTGAGAAACTCAAAATTTTCGCAGTTCTGATGCTCGAAACGAATAACTGGAACGGCCTAGGGGGAAACTACACATACCATTGTAATCGGGCGAGTTTCTACTTTCAGATGCAACAGAAACTTTGCGGATTGGTCAATCCGTTCGCGAGATGTGGCCGTTTGGAAGTAAGAAACGCTTGAGAAACTCAAAATTTTCGCTGTTCTGATGCGCGAAACGAATAACTAGCACGGCCTAGGGGAAAAGTACGCATACCGATATAATCGGGCGAGTTTCTACTTTCAGATGCAACAGAAATTTTGCGGATTGGTCAATCCGTTCGAGAGATATGGCAGTTTGGAAGTAAGAAACGCTTGAGAAACTCAAAATTTTCGCCGTTCTGATGCGCGAAATGAATAACTAGAACGGCCTAGGGGAAAAGTACGCATACCGATGTAATAGGGCGAGTTTCTACTTTCAGATGCAACAGAAATTTTGCGGATTGGTCGATCCGTTCGCGAGATATGGCAGTTTGGAAGTAAGAAACGCTTGAGAAACTCAAAATTTTCGCAGTTCTGATGCTCGAAACGAGTAACTAGAACGGCCTAGGGGAAAAGTACGCATTCCGTTGTAATCGGGCGAGTTTCTACTTTCAGATGCAACAGAAATTTTGCGGATTGGTCAATCCGTTCGCGAGATATGGCAGTTTGGAAGTAAGAAACGCTTGAGAAACTCAAAATTTTCGCCGTTCTGATGCTCAAAACGAATAACTAGAACGGCCTAGGGGAAAAGTACGCATACCGTTTTAATCGGGTGAGTTTCTACTTTCAGATGCAACAGAAATTTTGCGGATTGGTCAATCCGTTCGCGAGATATGGCAGTTTGGAGGTAAGAAACGCTTGAGAAACTCAAAATTATCGCAGTTCTGATGCTCGAAACGAATAACTGGAACGGCCTAGGGGGAAACTACACATACGATTGTAATAGGGCGAGTTTCTACTTTCAGATGCAACAGAAATTTTGCGGATTGGTCAATCCGTTCGCGAGATGTGGCAGTTTGGAAGTAAGAAACGCTTGAGAAACTCAAAATTTTCGCAGTTCTGATTCTCGAAACGAATAACTAGAACGGCCTAGGGGAAAACTACACCTACTGTTGTAATGGGGCGAGTTTCTACTTTCAGATGCAACAGAAATTTTGCGGATTGGTCAATCCGTTCGCGAGATATGGCAGTTTGGAGATAAGAAACGCTTGAGAAACTCAAAATTTTCGCAGTTCTGATGCTCGAAACGAATAACTGGAACGGCCTAGGGGGAAACTACACATACCGATATAATCGGGCGAGTTTCTACTTTCAGATGCAACAGAAATTTTGCGGATTGGTCAATCCGTTCGAGAGATATGGCAGTTTGGAAGTAAGAAACGCTTGAGAAACTCAAATTTTCGCCGTTCTGATGCGCGAAACGAATAACTAGAACGGCCTAGGGGAAAAGTACGCATACCGATGTAATCGGGCGAGTTTCTACTTTCAGATGCAACAGAAATTTTGCGGATTGGTCAATCCGTTCGCGAGATATGGCAGTTTGGAGGTAAGAAACGCTTGAGAAACTCAAAATTATCGCAGTTCTGATGCTCGAAACGAATAACTGGAACGGCCTAGGGGGAAACTACACATACGATTGTAATCGGGCGAGTTTCTACTTTCAGATGCAACAGAAATTTTGCGGATTGGTCAATCCGTTCGCGAGATGTGGCAGTTTGGAAGTAAGAAACGCTTGAGAACTCAAAATTTTCGCAGTTCTGATTCTCGAAACGAATAACTAGAACGGCCTAGGGGAAAACTACACCTACTGTTGTAATGGGGCGAGTTTCTACTTTCAGATGCAACAGAAATTTTGCGGATTGGTCAATCCGTTCGCGAGATATGGCAGTTTGGAGGTAAGAAACGCTTGAGAAACTCAAAATTGTCGCAGTTCTGATGCTCGAAACGAATAACTAGAACGGCCTAGGGGAAAAGTTCGCATACCGTTTTAATCGGGCGAGTTTCTACTTTCAGATGCAACAGAAATTTTGCGGATTGGTCAATCCGTTCGCGAGATATGGCAGTTTTGAGATAAGAAACGCTTGAGAAACTCAAAATTTTCGCAGTTCTGATGCTCGAAACGAATAACTGGAACGGCCTAGGGGGAAACTACACATGCCATTGTAATCGGGCGAGTTTCTACTTTCAGATGCGACAGAAACTTTGCGGATTGGTCAATAACGCTTGAGAAACTCAAAATTTTCGCTGTTCTGATGCGCGAAACGAATAACTAGAACGGCCTAGGGGAAAAGTACGCATACCGTTTTAATCGGGCGAGTTTCTACTTTCAGATGCAACAGAAATTTTGCGGATTGGTCAATCCGTTCGCGAGATATGGCAGTTTGGAGATAAGAAACGCTTGAGAAACTCAAAATTTTCGCAGTTCTGATGCTCGAAACGAATAACTGGAACGGCCTAGGGGGAAACTACACATACCATTGTAATCGGGCGAGTTTCTACTTTCAGATGCAACAGAAACTTTGCGGATTGGTCAATCCGTTCGCGAGATGTGGCCGTTTGGAAGTAAGAAACGCTTGAGAAACTCAAAATTTTCGCTGTTCTGATGCGCGAAACGAATAACTAGCACGGCCTAGGGGAAGAGTACGCATACCGATATAATCGGGCGAGTTTCTACTTTCAGATGCAACAGAAATTTTACGGATTGGTCAATCCGTTCGAGAGATATGGCAGTTTGGAAGTAAGAAACGCTTGAGAATCTCAAAATTTTCGCCGTTCTGATGCGCGAAATGAATAACTAGAACGGCCTAGGGGAAAAGTACGCATACCGATGTAATAGGGCGAGTTTCTACTTTCAGATGCAACAGAAATTTTGCGGATTGGTCGATCCGTTCGCGAGATATGGCAGTTTGGAAGTAAGAAACGCTTGAGAAACTCAAAATTTTCGCAGTTCTGATGCTCGAAACGAGTAACTAGAACGGCCTAGGGGAAAAGTACGCATTCCGTTGTAATCGGGCGAGTTTCTACTTTCAGATGCAACAGAAATTTTGCGGATTGGTCAATCCGTTCGCGAGATATGGCAGTTTGGAAGTAAGAAACGCTTGAGAAACTCAAAATTTTCGCCGTTCTGATGCTCGAAACGAATAACTAGAACGGCCTAGGGGAAAAGTACGCATACCGTTTTAATCGGGTGAGTTTCTACTTTCAGATGCAACAGAAATTTTGCGGATTGGTCAATCCGTTCGCGAGATATGGCAGTTTGGAGGTAAGAAACGCTTGAGAAACTCAAAATTATCGCAGTTCTGATGCTCGAAACGAATAACTGGAACGGCCTAGGGGGAAACTACACATACGATTGTAATCGGGCGAGTTTCTACTTTCAGATGCAACAGAAATTTTGCGGATTGGTCAATCCGTTCGCGAGATGTGGCAGTTTGGAAGTAAGAAACGCTTGAGAAACTCAATATTTTCGCAGTTCTGATTCTCGAAACGAATAACTAGAACGGCCTAGGGGAAAACTACACCTACTGTTGTAATGGGGCGAGTTTCTACTTTCAGATGCAACAGAAATTTTGCGGATTGGTCAATCCGTTCGAGCGATATGGCAGTTTGGACGTAAGAAAGGCTTGAGAATCTCAAAATTTTCGCCGTTCTGATGCTCGAAACGAATAACTGGAACGGCCTAGGGGGAAACTACACATGCCATTGTAATCGGGCGAGTTTCTACTTTCAGATGCAACAGAAACTTTGCGGATTGGTCAATCCGTTCGAGAGATATGGCAGTTTGGAAGTAAGAAACGCTTGAGAAACTCAAAATTTTCGCAGTTCTGATGCTCGAAAAGAATAACTCGAACGGCCTAGGGGAAAAGTACGCATACCGTTGTAATGGGGCGAGTTTCTACTTTCAGATGCAACAGAAATTTTGCGGATTGGTCGATCCGTTCGCGAGATATGGCAGTTTGGAAGTAAGAAACGCTTGAGAAACTCAAAATTTTCGCAGTTCCGATGCTCGAAACGAGTAACTAGAACGGCCTAGGGGAAATGTACGCATACCGTTTTAATCGGGCGAGTTTCTACTTTCAGATGCAACAGAAATTTTGCGGATTGGTCAATCCGTTCGCGAGATATGGCAGTTTGGAGGTAAGAAACGCTTGAGAAACTCAAAATTGTCGCAGTTCTGATGCTCGAAACGAATAACTGGAACGGCCTAGGGGGAAACTACGCATACCATTGTAATCGGGCGAGTTTCTACTTTCAGATGCAACAGAAATTTTGCGGACTGGTCGATCCGTTCGCGAGATATGGCAGTTTGGAGGTAAGAAACGCTTGGGAAACTCAAAATTTTCGCATTTCTGATGCTCGAAACGAATGACTAGAAAGGCCTAGGGGAAAAGTGCGCATACCGTTGTAATCGGGCGAGTTCCTACTTTCAGATGCAACAGAAATTTTGCGGATTGGTCCATCCGTTCGCGAGATATGGCAGTTTGGAAGTAAGAAACGCTTGAGAATCTCAAAATTATCGCAGTTCTGATGCTCGAAACGAATAACTAGAACGACCTAGGGGAAAAGTACACATACCGTTGTAATCGGGCGAGTTACTACTTTCAGATGCAACAGAAATTTTGCGGATTGGTCAATCCGTTCGCGAGATATGGCAGTTTGGAGGTAAGAAACGCTTGAGAAACTCAAAATTTTCGCAGTTCTCATGCTCGAAACGAATAACTAGAACGGCCTAGGGGAAAAGTACGCATACCGTTGTAATCCGGCGAGTTTCTACTTTCAGATGCAACAGAAATTTTGCGGATTGGTCGATCCGTTCGCGAGATATGGCAGTTTGGAGGTAAGAAACGCTTGAGAAACTCAAAATTTTCGCAGTTCTGATGCTCGAAACGAATAACTAGAACGGCCTAGGGGAAAAGTACGCATACCGTTGTAATCGGGAGAGTTTCTCCTTTCAGATGCAACAGAAATTTTGCGGATTGGTCAATCCGTTCGCGAGATATGGCAGTTTGTAGGTAAGAAACGCTTGAGAAACTCAAAATTTTCGCAGTTCTGATGCTCGAAACGAATAACTAGAACGGCCTAGGGGAAAAGTACGCATACCGTTGTAATCGGGCGAGTTTCTGCTTTCAGATGCATCAGAAATTTTGCGGATTGGTCAATCCGTTCACGAGATGTGGCAGTTTGTAGGTAAGAAACGATTGAGAAACTTAAAATTTTCGCAGTTCTGATGCTCGAAACGAATAACTAGAACGGCCTAGGGGAAAAGTACGCATACCGTTGTAATCGGGCGAGTTTCTACTTTCAGATGCAACAGAAATTTTGCGATTGGTCAATCCGTTCGCGAGATATGGCAGTTTGGAGGTAAGCAACGCTTGAGAAACTCAAAATTTTCGCAGTTCTGTTGCTCGACACGAATAACTAGAACGGCCTAGGGGGAAACTACACATACGATTGTAATCGGGCGAGTTTCTACTTTCAGATGCAACAGAAATTTTGCGGATTGGTCAATCCGTTCGCGAGATGTGGCAGTTTGGAAGTAAGAAACGCTTGAGAAACTCAAAATTTTCGCAGTTCTGATTCTCGAAACGAATAACTAGAACGGCCTAGGGGAAAACTACACCTACTGTTGTAATGGGGCGAGTTTCTACTTTCAGATGCAACAGAAATTTTGCGGATTGGTCAATCCGTTCGCGAGATATGGCAGTTTGGAGGTAAGAAACGCTTGAGAAACTCAAAATTATCGCAGTTCTGATGCTCGAAACGAATAACTGGAACGGCCTATGGGTGAACTACACATACCATTGTAATCGGGCGAGTTTCTACTTTCAGATGCAGCAGAAATTTTGCGGACTGGTCGATCCGTTCGCGAGATATGGCAGTTTGGAGGTAAGAAACGCTTGGGAAACTCAAAATTTTCGCAGTTCTGTTGCTCGACACGAATAACTAGAACGGCCTAGGGGAAAAGTACGCATCCAGTTGTAATCGGGCGAGTTTCTACTTTCAGATGCAACAGAAATTTTGCGGATTGGTCAATCCGTTCGCGAGATATGGCAGTTTGTAGGCAAGAAACGCTTGAGAAACTCAAAATTTTCGCAGTTCTGATGCTCGAAACGAATAACTAGGGCGGCCTAGGGGAAAAGTACGCATACCGTTGTAATCGGGCGAGTTTCTGCTTTCAGATGCATCAGAAATTTTGCGGATTGGTCAATCCGTTCACGAGATGTGGCAGTTTGTAGGTAAGAAACGATTGAGAAACTCAAAATTTTCGCAGTTCTGATGCTCGAAACGAATAACTAGAACGGCCTAGGGGAAAAGTACGCATACCGTTGTAATCGGGCGAGTTTCTACTTTCAGATGCAACAGAAATTTTGCGGATTGGTCAATCCGTTCGCGAGATATGGCAGTTTGGAGGTAAGCAACGCTTGAGAAACTCAAAATTTTCGCAGTTCTGTTGCTCGACACGAATAACTAGAACGGCCTAGGGGAAAAGTACGCATCCAGTTGTAATCGGGCGAGTTTCTACTTTCAGATGCAACAGAAATTTTGCGGATTGGTCAATCCGTTCGCGAGATATGGCAGTTTGGAGGTAAGAAACGCTTGAGAAACTCAAAATTTTCGCAGTTCTGATGTTCGACAAGCATAACTAGAACGGCCTAGGGGAAAACTACACCTACTGTTGTAATCGGGCGAGTTTCTACTTTCAGATGCAATAGAAATTTTGCGGATTGATCAATCCGTTCACGAGATATGGCAGTTTGGAGATAAGAAACGCTTGAGAAACTCAAAATTTTCGCAGTTCTGATGCTCGAAACGAATAACTGGAACGGCCTAGGGGGAAACTACACATACGATTGTAATCGGGCGAGTTTCTACTTTCAGATGCAACAGAAATTTTGCGGATTGGTTAGTCCGTTCGCGAGATGTGGCAGTTTGGAAGTAAGAAACGCTTGAGAAACTCAAAATTTTCGCAGTTCTGATTCTCGAAACGAATAACTAGAAAGGCCTAGGGGAAAAGTACGCATACCGTTTTAATCGGGCGAGTTTCTACTTTCAGATGCAACAGAAATTTTGCGGATTGGTCAATCCGTTCGCGAGATATGGCAGTTTGGAGGTAAGAAACGCTTGAGAAACTCAAAATTATCGCAGTTCTGATGCTCGAAACGAATAACTGGAACGGCCTAGGGGGAAACTACGCATACCATTGTAATCGAGCGAGTTTCTACTTTCAGATGCAAAAGAAACTTTGCGGATTGGTCAATCCGTTCGCGAGATGTGGCAGTTTGGAAGTAGGAAACGCTTGAGAAACTCAAAATTTTCGCAGTTCTGATTCTCGAAACGAATAACTAGAACGGCCTAGGGGAAAAGTACGCATACCGTTTTAATCGGGCGAGTTTCTACTTTCAGATGCAACAGAAATTTTGCGGATTGGTCAATCCGTTCACGAGATATGGCAGTTTTGAGATAAGAAACGCTTGAGAAACTCAAAATTTTCGCAGTTCTGATGCTCGAAACGAATAACTGGAACGGCCTAGGGGGAAACTACACATGCCATTGTAATCGGGCGAGTTTCTACTTTCAGATGCAACAGAAACTTTGCGGATTGGTCAATCCGTTCGCGAGATGTGGCCGTTTGGAAGTAAGAAACGCTTGAAAAACTCAAAATTTTCGCTGTTCTGATGCGCGAAACGAATAACTAGCACGGCCTAGGGGAAAAGTACGCATACCGATATAATCGGGCGAGTTTCTACTTTCAGATGCAACAGAAATTTTGCGGATTGGTCATTCCGTTCGAGAGATATGGCAGTTTGGAAGTAAGAAACGCTTGAGAAACTCAAAATTTTCGCCGTTCTGATGCGCGAAACGAATAACTAGCACGGCCTAGGGGAAAACTACACATACTGTTGTAATCGGGCGAGTTTCTACTTTCAGATGCAACAGAAATTTTGCGGATTGATCAATCCGATCGCGAGATATGGCAGTTTGGAGATAAGAAACGCTTGAGAAACTCAAAATTTTCGCAGTTCTGATGCTCGAAACAAATAACTGGAACGGCCTAGGGGAAAAGTAGACATACCGTTGAATTCGGGCGAGTTCCTACTTTCAGATGCAACAGAAATTTTGCGGATTGGTCCATCCGTTCGCGAGATATGGCAGTTTGGAAGTAAGAAACGCTTGAGAAACTCAAAATTATCGCAGTTCTGATGCTCGAAACGAATAACTAGAACGGCCTAGGGGAAAAGTACACATACCGTTGTAATCGGGCGAGTTTCTACTTTCAGATGCAAAAGAAATTTTGCGGATTGGTCAATCCGTTCGCGAGATATGGCAGTTTGTAGGTAAGAAACGATTGAGAAACTCAAAATTTTCGCAGTTCTGATGCTCGAAACGAATAACTAGAACGGCCTAGGGGAAAAGTACGCATACCGTTGTAATCGGGCGAGTTTCTACTTTCAGATGCAACAGAAATTTTGCGGATTGGTCAATCCGTTCGCGAGATATGGCAGTTTGGAGGTAAGCAACGCTTGAGAAACTCAAAATTTTCGCAGTTCTGATGCTCGAAACGAATAACTAGGGCGGCCTAGGGGAAAAGTACGCATACCGTTGTAATCGGGCGAGTTTCTGCTTTCAGATGCAACAGAAATTTTGCGGATTGGTCAATCCGTTCGCGAGATATGGCAGTTTGGAGGTAAGAAACGCTTGAGAAACTCAAAATTTTCGCAGTTCTGATGTTCGACAAGCATAACTAGAACGGCCTAGGGGAAAACTACACCTATTGTTGTAATCGGGCGAGTTTCTACTTTCAGATGCAACAGAAATTTTGCGGATTGATCAATCCGTTCGCGAGATATGGCAGTTTGGAGATAAGAAACGCTTGAGAAAGTCAAAATTTTCGCAGTTCTGATGCTCGAAACGAATAACTGGAACGTCCTAGGGGGAAACTACACATACGATTGTAATCGGGGGAGTTTCTACTTTCAGATGCAACAGAAATTTTGCGGATTGGTCAGTCCGTTCGCGAGATGTGGCAGTTTGGAAGTAAGAAACGCTTGAGAAACTCAAAATTTTCGCAGTTCTGATTCTCGAAACGAATAACTAGAACGGCCTAGGGGAAAACTACACATACTGTTGTAATCGGGCGAGTTTCTACTTTCAGATGCAACAGAAATTTTGCGAATTGATCAATCCGATCGCGAGATATGGCAGTTTGGAGATAAGAAACGCTTGAGAAAGTCAAAATTTTCGCAGTTCTGATGCTCGAAACGAATAACTGGAACGGCCTAGGGGGAAACTACACATACCATTGTAATCGGGCGAGTTTCTACTTTCAGATGCAACAGAAACTTTGCGGATTGGTCAATCCGTTCGCGAGATGTGGCCGTTTGGAGGTAAGAAACGCTTGAGAAACTCAAAATTTTCGCTGTTCTGATGCGCGAAACGAATAACTAGCACGGCCTAGGGGAAAAGTACGCATACCGATATAATCGGGCGAGTTTCTACTTTCAGATGCAACAGAAATTTTGCGGATTGGTCAATCCGTTCGCGAGATATGGCAGTTTGGAGGTAAGAAACGCTTGAGAAACTCAAAATTATCGCAGTTCTGATGCTCGAAACGAATAACTGGAACGGCCTAGGGGGAAACTACGCATACCATTGTAATCGGGCGAGTTTCTACTTTCAGATGCAAAAGAAACATTGCGGATTGGTCAATCCGTTCGCGAGATGTGGCAGTTTGGAAGTAGGAAACGCTAGAGAAACTCAAAATTTTCGCAGTTCTGATTCTCGAAACGAATAACTAGAACGGCCTAGGGAAAAGTTCGCATACCGTTTTAATCGGGCGAGTTTCTACTTTCAGATGCAACAGAAATTTTGCGGATTGGTCAATCCGTTCACGAGATATGGCAGTTTTGAGATAAGAAACGCTTGAGAAACTCAAAATTTTCGCAGTTCTGATGCTCGAAACGAATAACTGGAACGGCCTAGGGGGAAACTACACATGCCATTGTAATCGGGCGAGTTTCTACTTTCAGATGCAACAGAAACTTTGCGGATTGGTCAATCCGTTCGCGAGATGTGGCCGTTTGGAAGTAAGAAACGCTTGAGAAACTCAAAATTTTCGCTGTTCTGATGCGCGAAACGAATAACTAGCACGGCCTAGGGGAAAAGTACGCATACCGATATAATCGGGCGAGTTTCTACTTTCAGATGCAACAGAAATTTTGCGGATTGGTCATTCCGTTCGAGAGATATGGCAGTTTGGAAGTAAGAAACGCTTGAGAAACTCAAAATTTTCGCCGTTCTGATGCGCGAAACGAATAACTAGCACGGCCTAGGGGAAAACTACACATACTGTTGTAATCGGGCGAGTTTCTACTTTCAGATGCAACAGAAATTTTGCGGATTGATCAATCCGATCGCGAGATATGGCAGTTTGGAGATAAGAAACGCTTGAGAAACTCAAAATTTTCGCAGTTCTGATGCGCGAAACGAATAACTAGCACGGCCTAGCGGAAAAGTACGCATACCGATATAATCGGGCGAGTTTCTACTTTCAGATGCAACAGAAATTTTGCGGATTGGTCATTCCGTTCGAGAGATATGGCAGTTTGGAAGTAAGAAACGCTTGAGAAACTCAAAATTTTCGCCGTTCTGATGCGCGAAACGAATAACTAGCACGGCCTTGGGGAAAACTACACATACTGTTGTAATCGGGCGAGTTTCTACTTTCAGATGCAACAGAAATTTTGCGGATTGATCAATCCGATCGCGAGATATGGCAGTTTGGAGATAAGAAACGCTTGAGAAACTCAAAATTTTCGCAGTTCTGATGCTCGAAACGAATAACTGGAACGGCCTAGGGGAAAAGTACACATACCGTTGTAATCGGGCGAGTTACTACTTTCAGATGCAACAGAAATTTTGCGGATTGGTCAATCCGATCGCGAGATATGGCAGTTTGGAGGTAAGAAACGCTTGAGAAACTCAAAATTTTCGCAGTTCTCATGCTCGAAACGAATAACTAGAACGGCCTAGGGGAAAAGTACGCATACCGTTGTAATCGGGCGAGTTACTACTTTCAGATGCAACAGAAATTTTGCGGATTGGTCAATCCGATCGCGAGATATGGCAGTTTGGAGGTAAGAAACGCTTGAGAAACTCAAAATTTTCGCAGTTCTCATGCTCGAAACGAATAACTAGAACGGCCTAGGGGAAAAGTACGCATACCGTTGTAATCGGGCGAGTTTCTACTTTCAGATGCAACAGAAATTTTGTGGATTGGTCGATCCGTTCGCGAGATATGGCAGTTTGGAGGTAAGAAACGCTTGAGAAACTCAAAATTTTCGCAGTTCTGATGCTGGAAACGAATAACTAGAACGGCCTAGGGGAAAAGTACGCATACCGTTGTAATCGGGCGAGTTTCTACCTTCAGATGCAACAGAAATTTTGCGGATTGGTCAATCCGTTCGCGAGATATGGCAGTTTGGATGTAAGAAACGCTTGAGAAACTCAAAATTTTCGCAGTTCTGATGCTCGAAACGAATAACTAGAACGGACTAGGGGAAAAGTACGCATACCGTTGTAATCGGGCGAGTTTCTACTTTCAGATGCAACAGAAATTTTGCGGATTGGTCAATCCGTTCGCGAGATATGGCAGTTTGTAGGTAAGAAACGCTTGAGAAACTCAAAATTTTCGCAGTTCTGATGCTCGAAACGAATAACTAGGGCGGCCTAGGGGAAAAGTACGCATACCGTTGTAATCGGGCGAGTTTCTGCTTTCAGATGCATCAGAAATTTTGCTGATTGGTCAATCCGTTCACGAGATGTGGCAGTTTGTAGGTAAGAAACGATTGAGAAACTCAAAATTTTCGCAGTTCTGATGCTCGAAACGAATAACTAGAACGGCCTAGGGGAAAAGTACGCATGCAGTTGTAATCGGGCGAGTTTCTACTTTCAGATGCAACAGAAATTTTGCGGATTGGTCAATCCGTTCGCGAGATATGGCAGTTTGGAGGTAAGAAACGCTTGAGAAACTCAAAATTATCGCAGTTCTGATGCTCGAAACGAATAACTGGAACGGCCTAGGGGGAAACTACGCATACCATTGTAATCGGGCGAGTTTCTACTTTCAGATGCAAAAGAAACTTTGCGGATTGGTCAATCCGTTCGCGAGATGTGGCAGTTTGGAAGTAGGAAACGCTTGAGAAACTCAAAATTTTCGCAGTTCTGATTCTCGAAACGAATAACTAGAACGGCCTAGGGGAAAAGTACGCATACCGTTTTAATCGGGCGAGTTTCTACTTTCAGATGCAACAGAAATTTTGCGGATTGGTCAATCCGTTCGCGAGATATGGCAGTTTTGAGATAAGAAACGCTTGAGAAACTCAAAATTTTCGCAGTTCTGATGCTCGAAACGAATAACTGGAACGGCCTAGGGTGAAACTACACATGCCATTGTAATCGGGCGAGTTTCTACTTTCAGATGCAACAGAAACTTTGCGGATTGGTCAATCCGTTCGCGAGATGTGGCCGTTTGGAAGTAAGAAACGCTTGAGAAACTCAAAATTTTCGCTGTTCTGATGCGCGAAACGAATAACTAGCACGGCCTAGGGGAAAAGTACGCATATCGATATAATCGGGCGAGTTTCTACTTTCAGATGCAACAGAAATTTTGCGGATTGGTCAATCCGTTCGAGAGATATGGCAGTTTGGAAGTAAGAAACGCTTGAGAAACTCAAAATTTTCGCCGTTCTGATGCGCGAAACGAATAACTAGCACGGCCTAGGGGAAAAGTACGCATACTGTTGTAATCGGGCGAGTTTCTACTTTCAGATGCAACAGAAATTTTGCGGATTGGTCAATCCGTTCGCGAGATGTGGCAGTTTGGAAGTAAGAAACGCTTGAGAAACTCAAAATTTTCGCAGTTCTGATTCTCGAAACGAATAACTAGAACGGCCTAGGGGAAACTACACATACTGTTGTAATCGGGCGAGTTTCTACTTTCAGATGCAACAGAAATTTTGCGGATTGATCAATCCGATCGCGAGATATGGCAGTTTGGAGATAAGAAACGCTTGAGAAAGTCAAAATTTTCGCAGTTCTGATGCTCGAAACGAATAACTGGAACGGCCTAGGGGGAAACTACACATACCATTGTAATCGGGCGAGTTTCTACTTTCAGATGCAACAGAAACTTTGCGGATTGGTCAATCCGTTCGCGAGATGTGGCCGTTTGGAGGTAAGAAACGCTTGAGAAACTCAAAATTTTCGCTGTTCTGATGCGCGAAACGAATAACTAGCACGGCCTAGGGGAAAAGTACGCATACCGATATAATCGGGCGAGTTTCTACTTTCAGATGCAACAGAAATTTTGCGGATTGGTCAATCCGTTCGCGAGATATGGCAGTTTGGAGGTAAGAAACGCTTGAGAAACTCAAAATTATCGCAGTTCTGATGCTCGAAACGAATAACTGGAACGGCCTAGGGGGAAACTACGCATACCATTGTAATCGGGCGAGTTTCTACTTTCAGATGCAAAAGAAACTTTGCGGATTGGTCAATCCGTTCGCGAGATGTGGCAGTTTGGAAGTAGGAAACGCTTGAGAAACTCAAAATTTTCGCAGTTCTGATTCTCGAAACGAATAACTAGAACGGCCTAGGGGAAAAGTACGCATACCGTTTTAATCGGGCGAGTTTCTACTTTCAGATGCAACAGAAATTTTGCGGATTGGTCAATCCGTTCACGAGATATGGCAGTTTTGAGATAAGAAACGCTTGAGAAACTCAAAATTTTCGCAGTTCTGATGCTCGAAACGAATAACTGGAACGGCCTAGGGGGAAACTACACATGCCATTGTAATCGGGCGAGTTTCTACTTTCAGATGCAACAGAAACTTTGCGGATTGGTCAATCCGTTCGCGAGATGTGGCCGTTTGGAAGTAAGAAACGCTTGAGAAACTCAAAATTTTCGCTGTTCTGATGCGCGAAACGAATAACTAGCACGGCCTAGGGGAAAAGTACGCATACCGATATAATCGGGCGAGTTTCTACTTTCAGATGCAACAGAAATTTTGCGGATTGGTCATTCCGTTCGAGAGATATGGCAGTTTGGAAGTAAGAAACGCTTGAGAAACTCAAAATTTTCGCCGTTCTGATGCGCGAAACGAATAACTAGCACGGCCTAGGGGAAAACTACACATACTGTTGTAATCGGTCAAGTTTCTACTTTCAGATGCAACAGAAATTTTGCGGATTGATCAATCCGATCGCGAGATATGGCAGTTTGGAGATAATAAACGCTTGAGAAACTCAAAATTTTCGCAGTTCTGATGCTCGAAACGAATAACTGGAACGGCCTAGGGGAAAAGTACACATACCGTTGTAATCGGGCGAGTTACTACTTTCAGATGCAACAGAAATTTTGCGGATTGGTCAATCCGATCGCGAGATATGGCAGTTTGGAGGTAAGAAACGCTTGAGAAACTCAAAATTTTCGCAGTTCTCATGCTCGAAACGAATAACTAGAACGGCCTAGGGGAAAAGTACGCATACCGTTGTAATCGGGCGAGTTTCTACTTTCAGATGCAACAGAAATTTTGTGGATTGGTCGATCCGTTCGCGAGATATGGCAGTTTGGAGGTAAGAAACGCTTGAGAAACTCAAAATTTTCGCAGTTCTGATGCTGGAAACGAATAACTAGAACGGCCTAGGGGAAAAGTACGCATACCGTTGTAATCGGGCGAGTTTCTACCTTCAGATGCAACAGAAATTTTGCGGATTGGTCAATCCGTTCGCGAGATATGGCAGTTTGGAAGTAAGAAACGCTTGAGAAACTCAAAATTTTCGCAGTTCTGATGCTCGAAACGAATAACTAGAACGGACTAGGGGAAAAGTACGCATACCGTTGTAATCGGGCGAGTTTCTACTTTCAGATGCAACAGAAATTTTGCGGATTGGTCAATCCGTTCGCGAGATATGGCAGTTTGTAGGTAAGAAACGCTTGAGAAACTCAAAATTTTCGCAGTTCTGATGCTCGAAACGAATAACTAGGGCGGCCTAGGGGAAAAGTACGCATACCGTTGTAATCGGGCGAGTTTCTGCTTTCAGATGCATCAGAAATTTTGCTGATTGGTCAATCCGTTCACGAGATGTGGCAGTTTGTAGGTAAGAAACGATTGAGAAACTCAAAATTTTCGCAGTTCTGATGCTCGAAACGAATAACTAGAACGGCCTAGGGGAAAAGTACGCATGCAGTTGTAATCGGGCGAGTTTCTACTTTCAGATGCAACAGAAATTTTGCGGATTGGTCAATCCGTTCGCGAGATATGGCAGTTTGGAGGTAAGAAACGCTTGAGAAACTCAAAATTTTCGCAGTTCTGATGTTCGACAAGCATAACTAGAACGGCCTAGGAGAAAACTACACCTACTGTTGTAATCGGGCGAGTTTCTACTTTCAGATGCAATAGAAATTTTGCGGATTGGTCAATCCGTTCGAGAGATATGGCAGTTTGGAAGTAAGAAACGCTTGAGAAACTCAAAATTTTCGCCGTTCTGATGCTCGAAACGAATAACTAGAACGGCCTAGGGGAAAAGTACGCATACCGTTTTAATCGGGCGAGTTTCTACTTTCAGATGCAACAGAAATTTTGCGGATTGGTCAATCCGTTCGCGAGATATGGCAGTTTGGAGGTAAGAAACGCTTGAGAAACTCAAAATTATCGCAGTTCTGATGCTCGAAACGAATAACTGGAACGGCCTAGGGGGAAACTACGCATACCATTGTAATCGGGCGAGTTTCTACTTTCAGATGCAAAAGAAACTTTGCGGATTGGTCAATCCGTTCGCGAGATGTGGCAGTTTGGAAGTAGGAAACGCTTGAGAAACTCAAAATTTTCGCAGTTCTGATTCTCGAAACGAATAACTAGAACGGCCTAGGGGAAAAGTACGCATACCGTTTTAATCGGGCGAGTTTCTACTTTCAGATGCAACAGAAATTTTGCGGATTGGTCAATCCGTTCGCGAGATATGGCAGTTTTGAGATAAGAAACGCTTGAGAAACTCAAAATTTTCGCAGTTCTGATGCTCGAAACGAATAACTGGAACGGCCTAGGGGGAAACTACACATGCCATTGTAATCGGGCGAGTTTCTACTTTCAGATGCAACAGAAACTTTGCGGATTGGTCAATCCGTTCGCGAGATGTGGCCGTTTGGAAGTAAGAAACGCTTGAGAAACTCAAAATTTTCGCTGTTCTGATGCGCGAAACGAATAACTAGCACGGCCTAGGGGAAAAGTACGCATATCGATATAATCGGGCGAGTTTCTACTTTCAGATGCAACAGAAATTTTGCGGATTGGTCAATCCGTTCGAGAGATATGGCAGTTTGGAAGTAAGAAACGCTTGAGAAACTCAAAATTTTCGCCGTTCTGATGCGCGAAACGAATAACTAGCACGGCCTAGGGGAAAAGTACGCATACTGTTGTAATCGGGCGAGTTTCTACTTTCAGATGCAACAGAAATTTTGCGGATTGGTCAATCCGTTCGCGAGATGTGGCAGTTTGGAAGTAAGAAACGCTTGAGAAACTCAAAATTTTCGCAGTTCTGATTCTCGAAACGAATAACTAGAACGGCCTAGGGGAAACTACACATACTGTTGTAATCGGGCGAGTTTCTACTTTCAGATGCAACAGAAATTTTGCGGATTGATCAATCCGATCGCGAGATATGGCAGTTTGGAGATAAGAAACGCTTGAGAAACTCAAAATTTTCGCAGTTCTGATGCTCGAAACGAATAACTGGAACGGCCTAGGGGGAAACTACACATACCATTGTAATCGGGCGAGTTTCTACTTTCAGATGCAACAGAAACTTTGCGGATTGTTCAATCCGTTCGCGAGATGTGGCCGTTTGGAGGTAAGAAACGCTTGAGAAACTCAAAATTTTCGCCGTTCTGATGCTCGAAACGAATAACTAGGACGGCCTAGGGGAAAAGTACGCATACCGTTTTAATCGGGCGAGTTTCTACTTTCAGATGCAACAGAAATTTTGCGGATTGGTCAATCCGTTCGCGAGATATGGCAGTTTGGAGGTAAGAAACGCTTGAGAAACTCAAAATTATCGCAGTTCTGATGCTCGAAACGAATAACTGGAACGGCCTAGGGGGAAACTACGCATACCATTGTAATCGGGCGAGTTTCTACTTTCAGATGCAAAAGAAACTTTGCGGATTGGTCAATCCGTTCGCGAGATGTGGCAGTTTGGAAGTAGGAAACGCTTGAGAAACTCAAAATTTTCGCAGTTCTGATTCTCGAAACGAATAACTAGAACGGCCTAGGGGAAAAGTACGCATACCGTTTTAATCGGGCGAGTTTCTACTTTCAGATGCAACAGAAATTTTGCGGATTGGTCAATCCGTTCGCGAGATATGGCAGTTTGGAGATAAGAAACGCTTGAGAAACTCAAAATTTTCGCAGTTCTGATGCTCGAAACGAATAACTGGAACGGCCTAGGGGGAAAGTACACATACCATTGTAATCGGGCGAGTTTCTAATTTCAGATGCAACAGAAACTTTGCGGATTGGTCAATCCGTTCGCGAGATGTGGCCGTTTGGAAGTAAGAAACGCTTGAGAAACTCAAAATTTTCGCTGTTCTGATGCGCGAAACGAATAACTAGCACGGCCTAGGGGAAAAGTACGCATACCGATATAATCGGGCGAGTTTCTGCTTTCAGATGCAACAGAAATTTTGCGGATTGGTCAATCCGTTCGAGAGATATGGCAGTTTGGAAGTAAGAAACGCTTGAGAAACTCAAAATTTTCGCCGTTCTGATGCGCGAAACGAATAACTAGCACGGTCTAGGGGAAAAGTACGCATACCGATGTAATCGGGCGAGTTTCTACTTTCAGATGCAACAGAAATTTTGCGGATTGGTCGATCCGTTCGCGAGATATGGCAGTTTGGAAGTAAGAAACGCTTGAGAAACTCAAAATTTTCGCAGTTCTGATGCTCGAAACGAGTAACTAGAACGGCCTAGGGGAAAAGTACGCATTCCGTTGTAATCGGGCGAGTTTCTACTTTCAGATGCAACAGAAATTTTGCGGATTGGTCAATCCGTTCGCGAGATATGGCAGTTTGGAGGTAAGAAACGCTTGAGAAACTCAAAATTATCGCAGTTCTGATGCTCGAAACGAATAACTGGAACGGCGTAGGGGGAAACTACGCATACCATTGTAATCGGGCGAGTTTCTACTTTCAGATGCAACTGAAATTTTGCGGATTGGTCAATCCGTTCGCGAGATATGGCAGTTTGGAGATAAGAAACGCTTGAGAAACTCAAAATTTTCGCAGTTCTGATTCTCGAAACGAATAACTGGAACGGCCTAGGGGGAAACTACACCTACTGTTGTAATGGGGCGAGTTTCTACTTTCAGATGCAACAGAAATTTTGCGGATTGATCAATCCGTTCGCGAGATAAGGCAGTTTGGAGATAAGAAACGCTTGAGAAACTCAAAATTTTCGCAGTTCTGATGCTCGAAACGAATAACTGGAACGGCCTAGGGGGAAACTGCACACACCATTGTAATCGGGCGAGTTTCTACTTTCAGATGCAACAGAAATTTTGCGGATTGATCAATCCGATCGCGAGATATGGCAGTTTGGAGGTAAGAAACGCTTGAGAAACACAAAATTTTCGCCGTTCTGATGCTCGAAACGAATAACTAGAACGGCCTAGGGGAAAAGTACGCATACCGATGTAATCGGGCGAGTTTCTACTTTGAGATGCAACAGAAACTTTGCGGATTGGTCAATCCGTTCACGAGATGTGGCAGTTTGGATGTAAGAAATGCTTGAGAAACACAAAATTTTCGCAGTTCTGATTCTCGAAACGAATAACTAGAACGGCCTAGGGGAAAACTACACCTACTGTTGTAATCGGGCGAGTTTCTACTTTCAGATGCAATAGAAATTTTGCGGATTGATCAATCCGTTCGCGAGATATGGCAGTTTGGAGATAAGAAACGCTTGAGAAACTCAAAATTTTCGCAGTTCTGATGCTCGAAACGAATAACTGGAACGGCCTAGGGGGAAACTACACATACGATTGTCATCGGGCGAGTTTCTACTTTCAGATGCAACAGAAATTTTGCGGATTGGTCAATCCGTTCGCGAGATGTGGCAGTTTGGAGATAAGAAACGCTTGAGAAACTCAAAATTTTCGCAGTTCTGATGCTCGAAACGAATAACTGGAATGGCCTAGGGGGAAACTACACATACCATTGTAATCGGGCGAGTTTCTACTTTCAGATGCAACAGAAACTTTGCGGATTGGTCAATCCGTTCGCGAGATGTGGCCGTTTGGAAGTAAGAAACGCTTGAGAAACTCAAAATTTTCGCTGTTCTGATGCGCAAAACGAATAACTAGCACGGCCTAGGGGAAAAGTACGCATACCGATATAATCGGGCGAGTTTCTACTTTCAGATGCAACAGAAATTTTGCGGATTGGTCAATGCGTTCGAGAGATATGGCAGTTTGGAAGTAAGAAACGCTTGAGAAACTCAAAATTTTCGCCGTTCTGATGCTCGAAACGAATAACTAGAACGGCCTAGGGGAAAAGTACGCATACCGTTTTAATCGGGCGAGTTTCTACTTTCAGATGCAACAGAAATTTTGCGGATTGGTCAATCCGTTCGCGAGATATGGCAGTTTGGAGGTAAGAAACGCTTGAGAAACTCAAAATTATCGCAGTTCTGATGCTCGAAACGAATAACTGGAACGGCCTAGGGGGAAACTACGCATACCATTGTAATCGGGCGAGTTTCTACTTTCAGATGCAAAAGAAACTTTGCGGATTGGTCAATCCGTTCGCGAGATGTGGCAGTTTGGAAGTAGGAAACGCTTGAGAAACTCAAAATTTTCGCAGTTCTGATTCTCGAAACGAATAACTAGAACGGCCTAGGGGAAAAGTACGCATACCGTTTTAATCGGGCGAGTTTCTACTTTCAGATACGACAGAAATTTTGCGGATTGGTCAATCCGTTCGCGTGATATGGCAGTTTTGAGATAAGAAACGCTTGAGAAACTCAAAATTTTCGCTGTTCTGATGCGCGAAACGAATAACTAGCACGGCCTAGGGGAAAAGTACGCATACCGATATAATCGGGCGAGTTTCTACTTTCAGATGCAACAGAAATTTTGCGGATTGGTCAATCCGTTCGAGAGATATGGCAGTTTGGAAGTAAGAAACGCTTGAGAAACTCAAAATATTCGCCGTTCTGATGCGCGAAACGAATAACTAGCACGGCCTAGGGGAAAAGTACGCATACCGATGCAATCGGGCGAGTTTCTACTTTCAGACGCAACAGAAATTTTGCGGATTGGTCGATCCGTTCGCGAGATACGGCAGTTTGGAAGTAAGAAACGATTGAGAAACTCAAAATTTTCGCAGTTCTGATGCTCGAAACGAGTAACTAGAACGGCCTAGGGGAAAAGTACGCATACCGTTTTAATCGGGCGATCTTCTACTTTCAGATGCAACAGAAACTTTGCGGATTGGTCAATCCGTTCGCGAGATGTGGCAGTTTGGAAGTAGGAAACGCTTGAGAAACTCAAAATTTTCGCAGTTCTGATTCTCGAAACGAATAACTAGAACGGCCTAGGGGAAAAGTACGCATACCGTTTTAATCGGGCGAGTTTCTACTTTCAGATGCAACAGAAATTTTGCGGATTGGTCAATCCGTTCGAGAGATATGGCAGTTTGGAAGTAAGAAACGCTTGAGAAACTCAAAATTTTCGCCGTTCTGATGCGCGAAACGAATAACTAGAACGGCCTAGGGGAAAACTACACCTACTGTTGTAATCGGGCGAGTTTCTACTTTCAGATGCAATAGAAATTTTGCGGATTGATCAATCCGTTCGCGAGATATGGCAGTTTGGAGATAAGAAACGCTTGAGAAACTCAAAATTTTCGCAGTTCTGATGCTCGAAACGAATAACTGGAACGGCCTAGGGGGAAACTACACATACGATTGTCATCGGGCGAGTTTCTACTTTCAGATGCAACAGAAATTTTGCGGATTGGTCAATCCGTTCGCGAGATGTGGCAGTTTGGAAGTAAGAAACGCTTGAGAAACTCAAAATTTTCGCAGTTCTGATTCTCGAAACGAATAACTAGAACGGCCTAGGGGAAAACTACACATACTGTTGTAATCGGGCGAGTTTCTACTTTCAGATGCAACAGAAATTTTGCGGATTGATCAATCCGATCGCGAGATATGGCAGTTTGGAGATAAGAAACGCTTGAGAAACTCAAAATTTTCGCAGTTCTGATGCTCGAAACGAATAACTGGAACGGCCTAGGGGGAAACTACACATACCATTGTAATCGGGCGAGTTTCTACTTTCAGATGCAACAGAAACTTTGCGGATTGGTCAATCCGTTCGCGAGATGTGGCCGTTTGGAAGTAAGAAACGCTTGAGAAACTCAAAATTTTCGCTGTTCTGATGCGCGAAACGAATAACTAGCACGGCCTAGGGGAAAAGTACGCATACCGATATAATCGAGCGAGTTTCTACTTTCAGATGCAACAGAAATTTTGCGGATTGGTCAATCCGTTCGAGAGATATGGCAGTTTGGAAGTAAGAAACGCTTGAGAAACTCAAAATATTCGCCGTTCTGATGCGCGAAACGAATAACTAGCACGGCCTAGGGGAAAAGTACGCATACCGATGCAATCGGGCGAGTTTCTACTTTCAGACGCAACAGAAATTTTGCGGATTGGTCGATCCGTTCGCGAGATACGGCAGTTTGGAAGTAAGAAACGATTGAGAAACTCAAAATTTTCGCAGTTCTGATGCTCGAAACGAGTAACTAGAACGGCCTAGGGGAAAAGTACGCATACCGTTTTAATCGGGCGATCTTCTACTTTCAGATGCAACAGAAACTTTGCGGATTGGTCAATCCGTTCGCGAGATGTGGCAGTTTGGAAGTAGGAAACGCTTGAGAAACTCAAAATTTTCGCAGTTCTGATTCTCGAAACGAATAACTAGAACGGCCTAGGGGAAAAGTACGCATACCGTTTTAATCGGGCGAGTTTCTACTTTCAGATGCAACAGAAATTTTGCGGATTGGTCAATCCGTTCGAGAGATATGGCAGTTTGGAAGTAAGAAACGCTTGAGAAACTCAAAATTTTCGCCGTTCTGATGCGCGAAACGAATAACTAGAACGGCCTAGGGGAAAACTACACCTACTGTTGTAATCGGGCGAGTTTCTACTTTCAGATGCAATAGAAATTTTGCGGATTGATCAATCCGTTCGCGAGATATGGCAGTTTGGAGATAAGAAACGCTTGAGAAACTCAAAATTTTCGCAGTTCTGATGCTCGAAACGAATAACTGGAACGGCCTAGGGGGAAACTACACATACGATTGTCATCGGGCGAGTTTCTACTTTCAGATGCAACAGAAATTTTGCGGATTGGTCAATCCGTTCGCGAGATGTGGCAGTTTGGAAGTAAGAAACGCTTGAGAAACTCAAAATTTTCGCAGTTCTGATTCTCGAAACGAATAACTAGAACGGCCTAGGGGAAAACTACACATACTGTTGTAATCGGGCGAGTTTCTACTTTCAGATGCAACAGAAATTTTGCGGATTGATCAATCCGATCGCGAGATATGGCAGTTTGGAGATAAGAAACGCTTGAGAAACTCAAAATTTTCGCAGTTCTGATGCTCGAAACGAATAACTGGAACGGCCTAGGGGGAAACTACACATACCATTGTAATCGGGCGAGTTTCTACTTTCAGATGCAACAGAAACTTTGCGGATTGGTCAATCCGTTCGCGAGATGTGGCCGTTTGGATGTAAGAAACGCTTGAGAAACTCAAAATTTTCGCTGTTCTGATGCGCGAAACGAATAACTAGCACGGCCTAGGGGAAAAGTACGCATACCGATATAATCGAGCGAGTTTCTACTTTCAGATGCAACAGAAATTTTGCGGATTGGTCAATCCGTTCGAGAGATATGGCAGTTTGGAAGTAAGAAACGCTTGAGAAACTCAAAATATTCGCCGTTCTGATGCGCGAAACGAATAACTAGCACGGCCTAGGGGAAAAGTACGCATACCGATGCAATCGGGCGAGTTTCTACTTTCAGACGCAACAGAAATTTTGCGGATTGGTCGATCCGTTCGCGAGATACGGCAGTTTGGAAGTAAGAAACGATTGAGAAACTCAAAATTTTCGCAGTTCTGATGCTCGAAACGAGTAACTAGAACGGCCTAGGGGAAAAGTACGCATACCGTTTTAATCGGGCGATCTTCTACTTTCAGATGCAACAGAAACTTTGCGGATTGGTCAATCCGTTCGCGAGATGTGGCAGTTTGGAAGTAGGAAACGCTTGAGAAACTCAAAATTTTCGCAGTTCTGATTCTCGAAACGAATAACTAGAACGGCCTAGGGGAAAAGTACGCATACCGTTTTAATCGGGCGAGTTTCTACTTTCAGATGCAACAGAAATTTTGCGGATTGGTCAATCCGTTCGAGAGATATGGCAGTTTGGAAGTAAGAAACGCTTGAGAAACTCAAAATTTTCGCCGTTCTGATGCGCGAAACGAATAACTAGAACGGCCTAGGGGAAAACTACACCTACTGTTGTAATCGGGCGAGTTTCCACTTTCAGATGCAATAGAAATTTTGCGGATTGATCAATCCGTTCGCGAGATATGGCAGTTTGGAGATAAGAAACGCTTGAGAAACTCAAAATTTTCGCAGTTCTGATGCTCGAAACGAATAACTGGAACGGCCTAGGGGGAAACTACACATACGATTGTCATCGGGCGAGTTTCTACTTTCAGATGCAACAGAAATTTTGCGGATTGGTCAATCCGTTCGCGAGATGTGGCAGTTTGGAAGTAAGAAACGCTTGAGAAACTCAAAATTTTCGCAGTTCTGATTCTCGAAACGAATAACTAGAACGGCCTAGGAGAAAACTACACATACTGTTGTAATCGGGCGAGTTTCTACTTTCAGATGCAACAGAAATTTTGCGGATTGATCAATCCGATCGCGAGATATGGCAGTTTGGAGATAAGAAACGCTTGAGAAACTCAAAATTTTCGCAGTTCTGATGCTCGAAACGAATAACTGGAACGGCCTAGGGGGAAACTACACATACCATTGTAATCGGGCGAGTTTCTACTTTCAGATGCAACAGAAACTTTGCGGATTGGTCAATCCGTTCGCGAGATGTGGCCGTTTGGAAGTAAGAAACGCTTGAGAAACTCAAAATTTTCGCCGTTCTGATGCGCGAAACGAATAACTAGCACGGCCTAGGGGAAAAGTACGCATACCGATATAATCGGGCGAGTTTCTACTTTCAGACGCAACAGAAATTTTGCGGATTGGTCATCCGTTCGAGAGATATGGCAGTTTGGAAGTAAGAAACGCTTGAGAAACTCAAAATTTTCGCCGTTCTGATGCTCGAAACGAATAACTAGAACGGCCTAGGGGAAAAGTACGCATACCGTTTTAATCGGGCGAGTTTCTACTTTCAGATGCAACAGAAATTTTGCGGATTGGTCAATCCGTTCGCGAGATATGGCAGTTTGGAGGTAAGAAACGCTTGAGAAACTCAAAATTATCGCAGTTCTGATGCTCGAAACGAATAACTGGAACGGCCTAGGGGGAAACTACGCATACCATTGTAATCGGGCGAGTTTCTACTTTCAGATGCAAAAGAAACTTTGCGGATTGGTCAATCCGTTCGCGAGATGTGGCAGTTTGGAAGTAGGAAACGCTTGAGAAACTCAAAATTTTCGCAGTTCTGATTCTCGAAACGAATAACTAGAACGGCCTAGGGGAAAAGTACGCATACCGTTTTAATCGGGCGAGTTTCTACTTTCAGATACAACAGAAATTTTGCGGATTGGTCAATCCGTTCGCGAGATATGGCAGTTTTGAGATAAGAAACGCTTGAGAAACTCAAAATTTTCGCTGTTCTGATGCGCGAAACGAATAACTAGCACGGCCTAGGGGAAAAGTACGCATACCGATATAATCGGGCGAGTTTCTACTTTCAGATGCAACAGAAATTTTGCGGATTGGTCAATCCGTTCGAGAGATATGGCAGTTTGGAAGTAAGAAACGCTTGAGAAACTCAAAATTTTCGCAGTTCTGATGCTCGAAACGAGTAACTAGAACGGCCTAGGGGAAAAGTACGCATACCGTTTTAATCGGGCGAGCTTCTACTTTCAGATGCAACAGAAACTTTGCGGATTGGTCAATCCGTTCGCGAGATGTGGCAGTTTGGAAGTAGGAAACGCTTGAGAAACTCAAAATTTTCGCAGTTCTGATTCTCGAAACGAATAACTACAACGGCCTAGGGGAAAAGTACGCATACCGTTTTAATCGGGCGAGTTTCTACTTTCAGATGCAACAGAAATTTTGCGGATTGGTCAATCCGTTCGAGAGATATGGCAGTTTGGAAGTATGAAACGCTTGAGAAACTCAAAATTTTCGCCGTTCTGATGCGCGAAACGAATAACTAGCACGGCCTAGGGGAAAAGTACGCATACCGATGTAATCGGGCGAGTTTCTACTTTCAGATGCAACAGAAATTTTGCGGATTGGTCGATCCGTTCGCGAGATATGGCAGTTTGGAAGTAAGAAACGCTTGAGAAACTCAAAATTTTCGCAGTTCTGATGCTCGAAACGAGTAACTAGAACGGCCTAGGGTAAAAGTACGCATACCGTTTTAATCGGGCGAGTTTCTACTTTCAGATGCAACAGAAATTTTGCGGATTGGTCAATCCGTTCGCGAGATATGGCAGTTTGGAGGTAAGAAACGCTTGAGAAACTCAAAATTATCGCAGTTCTGATGCTCGAAACGAATAACTGGAACGGCCTAGGGGGAAACTACGCATACCATTGTAATCGGGCGAGTTTCTACTTTCAGATGCAACAGAAACTTTGCGGATTTGTCAATCCGTTCGCGAGATATGGCCGTTTGGATGTAAGAAACGCTTGAGAAACTCAAAATTATCGCAGTTCTGATGCTCGAAACGAATAACTGGAACGGCCTATGGGTAAACTACACATACCATTGTAATCGGGCGAGTTTCTACTTTCAGATGCAACAGAAATTTTGCGGATTGGTCAATCCGTTCGCGAGATATGGCAGTTTGTAGGTAAGAAACGCTTGAGAAACTCAAAATTTTCGCAGTTCTGATGCTCGAAACGAATAACTAGGACGGCCTAAGGGAAAAGTACGCATACCGTTGTAATCGGGCGAGTTTCTACTTTCAGATGCAACAGAAATTTTGCGGATTGGTCAATCCGTTCGCGAGATATGGCAGTTTGGAAGTAAGAAACGCTTGAGAAACTCAAAATTTTGGCAGTTCTGATGCTCGAAACGAATAACTAGGGCGGCCTAGGGGAAAAGTACGCATACCGTTGTAATCGGGCGAGTTTCTGCTTTCAGATGCATCAGAAATTTTGCGGATTGGTCAATCCGTTCACGAGATGTGGCAGTTTGTAGGTAAGAAACGATTGAGAAACTCAAAATTTTCGCAGTTCTGATGCTCGAAACGAATAACTAGAACGGTCTAGGGGAAAAGTACGCAAACCGTTGTAATCGGGCGAGTTTCTACCTTCAGATGCAACAGAAATTTTGCGGATTGGTCAATCCGTTCGCGAGATATGGCAGTTTGGAAGTAAGAAACGCTTGAGAAACTCAAAATTTTCGCAGTTCTGATGCTCGAAACGAATAACTAGAACGGCCTAGGGGAAAAGTACGCACACCGTTGTAATCGGGCGAGTTTCTACTTTCAGATGCAACAGAAATTTTGCGGATTGGTCAATCCGTTCGCGAGATATGGCAGCTTGGAGGTAAGCAACGCTTGAGAAACTCAAAATTTTCGCAGTTCTGTTGCTCGACACGAATAACTAGGGCGGCCTAGGGGAAAAGTACGCATACCGTTGTAATCGGGCGAGTTTCAGCTTTCAGATGCATCAGAAATTTTGCGGATTGGTCAATCCGTTCGCGAGATGTGGCAGTTTGTAGGTAAGAAACGCTTGAGAAACTCAAAATTTTCGCAGTTCTGATGCTCGAAACGAATAACTAGAACGGCCTAGGGGAAAAGTACGCATACCGTTGTAATCGGGCGAGTTTCCACCTTCAGATGCAACAGAAATTTTGCGGATTGGTCAATCCGTTCGCAAGATATGGCAGTTTGGAAGTAAGAAACGCTTCAGAAACTCAAAATTTTCGCAGTTCTCATGCTCGAAACGAATAACTAGGGCGGCCTAGGGGAAAAGTACGCATACCGTTCTAATCGGGCGAGTTTCTGCTTTCAGATGCATCAGAAATTTTGCGGATTGGTCAATCCGTTCGCGAGATGTGGCAGTTTGTAGGTAAGAAACGCTTGAGAAACTCAAAATTTTCGCTGTTCTGATTCTCGAAACGAATAACTAGAACGGTCTAGGGGAAAAGTACGCATAGTTTTGTAATCGGGCGAGTTTCTACCTTCAGATGCAACAGAAATTTTGCGGATTGGTCAATCCGTTCGCGAGATGTGGCAGTTTGGAAGTAAGAAACGCTTGAGAAACTCAAAATTTTCGCAGTTCTGATGCTCGAAACGAATAACTAGAACGGCCTAGGGGAAAAGTACGCATACCGTTGTAATCCGGCGAGTTTCTACTTTCAGATGCAACAGAAATTTTGCGGATTGGTCAATCCGTTCGCGAGATATGGCAGTTTGGAGGTAAGAAACGCTTGAGAAACTCAAAATTTTCGCAGTTCTGATGCTCGAAACGAATAACTAGAACGGCCTAGGGGAAAAGTACGCATACCGTTGTAATCGGGCGAGTTTCTACTTTCAGATGCAACAGAAATTTTGCGGATTGGTCAATCCGTTCGCGAGATATGGCAGTTTGTAGGTAAGAAACGCTTGAGAAACTCAAAATTTTCGCAGTTCTGATGCTCGAAACGAATAACTAGGGCGGCCTAGGGGAAAAGTACGCATACCGTTGTAATCGGGCGAGTTTCTACTTTCAGATGCAACAGAAATTTTGCGGATTGGTCAGACCTTTCGCGAGATATGGCAGTTTGGAGGTAAGAAACGCTTGAGAAACTCAAAATTTTCGCAGTTCTCATGCTCGAAACGAATAACTACAACGGACTAGGGGAAAAGTACGCATACCGTTGTAATCGGGCGAATTTCTACTTTCAGATGCGCCAGAAATTATGCGGATTGGTCAATCCGTTCGCGAGATATGGCAGTTTGGAGGTAAGAAACGCTCGAGAAACTCAAAATTTTCGCAGTTCTGATGCTCGACAAGCATAACTAGAACGGCCTAGGGGAAAAGTACCTATACCGTTGTAATCGGGCGAGTTTCTACTTTCAGATGCAACAGAAATTTTGCGGATTGGTCAATCCGTTCGCGAGATATGGCAGTTTGTAGGTAAGAAACGCTTGAGAAACTCAAAATTTTCGCAGTTCTGATGCTCGAAACGAATAACTAGAACGGCCTAGGGGAAAAGTACGCATACCGATATAATCGGGCGAGTTTCTACTTTCAGATGCAACAGAAATTTTGCGGATTGGTCAATCCGTTCGCGAGATGTGGCAGTTTGTAGGTAAGAAACGCTTGAGAAACTCAAAATTTTCGCAGTTCTGATGCTCGAAACGTATAACTAGAACGGCCTAGGGGAAAAGTACGCACACCGTTGTAATCGGGCGAGTTTCTACCTTCAGATGCAACAGAAATTTTGCGGATTGGTCAATCCGTTCGCGAGATATGGCAGTTTGGAAGTAAGAAACGCTTGAGAAACTCAAAATTTTCGCAGTTCTGATGCTCGAAACGAATAACTAGGGCGGCCTAGGGGAAAAGTACGCATACCGTTCTAATCGGGCGAGTATCTGCTTTCAGATGCATCAGAAATTTTGCGGATTGGTCAATCCGTTCGCGAGATGTGGCAGTTTGTAGGTAAGAAACGCTTGAGAAACTCAAAATTTTCGCAGTTCTGATGCTCGAAACGAATAACTAGAACGGCCTAGGGGAAAAGTACGCATACCGTTGTAATCGGGAGAGTTTCTACCTTCAGATGCAACAGAAATTTTGCGGATTGGTCAATCCGTTCGCGAGATATGGCAGTTTGGAAGTAAGAAACGCTTGAGAAACTCAAAATTTTCGCAGTTCTGATGCTCGAAACGAATAACTAGAACGGCCTAGGGGAAAAGTACGCATACCGTTGTAATCGGGCGAGTTTCTACCTTCAGATGCAACAGAAATTTTGCGGATTGGTCAATCCGTTCGCGAGATATGGCAGTTTGGAAGTAAGAAACGCTTGAGAAACTCAAAATTTTCGCAGTTCTGATGCTCGAAACGAGTAACTAGAACGGCCTAGGGGAAAAGTACGCATACCGTTTTAATCGGGCGAGCTTCTACTTTCAGATGCAACAGAAACTTTGCGGATTGGTCAATCCGTTCGCGAGATGTGGCAGTTTGGAAGTAGGAAACGCTTGAGAAACTCAAAATTTTCGCAGTTCTGAATTTTCGAAACGAATAACTACAACGGCCTAGGGGAAAAGTACGCATACCGTTTTAATCGGGCGAGTTTCTACTTTCAGATGCAACAGAAATTTTGCGGATTGGTCAATCCGTTCGAGAGATATGGCAGTTTGGAAGTATGAAACGCTTGAGAAACTCAAAATTTTCGCCGTTCTGATGCGCGAAACGAATAACTAGCACGGCCTAGGGGAAAAGTACGCATACCGATGTAATCGGGCGAGTTTCTACTTTCAGATGCAACAGAAATTTTGCGGATTGGTCGATCCGTTCGCGAGATATGGCAGTTTGGAAGTAAGAAACGCTTGAGAAACTCAAAATTTTCGCAGTTCTGATGCTCGAAACGAGTAACTAGAACGGCCTAGGGTAAAAGTACGCATACCGTTTTAATCGGGCGAGTTTCTACTTTCAGATGCAACAGAAATTTTGCGGATTGGTCAATCCGTTCGCGAGATATGGCAGTTTGGAGGTAAGAAACGCTTGAGAAACTCAAAATTATCGCAGTTCTGATGCTCGAAACGAATAACTGGAACGGCCTAGGGGGAAACTACGCATACCATTGTAATCGGGCGAGTTTCTACTTTCAGATGCAACAGAAACTTTGCGGATTGGTCAATCCGTTCGCGAGATATGGCCGTTTGGATGTAAGAAACGCTTGAGAAACTCAAAATTATCGCAGTTCTGATGCTCGAAACGAATAACTGGAACGGCCTATGGGTAAACTACACATACCATTGTAATCGGGCGAGTTTCTACTTTCAGATGCAACAGAAATTTTGCGGATTGGTCAATCCGTTCGCGAGATATGGCAGTTTGTAGGTAAGAAACGCTTGAGAAACTCAAAATTTTCGCAGTTCTGATGCTCGAAACGAATAACTAGGACGGCCTAAGGGAAAAGTACGCATACCGTTGTAATCGGGCGAGTTTCTACTTTCAGATGCAACAGAAATTTTGCGGATTGGTCAATCCGTTCGCGAGATATGGCAGTTTGGAAGTAAGAAACGCTTGAGAAACTCAAAATTTTGGCAGTTCTGATGCTCGAAACGAATAACTAGGGCGGCCTAGGGGAAAAGTACGCATACCGTTGTAATCGGGCGAGTTTCTGCTTTCAGATGCATCAGAAATTTTGCGGATTGGTCAATCCGTTCACGAGATGTGGCAGTTTGTAGGTAAGAAACGATTGAGAAACTCAAAATTTTCGCAGTTCTGATGCTCGAAACGAATAACTAGAACGGTCTAGGGGAAAAGTACGCAAACCGTTGTAATCGGGCGAGTTTCTACCTTCAGATGCAACAGAAATTTTGCGGATTGGTCAATCCGTTCGCGAGATATGGCAGTTTGGAAGTAAGAAACGCTTGAGAAACTCAAAATTTTCGCAGTTCTGATGCTCGAAACGAATAACTAGAACGGCCTAGGGGAAAAGTACGCATACCGTTGTAATCGGGCGAGTTTCTACTTTCAGATGCAACAGAAATTTTGCGGATTGGTCAATCCGTTCGCGAGATATGGCAGCTTGGAGGTAAGCAACGCTTGAGAAACTCAAAATTTTCGCAGTTCTGTTGCTCGACACGAATAACTAGGGCGGCCTAGGGGAAAAGTACGCATACCGTTGTAATCGGGCGAGTTTCAGCTTTCAGATGCATCAGAAATTTTGCGGATTGGTCAATCCGTTCGCGAGATGTGGCAGTTTGTAGGTAAGAAACGCTTGAGAAACTCAAAATTTTCGCAGTTCTGATGCTCGAAACGAATAACTAGAACGGCCTAGGGGAAAAGTACGCATACCGTTGTAATCGGGCGAGTTTCCACCTTCAGATGCAACAGAAATTTTGCGGATTGGTCAATCCGTTCGCAAGATATGGCAGTTTGGAAGTAAGAAACGCTTCAGAAACTCAAAATTTTCGCAGTTCTGATGCTCGAAACGAATAACTAGGGCGGCCTAGGGGAAAAGTACGCATACCGTTGTAATCGGGCGAGTTTCTGCTTTCAGATGCATCAGAAATTTTGCGGATTGGTCAATCCGTTCGCGAGATGTGGCAGTTTGTAGGTAAGAAACGCTTGAGAAACTCAAAATTTCGCTGTTCTGATTCTCGAAACGAATAACTAGAACGGTCTAGGGGAAAAGTACGCATAGTTTTGTAATCGGGCGAGTTTCTACCTTCAGATGCAACAGAAATTTTGCGGATTGGTCAATCCGTTCGCGAGATGTGGCAGTTTGGAAGTAAGAAACGCTTGAGAAACTCAAAATTTTCGCAGTTCTGATGCTCGAAACGAATAACTAGAACGGCCTAGGGGAAAAGTACGCATACCGTTGTAATCGGGCGAGTTTCTACATTCAGATGCAACAGAAATTTTGCGGATTGGTCAATCCGTTCGCGAGATATGGCAGTTTGGAGGTAAGAAACGCTTGAGAAACTCAAAATTTTCGCAGTTCTGATGCTCGAAACGATTAACTAGAACGGCCTCGGTGAAAAGTACGTATACCGTTGTAATCGGGCGAGTTTCTACTTTCAGATGCAACAGAAATTTTGCGGATTGGTCAATCCGTTCGCGAGATATGGCAGTTTGGAGGTAAGAAACGCTTGAGAAACTCAAAATTTTCGCAGTTCTGATGTTCGACAAGCATAACTAGAACGGCCTAGGGGAAAAGTACGCACACCGTTGTAATCGCGCGAGTTTCTACCTTCAGATGCAACAGAAATTTTGCGGATTGGTCAATCCGTTCGCGAGATATGGCAGTTTGGAAGTAAGAAACGCTTGAGAAACTCAAAATTTTGGCAGTTCTGATGCTCGAAACGAATAACTAGGGCGGCCTAGGGGAAAAGTACGCATACCGTTGTAATCGGGCGAGTTTCTACTTTCAGATGCAACAGAAATTTTGCGGATTGGTCAATCCGTTGGCGAGATATGGCAGTTTGGAGGTAAGAAACGCTTGAGAAACTCAAAATTTTCGCAGTTCTCAGGCTCGAAACGAATAACTACAACGGACTAGGGGAAAAGTACGCATAGTGTTGTAATCGGGCGAGTTTCTACTTTCAGATGCAACAGAAATTCTGCGGATTGGTCAATCCGTTCGCGAGATATGGCAGTTTGGAGGTAAGAAACGCTCGAGAAACTCAAAATTTTCGCAGTTCTGATGCTCGACAAGCATAACGAGAACGGCCTAGGGGAAAAGTACGTATACCGTTGTAATCGGGCGAGTTTCTACTTTCAGATGCAACAGAAATTTTGCGGATTGGTCAATCCGTTCGCGAGATGTGGCAGTTTGGAAGTAAGAAACGCTTGAGAAACTCAAAATTTTCGCAGTTCTGATGCTCGAAACGAATAACTAGAACGGCCTAGGGGAAAAGTACGCATACCGTTGTAATCGGGCGAGTTTCTACTTTCAGATGCAACAGAAATTTTGCGGATTGGTCAATCCGTTCGCGAGATATGGCAGTTTGTAGGTAAGAAACGCTTGAGAAACTCAAAATTTTCGCAGTTCTGATGCTCGAAACGAATAACTAGGGCGGCCTAGGGGAAAAGTACGCATACCGTTGTAATCGGGCGAGTTTCTACTTTCAGATGCAACAGAAATTTTGCGGATTGGACAGACCTTTCGCGAGATATGGCAGTTTGGAGGTAAGAAACGCTTGAGAAACTCAAAATTTTCGCAGTTCTCATGCTCGAAACGAATAACTACAACGGACTAGGGGAAAAGTACGCATACCGTTGTAATCGGGCGAATTTCTACTTTCAGATGCGCCAGAAATTATGCGGATTGGTCAATCCGTTCGCGAGATATGGCAGTTTGGAGGTAAGAAACGCTCGAGAAACTCAAAATTTTCGCAGTTCTGATGCTCGACAAGCATAACTAGAACGGCCTAGGGGAAAAGTACCTATACCGTTGTAATCGGGCGAGTTTCTACTTTCAGATGCAACAGAAATTTTGCGGATTGGTCAATCCGTTCGCGAGATATGGCAGTTTGTAGGTAAGAAACGCTTGAGAAACTCAAAATTTTCGCAGTTCTGATGCTCGAAACGAATAACTAGAACGGCCTAGGGGAAAAGTACGCATACCGATATAATCGGGCGAGTTTCTACTTTCAGATGCAACAGAAATTTTGCGGATTGGTCAATCCGTTCGCGAGATGTGGCAGTTTGTAGGTAAGAAACGCTTGAGAAACTCAAAATTTTCGCAGTTCTGATGCTCGAAACGTATAACTAGAACGGCCTAGGGGAAAAGTACGCACACCGTTGTAATCGGGCGAGTTTCTACCTTCAGATGCAACAGAAATTTTGCGGATTGGTCAATCCGTTCGCGAGATATGGCAGTTTGGAAGTAAGAAACGCTTGAGAAACTCAAAATTTTCGCAGTTCTGATGCTCGAAACGAATAACTAGGGCGGCCTAGGGGAAAAGTACGCATACCGTTCTAATCGGGCGAGTTTCTGCTTTCAGATGCATCAGAAATTTTGCGGATTGGTCAATCCGTTCGCGAGATGTGGCAGTTTGTAGGTAAGAAACGCTTGAGAAACTCAAAATTTTCGCAGTTCTGATGCTCGAAACGAATAACTAGAACGGCCTAGGGGAAAAGTACGCATACCGTTGTAATCGGGAGAGTTTCTACCTTCAGATGCAACAGAAATTTTGCGGATTGGTCAATCCGTTCGCGAGATATGGCAGTTTGGAAGTAAGAAACGCTTGAGAAACTCAAAATTTTCGCAGTTCTGATGCTCGAAACGAATAACTAGAACGGCCTAGGGAAAAGTACGCATACCGTTGTAATCGGGCGAGTTTCTACCTTCAGATGCAACAGAAATTTTGCGGATTGGTCAATCCGTTCGCGAGATATGGCAGTTTGGAGGTAAGAAACGCTTGAGAAACTCAAAATTTTCGCAGTTCTGATGCTCGAAACGAATAACTAGAACGGCCTAGGGGAAAAGTACGCATCTAGTTGTAATCGGGCGAGTTTCTACTTTCAGATGCAACAGAAATTTTGCGGATTGGCCAATCCGTTCGCGAGATATGGCAGTTTGGAGGTAAGAAACGCTTGAGAAACTCAAATTTTCGCAGTTCTGATGCTCGACAAGCATAACTAGAACGGCCTAGGGGAAAAGTACGTATACCGTTGCAATCGGGCGAGTTTCTACTTTCAGATGCAACAGAAATTTTGCGGATTGGTCAATCCGTTCGCGAGATATGGCAGTTTGAAGGTAAGAAACGCTTGAGAAACTCAAAATTTTCGCAGTTCTCATGCTCGAAACGAATAACTACAACGGACTAGGGGAAAAGTACGCATACCGTTGTAATCGGGCGAGTTTCTACTTTCAGATGCGCCAGAAATTATGCGGATTGGTCAATCCGTTCGCGAGATATGGCAGTTTGGAGGTAAGAAACGCTCGAGAAACTCAAAATTTTCGCAGTTCTGATGCTCGACAAGCATAACTAGAACGGCCTAGGGGAAAAGTACCTATACCGTTGTAATAGGGCGAGTTTCTACTTTCAGATGCAACAGAAATTTTGCGGATTGGTCAATCCGTTCGCGAGATGTGGCAGTTTGGAAGTAAGAAACGCTTGAGAAACTCAAAATTTTCGCAGTTCTGATGCTCGAAACGAATAACTAGAACGGCCTAGGGGGAATGTACGCATACCGTTGTAATCGGGCGAGTTTCTACTTTCAGATGCAACAGAAATTTTGCGGATTGGTCAATCCGTTCGCGAGATGTGGCAGTTTGTAGGTAAGAAACGCTTGAGAAACTCAAAATTTTCGCAGTTCTGATGCTCGAAACGAATAACTAGAACGGCCTAGGGGAAAAGTACGCACACCGTTGTAATCGGGCGAGTTTCTACCTTCAGATGCAACAGAAATTTTGCGGATTGGTCAATCCGTTCGCGAGATATGGCAGTTTGGAAGTAAGAAACGCTTGAGAAACTCAAAATTTTCGCAGTTCTGATGCTCGAAACGAATAACTAGAACGGCCTAGGGGAAAAGTACGCATACCGTTGTAATCGGGCGAGTTTCTACTTTCAGATGCAACAGAAATTTTGCGGATTTGTCAATCCGTTCGCGAGATGTGGCAGTTTGTAGGTAAGAAACGCTTGAGAAACTCAAAATTTTCGCAGTTCTGATGCTCGAAACGAATAACTAGAACGGCCTAGGGGAAAAGTACGCATACCGCTGTAATCGGGCGAGTTTCTACCTTCAGATGCAACAGAAATTTTGCGGATTGGTCAATCCGTTCGCGAGATGTGGCAGTTTGGAAGTAAGAAACGCTTGAGAAACTCAAAATTTTCGCAGTTCTGATGCTCGAAACGAATAACTAGAACGGCCTAGGGGAAAAGTACGCATACCGTTGTAATCGGGCGAGTTTCTACTTTCAGATGCAACAGAAATTTTGCGGATTGGTCAATCCGTTCGCGAGATATGGCAGTTTGGAGGTAAGAAACGCTTGAGAAACTCAAAATTTTCGCAGTTCTGATGCTCGAAACGAATAACTAGATCGGCCTAGGGGAAAAGTACGCATACCGTTGTAATCGGTCGAGTTTCTACCTTCAGATGCAACAGAAATTTTGCGGATTGGTCAATCCGTTCGCGAGATGTGGCAGTTTGGAAGCAAGAAACGCTTGAGAAACTCAAAATTTTCGCAGTTCTGATGCTCGAAACGAATAACTAGAACGGCCTAGGGGAAAAGTACGCATACCGTTGTAATCGGGCGAGTTTCTACTTTCAGATGCAACAGAAATTTTGCCGATTGGTCAATCCGTTCGCGAGATATGGCAGTTTGGAGGTAAGAAACGCTTGAGAAACTCAAAATTTTCGCAGTTCTGATGCTCGAAACGAATAACTAGAACGGCCTCGGTGAAAAGTACGTATACCGTTGTAATCGGGCGAGTTTCTGCTTTCAGATGCAACAGAAATTTTGCCGATTGGTCAATCCGTTCGCGAGATATGGCGGTTTGGAGGTAAGAAACGCTCGAGAAACTCAAAATTTTCGCAGTTCTGATGCTCGACAAGCATAACTAGAACGGCCTAGGGGAAAAGTACGGATACCGTTGTAATCGGGCGAGTTTCTACTTTCAGATGCAACAGAAATTTTGCGGATTGGTCAATGCGTTCGCGAGATGTGGCAGTTTGTAGGTAAGAAACGCTTGAGAAACTCAAAATTTTCGCAGTTCTGATGCTCGAAACGAATAACTAGAACGGCCTAGGGGAAAAGTACGCATACCGTTGTAATCGGGCGAGTTTCTACTTTCAGATGCAACAGAAATTTTGCGGATTGGTCAATCCGTTCGCGAGATGTGGCAGTTTGTAGGTAAGAAACGCTTGAGAAACTCAAAATTTTCGCAGTTCTAATGCTCGAAACGAATAACTAGAACGGTCTAGGGGAAAAGTACGCACACCGTTGTAATCGGGCGAGTTTCTACCTTCAGATGCAACAGAAAATTTGCGGATTGGCCAATCCGTTCGCGAGATATGGCAGTTTGGAAGTAAGAAACGCTTGAGAAACTCAAAATTTTCGCAGTTCTGATGTTCGACAAGCATAACTAGAACGGCCTAGGGGAAAAGTACTCATACCGTTGTAATCGGGCGAGTTTCTACTTTCAGATGCAACAGAAATTTTGCGGATTGGTCAATCAGTTCGCGAGATATGGCAGTTTGGAGGTAAGAAACGCTTGAGAAACTCAAAATTTTCGCAGTTCTAATGCCCGAAACGAATAACTAGAACGGTCTAGGGGAAAAGTACGCACACCGTTGTAATCGGGCGAGTTTCTACCTTCAGATGCAACAGAAATTTTGCGGATTGGTCAATCCGTTCGCGAGATATGGCAGTTTGGAAGTAAGAAACGCTTGAGAAACTCAAAATTTTCGCAGTTCTGATGCTCGAAACGAATAACTAGAACGGCCTAGGGGAAAAGTACGCATACCGTTGTAATCGGGCGAGTTTCTACTTTCAGATGCAGCAGAAATTTTGCGGATTGGTCAATCCGTTCGCGAGATGTGGCAGTTTGTAGGTAAGAAACGCTTGAGAAACTCAAAATTTTCGCAGTTCTGATGCTCGAAACGAATAACTAGAACGGCCTAGGGGAAAAGTACGCATACCGTTGTAATCGGGCGAGTTTCTACCTTCAGATGCAACAGAAATTTTGCGGATTTGTCAATCCGTTCGCGAGATGTGGCAGCTTGGAAGTAAGAAACGCTTGAGAAACTCAAAATTTTCGCAGTTCTGATGCTCGAAACGAATAACTAGAACGGCCTAGGGGAAAAGTACGTATCCAGTTGTAATCGGGCGAGTTTCTACTTTCAGATGCAACAGAAATTTTGCGGATTGGCCAATCCGTTCGCGAGATATGGCAGTTTGGAGGTAAGAAACGCTTGAGAAACTCAAAATTTTCGCAGTTCTGATGTTCGACAAGCATAACTAGAACGGCCTAGGGGAAAAGTACTCATACCGTTGTAATCGGGCGAGTTTCTACTTTCAGATGCAACAGAAATTTTGCGGATTGGTCAATCAGTTCGCGAGATATGGCAGTTTGGAGGTAAGAAACGCTTGAGAAACTCAAAATTTTCGCAGTTCTGATGCTCGAAACGAATAACTAGAACGGCCTAGGGGAATGTACGCATACCGTTGTAATCGGGCGAGTTTCTACTTTCAGATGCAACAGAAATTTTGCGGATTGGTCATTCCGTTCGCGAGATGTGGCAGTTTGTAGGTAAGAAACGCTTGAGAAACTCAAAATTTTCGCAGTTCTGATGCTCGAAACGAATAACTAGAACGGCCTAGGGGAAAAGTACGCATACCGTTGTAATCGGGCGAGTTTCTACTTTCAGATGCGCCGGAAATTATGCGGATTGTTCAATCCGTTCGCGAGATATGGCAGTTTGGAGGTAAGAAACGCTCGAGAAACTCAAAATTTTCGCAGTTCTGATGCTCGACAAGCATAACTAGAACGGCCTAGGGGAAAAGTACCTATACCGTTGTAATCGGGCGAGTTTCTACTTTCAGATGCAACAGAAATTTTGCGGATTGGTCAATGCGTTCGCGAGATGTGGCAGTTTGTAGGTAAGAAACGCTTGAGAAACTCAAAATTTTCGCAGTTCTGATGCTCGAAACGAATAACTAGAACGGCCTCGGTGAAAAGTACGTATACCGTTGTAATCGGGAGAGTTTCTACTTTCAGATGCAACAGAAATTTTGCGGATTGGTCAATCCGTTCGCGAGATATGGCAGTTTGGAGGTAAGAAACGCTTGAGAAACTCAAAATTTTCGCAGTTCTGGTGCTCGAAACGAATAACTAGAACGGCCTCGGTGAAAAGTACGTATACCGTTGTAATCGGGCGAGTTTCTACTTTCAGATGCAACAGAAATTTTGCGGATTGGTCAATCCGTTCGCGAGATGTGGCAGTTTGTAGGTAAGAAACGCTTGAGAAACTCAAAATTTTCGCAGTTCTGATGCTCGAAACGAATAACTAGAACGGCCTAGGGGAAAAGTACGCATACCGTTGCAATCGGGCGAGTTTCTACCTTCAGATGCAACAGAAATTTTGCGGATTGGTCGATCCGTTCGCGTGATGTGGCAGTTTGGAAGTAAGAAACGCTTGAGAAACTGAAAATTTTCGCAGTTCTGATGCTCGAAAGGAATAACTAGAACGGCCTAGGGGAAAAGTACGCATACCGTTGTAATCGGGCGAGTTTCTACTTTCAGATGCAACAGAAATTTTGCGGATTGGTCAATCCGTTCGCGAGATATGGCAGTTTGGAGGTAAGAAACGCTTGAGGAACTCAAAATTTTCGCAGTTCTGGTGCTCGAAACGAATAACTAGAACGGCCTCGATGAAAAGTACGTATACCGTTGTAATCGGGCGAGTTTCTACTTTCAGAGGCAACAGAAATTTTGCGGATTGGTCAATCTGTTCGCGAGATATGGCAGTTTGGAGGTAAGAAACGCTTGAGAAACTCAAAATTTTCGCAGTTCTGATGCTCGAAACGAACAACTAGAACGGCCTAGTGGAAAAGTACGCATACCGTTGTAATCGGGCGAGTTTCTACTTTCAGATGCAACAGAAATTTTTCGGATTGGTCAATCCATTCGCGAGATATGGCAGTTTGGAGGTAAGAAACGCTTGAGAAACTCAAAATTTTCACAGTTCTGATGCTCGAAACGAATAACCAGAACGGCCTAGAGGAAAAGTACGCATACAGTTGTAATCGAGCGAGTTTCTACTTTCAGATGCAACAGAAATTTTGCGGGTTGGTCAATCCGTTCGCGAGATATGGCAGTTTGGAGGTAAGAAACGCTTGAGAAACTCAACATTTTCGCAGTTCTGATACTCGAAACGAATAACTAGAACGGCCTCGGTGAAAAGTACGTATACCGTTGTAATCGGGCGAGTTTCTACTTTCAGATGCAACAGAAATTTTGCGGATTGGTCATTCCGTTCGCGAGATGTGGCAGTTTGTAGGTAAGAAACGCTTGAGAAACTCAAAATTTTCGCAGTTCTGATGCTCGAAACGAATAACTAGAACGGCCTAGGGGAAAAGTACGCATACCGTTGTAATCGGGCGAGTTTCTACTTTCAGATGCGCCAGAAATTTTTCGGATTGGTCAATCCATTCGCGAGATATGGCAGTTTGGAGGTAAGAAACGCTTGAGAAACTCAAAATTTTCGCAGTTCTGATGCTCGAAATGAATAACTAGAACGGCCTAGGGGAAAAGTACGCATACCGTTGCAATCGGACGAGTTTCTACCTTCAGATGCAACAGAAATTTTGCGGATTGGTCGATCCGTTCGCGAGATGTGGCAGTTTGGAAGTAAGAAACGCTTGAGAAACTGAAAATTTTCGCAGTTCTGATGCTCGAAACGAATAACTAGAACGGCCTAGGGGAAAAGCACGCATACCGTTGTAATCGGGCGAGTTTCTACTTTCAGATGCAACAGAAATATTGCGGATTGGTCAATCCGTTCGCGAGATATGGCAGTTTGGAGGTAAGAAACGCTTGAGAAACTCAAAATTTTCGCAGTTCTCATGCTCGAAACGAATAACTACAACGGACTAGGGGAAAAGTACGCATAGTGTTTTAATCGGGCGAGTTTCTACTTTCAGATGCAACAGAAATTTTGCGGATTGGTCAATCCGTTCGCGAGATATGGCAGTTTGGAAGTAAGAAACGCTCGAGAAACTCAAAATTTTCGCAGTTCTGATACTGGACAAGCATAACTAGAACGGCCTAGGGGAAAAGTACGTATACCGTTGTAATCGGGCGAGTTTCTACTTTCAGATGCAACAGAAATTTTGTGGATTTGTCAATCCGTTCGCGAGATGTGGCAGTTTGTATGTAAGAAACGCTTGAGAAACTCAAAATTTTCGCAGTTCTGATGCTCGAAACGAATAACTAGAACGGCCTAGGGGAAAAGTACGAACACCGTTGTAATCGGGCGAGTTTCTACCTTCAGATGCATCAGAAATTTTGCGGATTGGTCAATCCGTCCGCGAGATATGGCAGTTTGGAAGTAAGAAACGCTTGAGAAATTCAAAATTTTCGCAGTTCTGATGCTCGAAACGAATAACCAGAACGGCCTAGAGGAAAAGTACGCATACAGTTGTAATCGAGCGAGTTTCTACTTTCAGATGCAACAGAAATTTTGCGGATTGGTCAATCCGTTCGCGAGATATGGCAGTTTGGAGGTAAGAAACGCTTGAGAAACTCAACATTTTCGCAGTTCTGATACTCGAAACGAATAACTAGAACGGCCTAGGGAAAAAGTACGCATACTGTTGTAATCGGGCGAGTTTCTACTTTCAGATGCAACAGAAATTTTGCGGATTGGTCAATCCGTTCGCGAGATATGGCAGTTTGGAGGTAAGAAATGCTTGAGAAACTCAAAGTTTTCGCAGTTCTGATGCTCGAAAAGAATAACTAGAACAGCCTAGGGGAAAAGTACGCATACCGTTGTAATCGGGCGAGTTTCTACTTTCAGATGCAACAGAAATTTTGCGGATTGGTCAATCCGTGCGCGAGATATGGCAGTTTGGAGGTAAGAAACGCTTGAGAAACTCAAAATTTTCACAGTTCCGATGCTCGAAACGAATAACTAGAACGGCCCAGGGGAAAAGTACGCATACCGTTGTAATCGGGCGAGTTTCTACTTTCAGATGCAACAGAAATTTTGCGGATTGGTCAATCCGTTCGCGAGATATGGCAGTTTGGAGGTAAGAAACGCTTGAGAAACTCAAAATTTTCGCAGTTCTGATGCTCGAAACGAATAACTAGAACGGACTAGGGGAAAAGTACGCATACCGTTGTAATCGGGCGAGTTTCTACTTTCAGATGCAACAGAAATTTTGCGGATTGGTGAATCCGTTCGCGAGATATGGCAGTTTGGAGGTAAGAAACGCTTGAGAAACTCAAAATTTTCGCAGTTCTGATGCTCGAAACGAACAACTAGAACGGCCTAGGGGAAAAGTACACATACCGTTGTAATCGGGCGAGTTACTACTTTCAGATGCGACAGAAATTTTGCGGATTGGTCAATTCCTTTCGCGAGATATGGCAGTTTGGAGGTAAGAAACGCTTGAGAAACTCAAAATTTTCGCAGTTCTCATGCTCGAAACGAATAACTACAACGGCCTAGGGGAAAAGTACTCATACCGTTGTAATCGGGCGAGTTTCTACTTTCAGATGCAACAGAAATTTTGCGGATTGGTCAATCCGTTCGCGAGATATGGCAGTTTGGAGGTAAGAAACACCTGAGAAACTCAAAATTTTCGCAGTTCTGATGCTCGACAAGCATAACTAGAACGGTCTAGGAGAAAAGTACGCATACCGTTGTAATCGGGCGAGTTTCTACTTTCAGATGCAACAGAAATTTTGCGGATTGTTCAATCCGTTCGCGAGATATGGCAGTTTGGAGGTCAGAAACGCTTGAGAAACTCAACATTTTCGCAGTTCTGTTGCTCGAAACGAATAACTAAAACGGCCTAGGGGAAAAATACGCATACTGTTGTAATCGGGCGAGTTTCTACTTTCAGATGCAACAGAAATTTTGCGGATTGGTCAATCCGTTCGCGAGATATGGCAGTTTGGAGGTAAGGAACGCTTGAGAAACTCAAAATTTTCGCAGTCCTGATGCTCGAAACGAGTAACTAGAACGGCCTAGGGGAAAAGTACACATACCGTTGTAATCGGGCGAGTTTCTACTTTCAGATGCAACGAAATTTTGCGGATTGGTCAATCCGTTCGCGAGATATGGCAGTTTGGAGGTAAGAAACGCTTGAGAAACTCAAAATTTTCGCAGTTCTGATGCTCGAAACTAATAACTAGAACGGCCTAGGGGAAAAGTACGCATACCGTTGTAATCGGGCGAGTTTCTACTTTCAGATGCAACAGAAATTTTGCGGATTGGTCAATCCGTTCGCGAGATATGGCAGTTTGGAGGTAAGAAACGCTTGAGAAACTCAAAATTTTCACAGTTCTGATGCTCGAAACGAATAACCAGAACGGCCTAGAGGAAAAGTACGCATAGTGCTGTAATCGGGCGAGTTTCTACTTTCAGATGCAACAGAAATTTTGCGGATTGGTCAATCCGTTCGCGAGATATGGCAGTTTGGAGGTAAGAAACGCTTGAGAAACTGAACATTTTCGCAGTTCTGATGCTCGAAACGAATAACTAGAACGGCCTAGGGGAAAAGTACGCATACTGTTGTAGTCGGGCGAGTTTCTACTTTCAGATGCAACAGAAATTTTGCGGATTGGTCAATCCGTTCGCGAGATATGACAGTTTGCAAGTAAGAAACGCTTGAGAAACTCAAAGTTTTCGCAGTTCTGATGCTCGAAACGAATAACTACAACGGACTAGGGGAAAAGTACGCATAGTGCTGTAATCGGGCGAGTTTCTACTTTCAGATGCAACAGAAATTTTGCGGATTGGTCAATCCGTTCGCGAGATATGGCAGTTTGGAGGTAAGAAACGCTCGAGAAACTGAAAATTTTCGCAGTTCTGATGCTCGAAACGAATAACTAGAACGGCCTAGGGGAAAAGCACGCATACCGTTGTAATCGGGCGAGTTTCTACTTTCAGATGCAACAGAAATATTGCGGATTGGTCAATCCGTTCGCGAGATATGGCAGTTTGGAGGTAAGAAACGCTTGAGAAACTCAAAATTTTCGCAGTTCTCATGCTCGAAACGAATAACTACAACGGACTAGGGGAAAAGTACGCATAGTGTTTTAATCGGGCGAGTTTCTACTTTCAGATGCAACAGAAATTTTGCGGATTGGTCAATCCGTTCGCGAGATATGGCAGTTTGGAAGTAAGAAACGCTCGAGAAACTCAAAATTTTCGCAGTTCTGATACTGGACAAGCATAACTAGAACGGCCTAGGGGAAAAGTACGTATACCGTTGTAATCGGGCGAGTTTCTACTTTCAGATGCAACAGAAATTTTGTGGATTTGTCAATCCGTTCGCGAGATGTGGCAGTTTGTATGTAAGAAACGCTTGAGAAACTCAAAATTTTCGCAGTTCTGATGCTCGAAACGAATAACTAGAACGGCCTAGGGGAAAAGTACGAACACCGTTGTAATCGGGCGAGTTTCTACCTTCAGATGCATCAGAAATTTTGCGGATTGGTCAATCCGTCCGCGAGATATGGCAGTTTGGAAGTAAGAAACGCTTGAGAAATTCAAAATTTTCGCAGTTCTGATGCTCGAAACGAATAACCAGAACGGCCTAGAGGAAAAGTACGCATACAGTTGTAATCGAGCGAGTTTCTACTTTCAGATGCAACAGAAATTTTGCGGATTGGTCAATCCGTTCGCGAGATATGGCAGTTTGGAGGTAAGAAACGCTTGAGAAACTCAACATTTTCGCAGTTCTGATACTCGAAACGAATAACTAGAACGGCCTAGGGAAGAAGTACGCATACTGTTGTAATCGGGCGAGTTTCTACTTTCAGATGCAACAGAAATTTTGCGGATTGGTCAATCCGTTCGCGAGATATGGCAGTTTGGAGGTAAGAAACGCTTGAGAAACTCAAAGTTTTCGCAGTTCTGATGCTCGAAAAGAATAACTAGAACGGCCTAGGGGAAAAGTACGCATACCGTTGTAATCGGGCGAGTTTCTACTTTCAGATGCAACAGAAATTTTGCGGATTGGTCAATCCGTGCGCGAGATATGGCAGTTTGGAGGTAAGAAACGCTTGAGAAACTCAAAATTTTCACAGTTCCGATGCTCGAAACGAATAACTAGAACGGCCCAGGGGAAAAGTACGCATACCGTTGTAATCGGGCGAGTTTCTACTTTCAGATGCAACAGAAATTCTGCGGATTGGTCAATCCGTTCGCGAGATATGGCAGTTTGGAGGTAAGAAACGCTTGAGAAACTCAAAATTTTCGCAGTTCTGATGCTCGAAACGAATAACTAGAACGGACTAGGGGAAAAGTACGCATACCGTTGTAATCGGGCGAGTTTCTACTTTCAGATGCAACAGAAATTTTGCGGATTGGTGAATCCGTTCGCGAGATATGGCAGTTTGGAGGTAAGAAACGCTTGAGAAACTCAAAATTTTCGCAGTTCTGATGCTCGAAACGAACAACTAGAACGGCCTAGGGGAAAAGTACACATACCGTTGTAATCGGGCGAGTTTCTACTTTCAGATGCAACAGAAATTTTGCGGATTGGTCAATCCGTTCGCGAGATATGGCAGTTTGGAGGTAAGAAACACCTGAGAAACTCAAAATTTTCGCAGTCCTGATGCTCGACAAGCATAACTAGAACGGTCTAGGAGAAAAGTACGCATACCGTTGTAATCGGGCGAGTTTCTACTTTCAGATGCAACAGAAATTTTGCGGATTGTTCAATCCGTTCGCGAGATATGGCAGTTTGGAGGTCAGAAACGCTTGAGAAACTCAACATTTTCGCAGTTCTGTTGCTCGAAACGAATAACTAGAACGGCCTAGGGGAAAAATACGCATACTGTTGTAATCGGGCGAGTTTCTACTTTCAGATGCAACAGAAATTTTGCGGATTGGTCAATCCGTTCGCGAGATATGGCAGTTTGGAGGTAAGGAACGCTTGAGAAACTCAAAATTTTCGCAGTCCTGATGCTCGAAACGAGTAACTAGAACGGCCTAGGGGAAAAGTACACATACCGTTGTAATCGGGCGAGTTTCTACTTTCAGATGCAACGAAATTTTGCGGATTGGTCAATCCGTTCGCGAGATATGGCAGTTTGGAGGTAAGAAACGCTTGAGAAACTCAAAATTTTCGCAGTTCTGATGCTCGAAACTAATAACTAGATCGGCCTAGGGGAAAAGTACGCATACCGTTGTAATCGGGCGAGTTTCTACTTTCAGATGCAACAGAAATTTTGCGGATTGGTCAATCCGTTCGCGAGATATGGCAGTTTGGAGGTAAGAAACGCTTGAGAAACTCAAAATTTTCACAGTTCTGATGCTCGAAACGAATAACCAGAACGGCCTAGAGGAAAAGTACGCATAGTGCTGTAATCGGGCGAGTTTCTACTTTCAGATGCAACAGAAATTTTGCGGATTGGTCAATCCGTTCGCGAGATATGGCAGTTTGGAGGTAAGAAACGCTTGAGAAACTGAACATTTTCGCAGTTCTGATGCTCGAAACGAATAACTAGAACGGCCTAGGGGAAAAGTACGCATACTGTTGTAGTCGGGCGAGTTTCTACTTTCAGATGCAACAGAAATTTTGCGGATTGGTCAATCCGTTCGCGAGATATGACAGTTTGGAAGTAAGAAACGCTTGAGAAACTCAAAGTTTTCGCAGTTCTGATGCTCGAAACGAATAACTACAACGGACTAGGGGAAAAGTACGCATAGTGCTGTAATCGGGCGAGTTTCTACTTTCAGATGCAACAGAAATTTTGCGGATTGGTCAATCCGTTCGCGAGATATGGCAGTTTGGAGGTAAGAAACGCTCGAGAAACTCAAAATTTTCGCAGTTCTGATGCTCGACAAGCATAACTAGAACGGCCTAGGGGAAAAGTACGCATACCGTTGTAATCGGGCGAGTTTCTACTTTCAGATGCAACAGAAATTTTGCGGATTGGTCAATCCGTGCGCGAGATATGGCAGTTTGGAGGTAAGAAACGCTTGAGAAACTCAAAATTTTCACAGTTCCGATGCTCGAAACGAATAACTAGAACGGCCCAGGGGAAAAGTACGCACACCGTTGTAATCGGGCGAGTTTCTACTTTCAGATGCAACAGAAATTTTGCGGATTGGTCAATCCGTTCGCGAGATATGGCAGTTTGGAGGTAAGAAACGCTTGAGAAACTCAAAATTTTCGCAGTTCTGATGCTCGAAACGAATAACTAGAACGGACTAGGGGAAAAGTACGCATACCGTTGTAATCGGGCGAGTTTCTACTTTCAGATGCAACAGAAATTTTGCGGATTGGTGAATCCGTTCGCGAGATATGGCAGTTTGGAGGTAAGAAACGCTTGAGAAACTCAAAATTTTCGCAGTTCTGATGCTCGAAACGAACAACTAGAACGGCCTAGGGGAAAAGTACACATACCGTTGTAATCGGGCGAGTTACTACTTTCAGATGCGACAGAAATTTTGCGGATTGGTCAATTCCTTTCGCGAGATATGGCAGTTTGGAGGTAAGAAACGCTTGAGAAACTCAAAATTTTCGCAGTTCTCATGCTCGAAACGAATAACTACAACGGCCTAGGGGAAAAGTACTCATACCGTTGTAATCGGGCGAGTTTCTACTTTCAGATGCAACAGAAATTTTGCGGATTGGTCAATCCGTTCGCGAGATATGGCAGTTTGGAGGTAAGAAACACTTGAGAAACTCAAAATTTTCGCAGTTCTGATGCTCGACAAGCATAACTAGAACGGTCTAGGAGAAAAGTACGCATACCGTTGTAATCGGGCGAGTTTCTACTTTCAGATGCAACAGAAATTTTGCGGATTGTTCAATCCGTTCGTGAGATATGGCAGTTTGGAGGTCAGAAACGCTTGAGAAACTCAACATTTTCGCAGTTCTGATGCTCGAAACGAATAACTAGAACGGCCTAGGGGAAAAATACGCATACTGTTGTAATCGGGCGAGTTTCTACTTTCAGATGCAACAGAAATTTTGCGGATTGGTCAATCCGTTCGCGAGATATGGCAGTTTGGAGGTAAGGAACGCTTGAGAAACTCAAAATTTTCGCAGTCCTGATGCTCGAAACGAGTAACTAGAACGGCCTAGGGGAAAAGTACACATACCGTTGTAATCGGGCGAGTTTCTACTTTCAGATGCAACGAAATTTTGCGGATTGGTCAATCCGTTCGCGAGATATGGCAGTTTGGAGGTAAGAAACGCTTGAGAAACTCAAAATTTTCGCAGTTCTGATGCTCGAAACTAATAACTAGAACGGCCTAGGGGAAAAGTACGCATAGTGCTGTAATCGGGCGAGTTTCTACTTTCAGATGCAACAGAAATTTTGCGGATTGGTCAATCCGTTCGCGAGATATGGCAGTTTGGAGGTAAGAAACGCTTGAGAAACTCAACATTTTCGCAGTTCTGATGCTCGAAACGAATAACTAAAACGGCCTAGGGGAAAAGTACTCATACCGTTGTAATCGGGCGAGTTTCTACTTTCAGATGCAACAGAAATTTTGCGGATTGGTCAATCCGTTCGCGAGATATGGCAGTTTGGAGGTAAGAAACACTTGAGAAACTCAAAATTTTCGCAGTTCTGATGCTCGACAAGCATAACTAGAACGGTCTAGGAGAAAAGTACGCATACCGTTGTAATCGGGCGAGTTTCTACTTTCAGATGCAACAGAAATTTTGCGGATTGTTCAATCCGTTCGCGAGATATGGCAGTTTGGAGGTCAGAAACGCTTGAGAAACTCAACATTTTCGCAGTTCTGATGCTCGAAACGAATAACTAGAACGGCCTAGGGGAAAAATACGCATACTGTTGTAATCGGGCGAGTTTCTACTTTCAGATGCAACAGAAATTTTGCGGATTGGTCAATCCGTTCGCGAGATATGGCAGTTTGGAGGTAAGGAACGCTTGAGAAACTCAAAATTTTCGCAGTCCTGATGCTCGAAACGAGTAACTAGAACGGCCTAGGGGAAAAGTACACATACCGTTGTAATCGGGCGAGTTTCTACTTTCAGATGCAACGAAATTTTGCGGATTGGTCAATCCGTTCGCGAGATATGGCAGTTTGGAGGTAAGAAACGCTTGAGAAACTCAAAATTTTCGCAGTTCTGATGCTCGAAACTAATAACTAGAACGGCCTAGGGGAAAAGTACGCATACCGTTGTAATCGGGCGAGTTTCTACTTTCAGATGCAACAGAAATTTTGCGGATTGGTCAATCCGTTCGCGAGATATGGCAGTTTGGAGGTAAGAAACGCTTGAGAAACTCAACATTTTCGCAGTTCTGATACTCGAAACGAATAACTAGAACGGCCTCGGTGAAAAGTACGTATACCGTTGTAATCGGGCGAGTTTCTACTTTCAGATGCAACAGAAATTTTGCGGATTGGTCATTCCGTTCGCGAGATGTGGCAGTTTGTAGGTAAGAAACGCTTGAGAAACTCAAAATTTTCGCAGTTCTGATGCTCGAAACGAATAACTAGAACGGCCTAGGGGAAAAGTACGCATACCGTTGTAATCGGGCGAGTTTCTACTTTCAGATGCGCCAGAAATTTTTCGGATTGGTCAATCCATTCGCGAGATATGGCAGTTTGGAGGTAAGAAACGCTTGAGAAACTCAAAATTTTCGCAGTTCTGATGCTCGAAATGAATAACTAGAACGGCCTAGGGGAAAAGTACGCATACCGTTGTAATCGGGCGAGTTTCTACTTTCAGATGCGCCAGAAGTTTTTCGGATTGGTCAATCCGTTCGCGAGATATGGCAGTTTGGAGGTAAGAAACGCTTGAGAAACTCAAAATTTTCGCAGTTCTCATGCTCGAAACGAATAACTACAACGGACTAGGGGAAAAGTACGCATAGTGTTTTAATCGGGCGAGTTTCTACTTTCAGATGCAACAGAAATTTTGCGGATTGGTCAATCCGTTCGCGAGATATGGCAGTTTGGAAGTAAGAAACGCTCGAGAAACTCAAAATTTTCGCAGTTCTGATACTGGACAAGCATAACTAGAACGGCCTAGGGGAAAAGTACGTATACCGTTGTAATCGGGCGAGTTTCTACTTTCAGATGCAACAGAAATTTTGTGGATTTGTCAATCCGTTCGCGAGATGTGGCAGTTTGTATGTAAGAAACGCTTGAGAAACTCAAAATTTTCGCAGTTCTGATGCTCGAAACGAATAACTAGAACGGCCTAGGGGAAAAGTACGAACACCGTTGTAATCGGGCGAGTTTCTACCTTCAGATGCATCAGAAATTTTGCGGATTGGTCAATCCGTTCGCGAGATATGGCAGTTTGGAAGTAAGAAACGCTTGAGAAACTCAAAATTTTCGCAGTTCTGATGCTCGAAACGAATAACCAGAACGGCCTAGAGGAAAAGTACGCATACAGTTGTAATCGAGCGAGTTTCTACTTTCAGATGCAACAGAAATTTTGCGGATTGGTCAATCCGTTCGCGAGATATGGCAGTTTGGAGGTAAGAAACGCTTGAGAAACTCAACATTTTCGCAGTTCTGATACTCGAAACGAATAACTAGAACGGCCTAGGGAAAAAGTACGCATACTGTTGTAATCGGGCGAGTTTCTACTTTCAGATGCAACAGAAATTTTGCGGATTGGTCAATCCGTTCGCGAGATATGGCAGTTTGGAGGTAAGAAACGCTTGAGAAACTCAAAGTTTTCGCAGTTCTGATGCTCGAAAAGAATAACTAGAACGGCCTAGGGGAAAAGTACGCATACCGTTGTAATCGGGCGAGTTTCTACTTTCAGATGCAACAGAAATTTTGCGGATTGGTCAATCCGTGCGCGAGATATGGCAGTTTGGAGGTAAGAAACGCTTGAGAAACTCAAAATTTTCACAGTTCCGATGCTCGAAACGAATAACTAGAACGGCCCAGGGGAAAAGTACGCATACCGTTGTAATCGGGCGAGTTTCTACTTTCAGATGCAACAGAAATTTTGCGGATTGGTCAATCCGTTCGCGAGATATGGCAGTTTGGAGGTAAGAAACGCTTGAGAAACTCAAAATTTTCGCAGTTCTGATGCTCGAAACGAATAACTAGAACGGACTAGGGGAAAAGTACGCATACCGTTGTAATCGGGCGAGTTTCTACTTTCAGATGCAACAGAAATTTTGCGGATTGGTGAATCCGTTCGCGAGATATGGCAGTTTGGAGGTAAGAAACGCTTGAGAAACTCAAAATTTTCGCAGTTCTGATGCTCGAAACGAACAACTAGAACGGCCTAGGGGAAAAGTACAAATACCGTTGTAATCGGGCGAGTTACTACTTTCAGATGCGACAGAAATTTTGCGGATTGGTCAATTCCTTTCGCGAGATATGGCAGTTTGGAGGTAAGAAACGCTTGAGAAACTCAAAATTTTCGCAGTTCTCATGCTCGAAACGAATAACTACAACGGCCTAGGGGAAAAGTACTCATACCGTTGTAATCGGGCGAGTCTCTACTTTCAGATGCAACAGAAATTTTGCGGATTGGTCAATCCGTTCGCGAGATATGGCAGTTTGGAGGTAAGAAACACTTGAGAAACTCAAAATTTTCGCAGTTCTGATGCTCGACAAGCATAACTAGAACGGTCTAGGAGAAAAGTACGCATACCGTTGTAATCGGGCGAGTTTCTACTTTCAGATGCAACAGAAATTTTGCGGATTGTTCAATCCGTTCGCGAGATATGGCAGTTTGGAGGTCAGAAACGCTTGAGAAACTCACCATTTTCGCAGTTCTGTTGCTCGAAACGAATAACTAGAACGGCCTAGGGGAAAAATACGCATACTGTTGTAATCGGGCGAGTTTCTACTTTCAGATGCAACAGAAATTTTGCGGATTGGTCAATCCGTTCGCGAGATATGGCAGTTTGGAGGTAAGGAACGCTTGAGAAACTCAAAATTTTCGCAGTCCTGGTGCTCGAAACGAGTAACTAGAACGGCCTAGGGGAAAAGTACACATACCGTTGTAATCGGGCGAGTTTCTACTTTCAGATGCAACGAAATTTTGCGGATTGGTCAATCCGTTCGCGAGATATGGCAGTTTGGAGGTAAGAAACGCTTGAGAAACTCAAAATTTTCGCAGTTCTGATGCTCGAAACTAATAACTAGAACGGCCTAGGGGAAAAGTACGCATACCGTTGTAATCGGGCGAGTTTCTACTTTCAGATGCAACAGAAATTTTGCGGATTGGTCAATCCGTTCGCGAGATATGGCAGTTTGGAGGTAAGAAACGCTTGAGAAACTCAAAATTTTCACAGTTCTGATGCTCGAAACGAATAACCAGAACGGCCTAGAGGAAAAGTACGCATAGTGCTGTAATCGGGCGAGTTTCTACTTTCAGATGCAACAGAAATTTTGCGGATTGGTCAATCCGTTCGCGAGATATGGCAGTTTGGAGGTAAGAAACGCTTGAGAAACTCAACATTTTCGCAGTTCTGATGCTCGAAACGAATAACTAGAACGGCCTAGGGGAAAAGTACGCATACTGTTGTAGTCGGGCGAGTTTCTACTTTCAGATGCAACAGAAATTTTGCGGATTGGTCAATCCGTTCGCGAGATATGACAGTTTGGAAGTAAGAAACGCTTGAGAAACTCAAAGTTTTCGCAGTTCTGATGCTCGAAACGAATAACTACAACGGACTAGGGGAAAAGTACGCATAGTGCTGTAATCGGGCGAGTTTCTACTTTCAGATGCAACAGAAATTTTGCGGATTGGTCAATCCGTTCGCGAGATATGGCAGTTTGGAGGTAAGAAACGCTCGAGAAACTCAAAATTTTCGCAGTTCTGATGCTCGACAAGCATAACTAGAACGGCCTAGGGGAAAAGTACGCATACCGTTGTAATCGGGCGAGTTTCTACTTTCAGATGCAACAGAAATTTTGCGGATTGGTCAATCCGTGCGCGAGATATGGCAGTTTGGAGGTAAGAAACGCTTGAGAAACTCAAAATTTTCACAGTTCCGATGCTCGAAACGAATAACTAGAACGGCCCAGGGGAAAAGTACGCATACCGTTGTAATCGGGCGAGTTTCTACTTTCAGATGCAACAGAAATTTTGCGGATTGGTCAATCCGTTCGCGAGATATGGCAGTTTGGAGGTAAGAAACGCTTGAGAAACTCAAAATTTTCGCAGTTCTGATGCTCGAAACGAATAACTAGAACGGACTAGGGGAAAAGTACGCATACCGTTGTAATCGGGCGAGTTTCTACTTTCAGATGCAACAGAAATTTTGCGGATTGGTGAATCCGTTCGCGAGATATGGCAGTTTGGAGGTAAGAAACGCTTGAGAAACTCAAAATTTTCGCAGTTCTGATGCTCGAAACGAACAACTAGAACGGCCTAGGGGAAAAGTACACATACCGTTGTAATCGGGCGAGTTACTACTTTCAGATGCGACAGAAATTTTGCGGATTGGTCAATTCCTTTCGCGAGATATGGCAGTTTGGAGGTAAGAAACGCTTGAGAAACTCAAAATTTTCGCAGTTCTCATGCTCGAAACGAATAACTACAACGGCCTAGGGGAAAAGTACTCATACCGTTGTAATCGGGCGAGTTTCTACTTTCAGATGCAACAGAAATTTTGCGGATTGGTCAATCCGTTCGCGAGATATGGCAGTTTGGAGGTAAGAAACACTTGAGAAACTCAAAATTTTCGCAGTTCTGATGCTCGACAAGCATAACTAGAACGGTCTAGGAGAAAAGTACGCATACCGTTGTAATCGGGCGAGTTTCTACTTTCAGATGCAACAGAAATTTTGCGGATTGTTCAATCCGTTCGCGAGATATGGCAGTTTGGAGGTCAGAAACGCTTGAGAAACTCAACATTTTCGCAGTTCTGATGCTCGAAACGAATAACTAGAACGGCCTAGGGGAAAAATACGCATACTGTTGTAATCGGGCGAGTTTCTACTTTCAGATGCAACAGAAATTTTGCGGATTGGTCAATCCGTTCGCGAGATATGGCAGTTTGGAGGTAAGGAACGCTTGAGAAACTCAAAATTTTCGCAGTCCTGATGCTCGAAACGAGTAACTAGAACGGCCTAGGGGAAAAGTACACATACCGTTGTAATCGGGCGAGTTTCTACTTTCAGATGCAACGAAATTTTGCGGATTGGTCAATCCGTTCGCGAGATATGGCAGTTTGGAGGTAAGAAACGCTTGAGAAACTCAAAATTTTCGCAGTTCTGATGCTCGAAACTAATAACTAGAACGGCCTAGGGGAAAAGTACGCATACCGTTGTAATCGGGCGAGTTTCTACTTTCAGATGCAACAGAAATTTTGCGGATTGGTCAATCCGTTCGCGAGATATGGCAGTTTGGAGGTAAGAAACGCTTGAGAAACTCAAAATTTTCACAGTTCTGATGCTCGAAACGAATAACCAGAACGGCCTAGAGGAAAAGTACGCATAGTGCTGTAATCGGGCGAGTTTCTACTTTCAGATGCAACAGAAATTTTGCGGATTGGTCAATCCGTTCGCGAGATATGGCAGTTTGGAGGTAAGAAACGCTTGAGAAACTCAACATTTTCGCAGTTCTGATGCTCGAAACGAATAACTAAAACGGCCTAGGGGAAAAGTACGCATACTGTTGTAGTCGGGCGAGTTTCTACTTTCAGATGCAACAGAAATTTTGCGGATTGGTCAATCCGTTCGCGAGATATGGCAGTTTGGAAGTAAGAAACGCTTGAGAAACTCAAAGTTTTCGCAGTTCTGATGCTCGAAACGAATAACTACAACGGACTAGGGGAAAAGTACGCATAGTGCTGTAATCGGGCGAGTTTCTACTTTCAGATGCAACAGAAATTTTGCGGATTGGTCAATCCGTTCGCGAGATATGGCAGTTTGGAGGTAAGAAACGCTCGAGAAACTCAAAATTTTCGCAGTTCTGATGCTCGACAAGCATAACTAGAACGGCCTAGGGGAAAAGTACGCACACCGTTGTAATCGGGCGAGTTTCTACTTTCAGATGCAACAGAAATTTTGCGGATTGGTCAATCCGTTCGCGAGGTATGGCAGTTTGTAGGTAAGAAACGCTTGAGAAACTCAAAATTTTCGCAGTTCTGATGCTCGAAACGAATAACTAGAACGGCCTAGGGGAAAAGTACGCATACCGTTGTAATCGGGCGAGTTTCTACCTTCAGATGCAACAGAAATTTTGCGGATTGGTCAATCCGTTCGCGAGATGTGGCAGTTTGGAAGTAAGAAACGCTTGAGAAACTCAAAATTTTCGCAGTTCTGATGCTCGAAACGAATAACTAGAACGGCCTAGTTGAAAAGTACGCATAACGTTGTAATCGGGCGAGTTTCTACTTTCAGATGCAACAGAAATTTTGCGGATTGGTCAATCCGTTCGCGAGGTATGGCAGTTTGGAGGTAAGAAACGCTTGAGAAACTCAAAATTTTCGCAGTTCTGATGCTCGAAACGAATAACTAGAACGGCCTCGGTGAAAGGTACGTATACCGTTGAAATCGGGCGAGTTTCTACTTTCAGATGCAAAAGAAATTTTGCGGATTGGTCAATCCGTTCGCGAGATATGGCAGTTTGGAGGTAAGGAACGCTTGAGAAACTCAAAATTTTCGCAGTCCTGATGCTCGAAACGAGTAACTAGAACGGCCTAGGGGAAAAGTACACATACCGTTGTAATCGGGCGAGTTTCTACTTTCAGATGCAACGAAATTTTGCGGATTGGTCAATCCGTTCGCGAGATATGGCAGTTTGGAGGTAAGAAACGCTTGAGAAACTCAAAATTTTCGCAGTTCTGATGCTCGAAACTAATAACTAGAACGGCCTAGGGGAAAAGTACGCATACCGTTGTAATCGGGCGAGTTTCTACTTTCAGATGCAACAGAAATTTTGCGGATTGGTCAATCCGTTCGCGAGATATGGCAGTTTGGAGGTAAGAAACGCTTGAGAAACTCAAAATTTTCACAGTTCTGATGCTCGAAACGAATAACTACAACGGCCTAGGGGAAAAGTACTCATACCGTTGTAATCGGGCGAGTTTCTACTTTCAGATGCAACAGAAATTTTGCGGATTGGTCAATCCGTTCGCGAGATATGGCAGTTTGGAGGTAAGAAACACTTGAGAAACTCAAAATTTTCGCAGTTCTGATGCTCGACAAGCATAACTAGAACGGTCTAGGAGAAAAGTACGCATACCGTTGTAATCGGGCGAGTTTCTACTTTCAGATGCAACAGAAATTTTGCGGATTGGTCAATCCGTTCGCGAGGTATGGCAGTTTGGAGGTAAGAAACGCTTGAGAAACTCAAAATTTTCGCAGTTCTGATGCTCGAAACGAATAACTAGAACGGCCTCGGTGAAAGGTACGTATACCGTTGAAATCGGGCGAGTTTCTACTTTCAGATGCAAAAGAAATTTTGCGGATTGGTCAATCCGTTCGCGAGATATGGCAGTTTGGAGGTAAGGAACGCTTGAGAAACTCAAAATTTTCGCAGTCCTGATGCTCGAAACGAGTAACTAGAACGGCCTAGGGGAAAAGTACACATACCGTTGTAATCGGGCGAGTTTCTACTTTCAGATGCAACGAAATTTTGCGGATTGGTCAATCCGTTCGCGAGATATGGCAGTTTGGAGGTAAGAAACGCTTGAGAAACTCAAAATTTTCGCAGTTCTGATGCTCGAAACTAATAACTAGAACGGCCTAGGGGAAAAGTACGCATACCGTTGTAATCGGGCGAGTTTCTACTTTCAGATGCAACAGAAATTTTGCGGATTGGTCAATCCGTTCGCGAGATATGGCAGTTTGGAGGTAAGAAACGCTTGAGAAACTCAAAATTTTCACAGTTCTGATGCTCGAAACGAATAACTACAACGGCCTAGGGGAAAAGTACTCATACCGTTGTAATCGGGCGAGTTTCTACTTTCAGATGCAACAGAAATTTTGCGGATTGGTCAATCCGTTCGCGAGATATGGCAGTTTGGAGGTAAGAAACACTTGAGAAACTCAAAATTTTCGCAGTTCTGATGCTCGACAAGCATAACTAGAACGGTCTAGGAGAAAAGTACGCATACCGTTGTAATCGGGCGAGTTTCTACTTTCAGATGCAACAGAAATTTTGCGGATTGTTCAATCCGTTCGCGAGATATGGCAGTTTGGAGGTCAGAAACGCTTGAGAAACTCAACATTTTCGCAGTTCTGATGCTCGAAACGAATAACTAGAACGGCCTAGGGGAAAAATACGCATACTGTTGTAATCGGGCGAGTTTCTACTTTCAGATGCAACAGAAATTTTGCGGATTGGTCAATCCGTTCGCGAGATATGGCAGTTTGGAGGTAAGGAACGCTTGAGAAACTCAAAATTTTCGCAGTCCTGATGCTCGAAACGAGTAACTAGAACGGCCTAGGGGAAAAGTACACATACCGTTGTAATCGGGCGAGTTTCTACTTTCAGATGCAACGAAATTTTGCGGATTGGTCAATCCGTTCGCGAGATATGGCAGTTTGGAGGTAAGAAACGCTTGAGAAACTCAAAATTTTCGCAGTTCTGATGCTCGAAACTAATAACTAGAACGGCCTAGGGGAAAAGTACGCATACCGTTGTAATCGGGCGAGTTTCTACTTTCAGATGCAACAGAAATTTTGCGGATTGGTCAATCCGTTCGCGAGATATGGCAGTTTGGAGGTAAGAAACGCTTGAGAAACTCAAAATTTTCACAGTTCTGATGCTCGAAACGAATAACCAGAACGGCCTAGAGGAAAAGTACGCATAGTGCTGTAATCGGGCGAGTTTCTACTTTCAGATGCAACAGAAATTTTGCGGATTGGTCAATCCGTTCGCGAGATATGGCAGTTTGGAGGTAAGAAACGCTTGAGAAACTCAACATTTTCGCAGTTCTGATGCTCGAAACGAATAACTAGAACGGCCTAGGGGAAAAGTACGCATACTGTTGTAGTCGGGCGAGTTTCTACTTTCAGATGCAACAGAAATTTTGCGGATTGGTCAATCCGTTCGCGAGATATGGCAGTTTGGAAGTAAGAAACGCTTGAGAAACTCAAAGTTTTCGCAGTTCTGATGCTCGAAACGAATAACTACAACGGACTAGGGGAAAAGTACGCATAGTGCTGTAATCGGGCGAGTTTCTACTTTCAGATGCAACAGAAATTTTGCGGATTGGTCAATCCGTTCGCGAGATATGGCAGTTTGGAGGTAAGAAACGCTCGAGAAACTCAAAATTTTCGCAGTTCTGATGCTCGACAAGCATAACTAGAACGGCCTAGGGGAAAAGTACGCACACCGTTGTAATCGGGCGAGTTTCTACTTTCAGATGCAATAGAAATTTTGCGGATTGGTCAATCCGTTCGCGAGGTATGGCAGTTTGGAGGTAAGAAACGCTTGAGAAATTCAAAATTTTCGCAGTTCTGATGCTAGAAACGAATAACTAGAACGGACTAGGGGAAAAGTACGCATACAGTTGTAATCGGGCGAGTTTCTACTTTCAGATGTAACAGAAATTTTGCGGATTGGTCAATCCGTTCGCGAGATGTGGCAGTTTGTAGGTAAGAAACGCTTGAGAAACTCAAAATTTTCGCAGTTCTGATGCTCGAAACGAATAACTAGAACGGCCTAGGGGAAAAGTACGCATACCGTTGTAATCGGGCGAGTTTCTACCTTCAGATGCAACAGAAATTTTGCGGATTGGTCAATCCGTTCGCGAGATGTGGCAGTTTGGAAGTAAGAAACGCTTGAGAAACTCAAAATTTTCGCAGTTCTAATGCTCGAAACGAATAACTAGAACGGCCTAGTTGAAAAGTACGCATAACGTTGTAATCGGGCGAGTTTCTACTTTCAGATGCAACAGAAATTTTGCGGATTGGTCAATCCGTTCGCGAGATATGGCAGTTTGGAGGTAAGAAACGCTTGAGAAACTCAAAATTTTCGCAGTTCTGATGCTCGAAACGAATAACTAGAACGGCCTCGGTGAAAGGTACGTATACCGTTGAAATCGGGCGAGTTTCTACTTTCAGATGCAACAGAAATTTTGCGGATTGGTCAATCCGTTCGCGAGATATGGCAGTTTGGAGGTAAGAAACGCTTGAGAAACTCAAAATTTTCGCAGTTCTGATGCTCGAAACGAACAACTAGAACGGCCTAGGGGAAAAGTACACATACCGTTGTAATCGGGCGAGTTACTACTTTCAGATGCAACAGAAATTTTGCGGATTGGTGAATCCGTTCGCGAGATATGGCAGTTTGGAGGTAACTAACGCTTGAGAAACTCAAAATTTTCGCAGTTCTCATGCTCGAAACGAATAACTACAACGGCCTAGGGGAAAAGTACGCATACCGTTGTAATGGGGCGAGTTTCTACTTTCAGATGCAACAGAAATTTTGCGGATTGGTCAATCCGTTCGCGAGATATGGCAGTTTGGAGGTAAGAAACGCTTGAGAAACTCAAAATTTTCGCAGTTCTGATGCTCGAAACGAACAACTAGAACGGCCTAGGGGAAAAGTACACATACCGTTGTAATCGGGCGAGTTACTACTTTCAGATGCGACAGAAATTTTGCGGATTTGTCAATTCCTTTCGCGAGATATGGCAGTTTGGAGGTAAGAAACGCTTGAGAAACTCAAAATTTTCGCAGTTCTCATGCTCGAAACGAATAACTACAACGGCCTAGGGGAAAAGTACTCATACCGTTGTAATCGGGCGAGTTTCTACTTTCAGATGCAACAGAAATTTTGCGGATTGGTCAATCCGTTCGCGAGATATGGCAGTTTGGAGGTAAGAAACACTTGAGAAACTCAAAATTTTCGCAGTTCTCATGCTCGAAACGAACAACTACAACGGCCTAGGGGAAAAGTACTCATACCGTTGTAATCGGGCGAGTTTCTACTTTCAGATGCAACAGAAATTTTGCGGATTGGTCAATCCGTTCGCGAGATATGGCAGTTTGGAGGTAAGAAACACTTGAGAAACTCAAAATTTTCGCAGTTCTGATGCTCGACAAGCATGACTAGAACGGTCTAGGGGAAAAGTACGCATACCGTTGTAATCGGGCGAGTTTCTACTTTCAGATGCAACAGAAATTTTGCGGATTGTTCAATCCGTTCGCGAGATATGGCAGTTTGGAGGTAAGAAACGCTTGAGAAACTCAACATTTTCGCAGTTCTGATGCTCGAAACGAATAACTAGAACGGCCTAGGGGAAAAATACGCATACTGTTGTAATCGGGCGAGTTTCTACTTTCAGATGCAACAGAAATTTTGCGGATTGGTCAATCCGTTCGCGAGATATGGCAGTTTGGAGGTAAGGAACGCTTGAGAAACTCAAAATTTTCGCAGTCCTGATGCTCGAAACGAGTAACTAGAACGGCCTAGGGGAAGAGTACACATACCGTTGTAATCGGGCGAGTTTCTACTTTCAGATGCAACGAAATTTTGCGGATTGGTCAATCCGTTCGCGAGATATGGCAGTTTGGAGGTAAGGAACGCTTGAGAAACTCAAAATTTTCGCAGTTCTGATGCTCGAAACGAATAACTAGAACGGCCTAGGGGAAAAGTACGCATACCGTTGTAATCGGGCGAGTTTCTACTTTCAGACGCAACAGAAATTTTGCGGATTGGTCAATCCGTTCGGGAGATATGGCAGTTTGGAAGTAAGAAACGCTTGAGAAACTCAAAGTTTTCGCAGTTCTGATGCTCGAAACGAATAACTACAACGGACTAGGGGAAAAGTACGCATAGTGCTGTAATCGGGCGAGTTTCTACTTTCAGATGCAACAGAAATTTTGCGGATTGGTCAATCCGTTCGCGAGATATGGCAGTTTGGAGGTAAGAAACGCTCGAGAAACTCAAAATTTTCGCAGTTCTGATGCTCGAAACGAATAACTAGAACGGCCTAGGGGAAAAGTACGTATCCAGTTGTAATCGGGCGAGTTTCTACTTTCAGATGCAACAGAAATTTTGCGGATTGGCCAATCCGTTCGCGAGATATGGCAGTTTGGAGGTAAGAAACGCTTGAGAAACTCAAAATTTTCGCAGTTCTGATGCTCGAAACGAATAACTAGAACGGCCTAGGGGAAAAGTACGCATACCGTTGTAATCGGGCGAGTTTCTACCTTCAGATGCAACAGAAATTTTGCGGATTGGTCAATCCGTTCGCGAGATGTGGCAGTTTGGAAGTAAGAAACGCTTGAGAAACTCAAAATTTTCGCAGTTCTGATGCTCGAAACGAATAACTAGAACGGCCTAGTTGAAAAGTACGCATAACGTTGTAATCGGGCGAGTTTCTACTTTCAGATGCAACAGAAATTTTGCGGATTGGTCAATCCGTTCGCGAGATATGGCAGTTTGGAGGTAAGAAACGCTTGAGAAACTCAAAATTTTCGCAGTTCTGATGCTCGAAACGAATAACTAGAACGGCCTCGGTGAAAGGTACGTATACCGTTGAAATCGGGCGAGTTTCTACTTTCAGATGCAACAGAAATTTTGCGGATTGGTCAATCCGTTCGCGAGATATGGCAGTTTGGAGGTAAGAAACGCTTGAGAAACTCAAAATTTTCGCAGTTCTGATGCTCGAAACGAACAACTAGAACGGCCTAGGGGAAAAGTACACATACCGTTGTAATCGGGCGAGTTACTACTTTCAGATGCAACAGAAATTTTGCGGATTGGTGAATCCGTTCGCGAGATATGGCAGTTTGGAGGTAAGTAACGCTTGAGAAACTCAAAATTTTCGCAGTTCTCATGCTCGAAACGAATAACTACAACGGCCTAGGGGAAAAGTACGCATAGTGCTGTAATCGGGCGAGTTTCTACTTTCAGATGCAACAGAAATTTTGCGGATTGGTCAATCCGTTCGCGAGATATGGCAGTTTGGAGGTAAGAAACGCTCGAGAAACTCAAAATTTTCGCAGTTCTGATGCTCGAAACGAATAACTAGAACGGCCTAGGGGAAAAGTACGTATCCAGTTGTAATCGGGCGAGTTTCTACTTTCAGATGCAACAGAAATTTTGCGGATTGGCCAATCCGTTCGCGAGATATGGCAGTTTGGAGGTAAGAAACGCTTGAGAAACTCAAAATTTTCGCAGTTCTGATGCTCGAAACGAATAACTAGAACGGCCTAGGGGAAAAGTACGCATACCGTTGTAATCGGGCGAGTTTCTACCTTCAGATGCAACAGAAATTTTGCGGATTGGTCAATCCGTTCGCGAGATGTGGCAGTTTGGAAGTAAGAAACGCTTGAGAAACTCAAAATTTTCGCAGTTCTGATGCTCGAAACGAATAACTAGAACGGCCTAGTTGAAAAGTACGCATAACGTTGTAATCGGGCGAGTTTCTACTTTCAGATGCAACAGAAATTTTGCGGATTGGTCAATCCGTTCGCGAGATATGGCAGTTTGGAGGTAAGAAACGCTTGAGAAACTCAAAATTTTCGCAGTTCTGATGCTCGAAACGAATAACTAGAACGGCCTCGGTGAAAGGTACGTATACCGTTGAAATCGGGCGAGTTTCTACTTTCAGATGCAACAGAAATTTTGCGGATTGGTCAATCCGTTCGCGAGATATGGCAGTTTGGAGGTAAGAAACGCTTGAGAAACTCAAAATTTTCGCAGTTCTGATGCTCGAAACGAACAACTAGAACGGCCTAGGGGAAAAGTACACATACCGTTGTAATCGGGCGAGTTACTACTTTCAGATGCAACAGAAATTTTGCGGATTGGTGAATCCGTTCGCGAGATATGGCAGTTTGGAGGTAAGTAACGCTTGAGAAACTCAAAATTTTCGCAGTTCTCATGCTCGAAACGAATAACTACAACGGCCTAGGGGAAAAGTACGCATACCGTTGTAATGGGGCGAGTTTCTACTTTCAGATGCAACAGAAATTTTGCGGATTGGTCAATCCGTTCGCGAGATATGGCAGTTTGGAGGTAAGAAACGCTTGAGAAACTCAAAATTTTCGCAGTTCTGATGCTCGAAACGAACAACTAGAACGGCCTAGGGGAAAAGTACACATACCGTTGTCATCGGGCGAGTTACTACTTTCAGATGCGACAGAAATTTTGCGGATTGGTCAATTCCTTTCGCGAGATATGGCAGATTGGAGGTAAGAAACGCTTGAGAAACTCAAAATTTTCGCAGTTCTCATGCTCGAAACGAATAACTACAACGGCCTAGGGGAAAAGTACTCATACCGTTGTAATCGGGCGAGTTTCTACTTTCAGATGCAACAGAAATTTTACGGATTGGTCAATCCGTTCGCGAGATATGGCAGTTTGGAGGTAAGAAACACTTGAGAAACTCAAAATTTTCGCAGTTCTCATGCTCGAAACGAACAACTACAACGGCCTAGGGGAAAAGTACTCATACCGTTGTAATCGGGCGAGTTTCTACTTTCAGATGCAACAGAAATTTTGCGGATTGGTCAATCCGTTCGCGAGATATGGCAGTTTGGAGGTAAGAAACACTTGAGAAACTCAAAATTTTCGCAGTTCTGATGCTCGACAAGCATAACTAGAACGGTCTAGGGGAAAAGTACGCATACCGTTGTAATCGGGCGAGTTTCTACTTTCAGATGCAACAGAAATTTTGCGGATTGTTCAATCCGTTCGCGAGATATGGCAGTTTGGAGGTAAGAAACGCTTGAGAAACTCAACATTTTCGCAGTTCTGATGCTCGAAACGAATAACTAGAACGGCCTAGGGGAAAAATACGCATACTGTTGTAATCGGGCGAGTTTCTACTTTCAGATGCAACAGAAATTTTGCGGATTGGTCAATCCGTTCGCGAGATATGGCAGTTTGGAGGTAAGGAACGCTTGAGAAACTCAAAATTTTCGCAGTCCTGATGCTCGAAACGAGTAACTAGAACGGCCTAGGGGAAAAGTACACATACCGTTGTAATCGGGCGAGTTTCTACTTTCAGATGCAACGAAATTTTGCGGATTGGTCAATCCGTTCGCGAGATATGGCAGTTTGGAGGTAAGAAACGCTTGAGAAACTCAAAATTTTCGCAGTTCTGATGCTCGAAACGAATAACTAGAACGGCCTAGGGGAAAAGTACGCATACCGTTGTAATCGGGCGAGTTTCTACTTTCAGATGCAACAGAAATTTTGCGGATTGGTCAATCCGTTCGCGAGATATGGCAGTTTGGAAGTAAGAAACGCTTGAGAAACTCAAAGTTTTCGCAGTTCTGATGCTCGAAACGAATAACTACAACGGACTAGGGGAAAAGTACGCATAGTGCTGTAATCGGGCGAGTTTCTACTTTCAGATGCAACAGAAATTTTGCGGATTGGTCAATCCGTTCGCGAGATATGGCAGTTTGGAAGTAAGAAACGCTTGAGAAAGTCAAAATTTTCGCAGTTCTGATGCTCGAAACGAATAACTAGAACGGCCTAGTTGAAAAGTACGCATAACGTTGTAATCGGGCGAGTTTCTACTTTCAGATGCAACAGAAATTTTGCGGATTGGTCAATCCGTTCGCGAGATATGGCAGTTTGGAGGTAAGAAACGCTTGAGAAACTCAAAATTTTCGCAGTTCTGATGCTCGAAACGAATAACTAGAACGGCCTCGGTGAAAGGTACGTATACCGTTGAAATCGGGCGAGTTTCTACTTTCAGATGCAACAGAAATTTTGCGGATTGGTCAATCCGTTCGCGAGATATGGCAGTTTGGAGGTAAGGAACGCTTGAGAAACTCAAAATTTTCGCAGTCCTGATGCTCGAAACGAGTAACTAGAACGGCCTAGGGGAAAAGTACACATACCGTTGTAATCGGGCGAGTTTCTACTTTCAGATGCAACGAAATTTTGCGGATTGGTCAATCCGTTCGCGAGATATGGCAGTTTGGAGGTAAGAAACGCTTGAGAAACTCAAAATTTTCGCAGTTCTGATGCTCGAAACTAATAACTAGAACGGCCTAGGGGAAAAGTACGCATACCGTTGTAATCGGGCGAGTTTCTACTTTCAGATGCAACAGAAATTTTGCGGATTGGTCAATCCGTTCGCGAGATATGGCAGTTTGGAGGTAAGAAACGCTTGAGAAACTCAAAATTTTCACAGTTCTGATGCTCGAAACGAATAACCAGAACGGCCTAGAGGAAAAGTACGCATAGTGCTGTAATCGGGCGAGTTTCTACTTTCAGATGCAACAGAAATTTTGCGGATTGGTCAATCCGTTCGCGAGATATGGCAGTTTGGAGGTAAGAAACGCTTGAGAAACTCAACATTTTCGCAGTTCTGATGCTCGAAACGAATAACTAGAACGGCCTAGGGGAAAAGTACGCATACTGTTGTAGTCGGGCGAGTTTCTACTTTCAGATGCAACAGAAATTTTGCGGATTGGTCAATCCGTTCGCGAGATATGGCAGTTTGGAAGTAAGAAACGCTTGAGAAACTCAAAGTTTTCGCAGTTCTGATGCTCGAAACGAATAACTACAACGGACTAGGGGAAAAGTACGCATAGTGCTGTAATCGGGCGAGTTTCTACTTTCAGATGCAACAGAAATTTTGCGGATTGGTCAATCCGTTCGCGAGATATGGCAGTTTGGAGGTAAGAAACGCTCGAGAAACTCAAAATTTTCGCAGTTCTGATGCTCGACAAGCATAACTAGAACGGCCTAGGGGAAAAGTACGCACACCGTTGTAATCGGGCGAGTTTCTACTTTCAGATGCAACAGAAGTTTTGCGGATTGGTCAATCCGTTCGCGAGGTATGGCAGTTTGGAGGTAAGAAACGCTTGAGAAATTCAAAATTTTCGCACTTCTGATGCTAGAAACGAATAACTAGAACGGACTAGGGGAAAAGTACGCATACAGTTGTAATCGGGCGAGTTTCTACTTTCAGATGTAACAGAAATTTTGCGGATTGGTCAATCCGTTCGCGAGATGTGGCAGTTTGTAGGTAAGAAACGCTTGAGAAACTCAAAATTTTCGCAGTTCTGATGCTCGAAACGAATAACTAGAACGGCCTAGGGGAAAAGTACGCATACCGTTGTAATCGGGCGAGTTTCTACCTTCAGATGCAACAGAAATTTTGCGGATTGGTCAATCCGTTCGCGAGATGTGGCAGTTTGGAAGTAAGAAACGCTTGAGAAACTCAAAATTTTCGCAGTTCTGATGCTCGAAACGAATAACTAGAACGGCCTAGTTGAAAAGTACGCATAACGTTGTAATCGGGCGAGTTTCTACTTTCAGATGCAACAGAAATTTTGCGGATTGGTCAATCCGTTCGCGAGATATGGCAGTTTGGAGGTAAGAAACGCTTGAGAAACTCAAAATTTTCGCAGTTCTGATGCTCGAAACGAATAACTAGAACGGCCTCGGTGAAAGGTACGTATACCGTTGAAATCGGGCGAGTTTCTACTTTCAGATGCAACAGAAATTTTGCGGATTGGTCAATCCGTTCGCGAGATATGGCAGTTTGGAGGTAAGAAACGCTTGAGAAACTCAAAATTTTCGCAGTTCTGATGCTCGAAACGAACAACTAGAACGGCCTAGGGGAAAAGTACACATACCGTTGTAATCGGGCGAGTTACTACTTTCAGATGCAACAGAAATTTTGCGGATTGGTGAATCCGTTCGCGAGATATGGCAGTTTGGAGGTAAGTAACGCTTGAGAAACTCAAAATTTTCGCAGTTCTCATGCTCGAAACGAATAACTACAACGGCCTAGGGGAAAAGTACGCACACCGTTGTAATGGGGCGAGTTTCTACTTTCAGATGCAACAGAAATTTTGCGGATTGGTCAATCCGTTCGCGAGATATGGCAGTTTGGAGGTAAGAAACGCTTGAGAAACTCAAAATTTTCGCAGTTCTGATGCTCGAAACGAACAACTAGAACGGCCTAGGGGAAAAGTACACATACCGTTGTAATCGGGCGAGTTACTACTTTCAGATGCGACAGAAATTTTGCGGATTGGTCAATTCCTTTCGCGAGATATGGCAGTTTGGAGGTAAGAAACGCTTGAGAAACTCAAAATTTTCGCAGTTCTCATGCTCGAAACGAATAACTACAACGGCCTAGGGGAAAAGTACGCATACCGTTGTAATCGGGCGAGTTTCTACTTTCAGATGCAACGAAATTTTGCGGATTGGTCAATCCGTTCGCGAGATATGGCAGTTTGGAGGTAAGAAACGCTTGAGAAACTCAACATTTTCGCAGTTCTGATGCTCGAAACTAATAACTAGAACGGCCTAGGGGAAAAATACGCATACCGTTGTAATCGGGCGAGTTTCTACTTTCAGATGCAACAGAAATTTTGCGGATTGGTCAATCCGTTCGCGAGATATGGCAGTTTGGAGGTAAGAAACGCTTGAGAAACTCAAAATTTTCACAGTTCTGATGCTCGAAACGAATAACCAGAACGGCCTAGAGGAAAAGTACGCATAGTGCTGTAATCGGGCGAGTTTCTACTTTCAGATGCAACAGAAATTTTGCGGATTGGTCAATCCGTTCGCGAGATATGGCAGTTTGGAGGTAAGAAACGCTTGAGAAACTCAACATTTTCGCAGTTCTGATGCTCGAAACGAATAACTAGAACGGCCTAGGGGAAAAGTACGCATACTGTTGTAGTCGGGCGAGTTTCTACTTTCAGATGCAACAGAAATTTTGCGGATTGGTCAATCCGTTCGCGAGATATGGCAGTTTGGAGGTAAGAAACGCTCGAGAAACTCAAAATTTTCGCAGTTCTGATGCTCGACAAGCATAACTAGAACGGCCTAGGGGAAAAGTACGCACACCGTTGTAATCGGGCGAGTTTCTACTTTCAGATGCAACAGAAATTTTGCGGATTGGTCAATCCGTTCGCGAGGTATGGCAGTTTGGAGGTAAGAAACGCTTGAGAAATTCAAAATTTTCGCAGTTCTGATGCTAGAAACGAATAACTAGAACGGACTAGGGGAAAAGTACGCATACAGTTGTAATCGGGCGAGTTTCTACTTTCAGATGCAACAGAAATTTTGCGGATTGGTCAATCCGTTCGCGAGATGTGGCAGTTTGTAGGTAAGAAACGCTTGAGAAACTCAAAATTTTCGCAGTTCTGATGCTCGAAACGAATAACTAGAACGGCCTAGGGGAAAAGTACGCATACCGTTGTAATCGGGCGAGTTTCTACCTTCAGATGCAACAGAAATTTTGCGGATTGGTCAATCCGTTCGCGAGATGTGGCAGTTTGGAAGTAAGAAACGCTTGAGAAACTCAAAATTTTCGCAGTTCTGATGCTCGAAACGAATAACTAGAACGGCCTAGTTGAAAAGTACGCATAACGTTGTAATCGGGCGAGTTTCTACTTTCAGATGCAACAGAAATTTTGCGGATTGGTCAATCCGTTCGCGAGATATGGCAGTTTCGAGGTAAGAAACGTTTGAGAAACTCAAAATTTTCGCAGTTCTGATGCTCGAAACGAATAACTAGAACGGCCTCGGTGAAAGGTACGTATACCGTTGAAATCGGGCGAGTTTCTACTTTCAGATGCAACAGAAATTTTGCGGATTGGTCAATCCGTTCGCGAGATATGGCAGTTTGGATGTAAGAAACGCTTGAGAAACTCAAAATTTTCGCAGTTCTGATGCTCGACAAGCATAACTAGAACGGCCTAGGGGAAAAGTACGCATACCGTTGTAATCGGGCGAGTTTCTACTTTCAGATGCAACAGAAATTTTGCGGATTAGTCAATTCGTTCGCGAGATATGGCAGTTTGGAGGTAAGAAACGCTTGAGAAACTCCAAATTTTCGCAGTTCTGATGCTCGAAACGAATAACTAGAACGGACTGGGGGAAAAGTACGCATAGTGTTGTAATCGGGCGAGTTTCTACTTTCAGATGCAACTGAAATTTTGCGGATTGGTCAATCCGTTCGCGAGATATGGCAGTTTGGAGGTAAGAAACGCTTGAGAAACTCAAAATTTTCGCAGTTCTGATGCTCGACAAGCATAACTAGAACGGCCTAGGGGAAAGGTACGCATACCGTTGTAATCGGGCGAGTTTCTACTTTCAGATGCAACAGAAATTTTGCGGATTAGTCAATTCGTTCGCGAGATATGGCAGTTTGGAGGTAAGAAACGCTTGAGAAACTAAAAATTTTCGCAGTTCTGATGCTCGAAACGAATAACTATAACGGACTAGGGGAAAAGTACGCATACAGTTGTAATCGGGCGAGTTTCTACTTTCAGATGCAACAGAAATTTTGCGGATTGGTCAATCCGTTCGCGAGATATGGCAGTTTGGAGGTAAGAAACGCTTGAGAAACTCCAAATTTTCGCAGTTCTGATTCTCGAAACGAATAACTAGAACGGACTGGGGGAAAAGTACGCATACAGTTGTAATCGGGCGAGTTTCTACTTTCAGATGCAACAGAAATTTTGCGGATTGGTCAAGCCGTTCGCGAGATATGGCAGTTTGGAGGTAAGAAACGCTTGAGAAACTCAAAATTTTCGCAGTTCTGATGCTCGAAACGAATAACTAGAACGGCCTAGGGGAAAAGTACGCATACCGTTGTAATCGGGCGAGTTTCTACTTTCAGATGCAACAGAAATTTTGCGCATTGGTCAAACCGTTCGCGAGATATGGCAGTTTGGAGGTAAGAAACGCTTGAGAAACTCAAAATTTTCGCAGTTCTGATGCTCGAAACGAATAACTAGAACGGTCTAGGGGAAAAGTACGCATACAGTTGTAATCGGGCGAGTTTCTACCTTCAGATGCAACAGAAATTTTGCGGATTGGTCAATCCGTTCGCGAGATATGGCAGTTTGGAGGTAAGAAACGCTTGAGAAACTCAAAATTTTCGCAGTTCTGATGCTCGAAACGAATAACTAGAACGGCCTAGGGGAAAAGTACGCATACCGTTGTAATCGGGCGAGTTTCTACTTTCAGATGCAACAGAAATTTTGCGGATTGGTCAATCCGTTCGCGAGATATGGCAGTTTGGAGGTAAGAAACGCTTGAGAAACTCAAAATTTTCGCAGTTCTGATGCTCGAAACGAATAACTAGAACGGCCTAGGGGAAAAGTACGCATACCGTTGTAATCGGGCGAGATTCTACCTTCAGATGCAACAGAAATTTTGCGGATTGGTCAATCCGTTCGCGAGATATGGCAGTTTGGAAGTAAGAAACGCTTGAGAAACTCAAAATTTTCGCAGTTCTGATGCACGAAACGAATAACTAGAACGGCCTAGGGGAAAAGTACGCATACCGTTGTAATCGGGCGAGTTTCTACCTTCAGATGCAACAGAAATTTTGCGGATTGGTCAATCCGTTCGCGAGATATGGCAGTTTGGAAGTAAGAAACGCTTGAGAAACTCAAAATTTTCGCAGTTCTGATGCTCGAAACGAATAACTAGAACGGCCTAGGGGAAAAGTACGCATACCGTTGTAATCGGGCTAGTTTCTACTTTCAGATGCAACAGAAATTTTGCGGATTGGTCAATCCGTTCGCGAGATATGGCAGTTTGGATGTAAGAAACGCTTGAGAAACTCAAAATTTTCGCAGTTCTGATGCTCGAAACGAATTACTAGGGCGGCCTAGGGGAAAAGTACGCATACCGTTGTAATCGGGCGAGTTTCTGCTTTCAGATGCATCAGAAATTTTGCGGATTGGTCAATCCGTTCGCGAGATGTGGCAGTTTGTAAGTAAGAAACGCTTGAGAAACTCAAAATTTTCGCAGTTCTGATGCTCGAAACGAATAACTAGAACGGCCTAGGGGAAAAGAACGCATACCGTGGTAATCGGGCGGGTTTCTACCTTCAGATGCAACAGAAATTTTGCGGATTGGTCAATCCGTTCGCGAGATATGGCAGTTTGGAAGTAAGAAACGCTTTAGATACTCAAAATTTTCGCAGTTCTGATGCTCGAAACGAATAACTAGAACGGCCTAGGGGAAAAGTACGCATACCGTTGTAATCGGGCGAGTTTCTACCTTCAGATGCAACAGAAATTTTGCGGATTGGTCAATCCGTTCGCGAGATATGGCAGTTTGGAGGTAAGAAACGCTTGAGAAACTCAAAATTTTTACAGTTCTGATGCTCGAAACGAATAACTAGAACGGCCTAGGGGAAAAGTACGCATACCGTTGTAATCGGGCGAGTTTCTACCTTCAGATGCAACAGAAATTTTGCGGATTGGTCAATCCGTTCGCGAGATATGGCAGTTTGGAGGTAAGAAACGCTTGAGAAACTCAAAATTTTCGCAGTTCTGATGCTCGAAACGAATAACTAGAACGGCCTAGGGTAAAAGTACGCATACCGTTGTAATCGGGCGGGTTTCTACTTTCAGATGCAACAGAAATTTTGCGGATTGGTCAATCCGTTCGCGAGATATGGCAGTTTGGAGGTAAGAAACGCTTGAGAAACTCAAAATTTTCGCAGTTCTGATGCTCGAAACGAACAACTAGAACGGCCTAGGGGAAAAGTACGCATACCGTTGTAATCGGGCGAGTTACTACTTTCAGATGCAACAGAAATTTTGCGGATTGGTCAATCCGTTCGCGAGATATGGCAGTTTGGGGGTAAGAAACGCTTGAGAAACTCAAAATTTTCGCAGTTCTGATGCTCGAAACGAATAACTAGGGCGGCCTAGGAGAAAAGTACGCATACCGTTGTAATCGGGCGAGTTTCTACCTTCAGATGCAACAGAAATTTTCCGGATTGGTAAATCCGTTCGCGAGATATGGCAGTTTGGAGGTAAGAAACGCTTGAGAAACTCCAAATTTTCGCAGTTCTGATGCTCGAAACGAATAACTAGAACGGACTGGGGGAAAAGTACGCATAGTGTTGTAATCGGGCGAGTTTCTACTTTCAGATGCAACAGAAATTTTGCGGATTGGTCAATCCGTTCGCGAGATATGGCAGTTTGGAGGTAAGAGACGCTTGAGGAACTCAAAATTTTCGCAGTTCTGATGCTCGACAAGCACAACTAGAACGGCCTAGGGGAAAAGTACGCATACCGTTGTAATCGGGCGAGTTTCTACTTTCAGATGCAACAGAAATTTTGCGGAGTGGACAATTCGTTCGCGAGATATGGCAGTTTGGAGGTAAGAAACGCTTGAGAAACTAAAAATTTTCGCAGTTCTGATGCTCGAAACGAATAACTATAACGGACTAGGGGAAAAGTACGCATACAGTTGTAATCGGGCGGGTTTCTGCTCTCAGATGCAACAGAAATTTTGCGGATTGGTCAATCCGTTCGCGAGATATGGCAGTTTGGAGGTAAGAAACGCTTGAGAAACTCAAAATTTTCGCAGTTCTGATGCTCGAAACGAATAACTAGAACGGCCTAGGGTAAAAGTACGCATACCGTTGTAATCGGGCGGGTTTCTACTTTCAGATGCAACAGAAATTTTGCGGATTGGTCAATCCGTTCGCGAGATATGGCAGTTTGGAGGTAAGAAACGCTTGAGAAACTCAAAATTTTCGCAGTTCTGATGCTCGAAACGAACAACTAGAACGGCCTAGGGGAAAAGTACGCATACCGTTGTAATCGGGCGAGTTTCTACCTTCAGATGCAACAGAAATTTTCCGGATTGGTAAATCCGTTCGCGAGATATGGCAGTTTGGAGGTAAGAAACGCTTGAGAAACTCCAAATTTTCGCAGTTCTGATGCTCGAAACGAATAACTAGAACGGACTGGGGGAAAAGTACGCATAGTGTTGTAATCGGGCGAGTTTCTACTTTCAGATGCAACAGAAATTTTGCGGATTGGTCAATCCGTTCGCGAGATATGGCAGTTTGGAGGTAAGAAACGCTTGAGAAACTCAAAATTTTCGCATTTCTGATGCTCGAAACGAACAACTAGAACGGCCTAGGGGAAAAGTACGCATAGTGTTGTAATCGGGCGAGTTTCTACTTTCAGATGCAACAGAAATTTTGCGGATTGGTCAATCCGTTCGCGAGATATGGCAGTTTGGAGGTAAGAGACGCTTGAGGAACTCAAAATTTTCGCAGTTCTGATGCTCGACAAGCACAACTAGAACGGCCTAGGGGAAAAGTACGCATACCGTTGTAATCGGGCGAGTTTCTACTTTCAGATGCAACAGAAATTTTGCGGATTAGTCAATTCGTTCGCGAGATATGGCAGTTTGGAGGTAAGAAACGCTTGAGAAACTCCAAATTTTCCCAGTTCTGATGCTCGAAACGAATAACTAGAACGGACTGGGGGAAAAGTACGCATAGTGTTGTAATCGGGCGAGTTTCTACTTTCAGATGCAACTGAAATTTTGCGGATTGGTCAATCCGTTCGCGAGATATGGCAGTTTGGAGGTAAGAAACGCTTGAGAAACTCAAAATTTTCGCAGTTCTGATGCTCGACAAGCATAACTAGAACGGCCTAGGGGAAAGGTACGCATACCGTTGTAATCGGGCGAGTTTCTACTTTCAGATGCAACAGAAATTTTGCGGATTAGTCAATTCGTTCGCGAGATATGGCAGTTTGGAGGTAAGAAACGCTTGAGAAACTAAAAATTTTCGCAGTTCTGATGCTCGAAACGAATAACTATAACGGACTAGGGGAAAAGTACGCATACAGTTGTAATCGGGCGAGTTTCTACTTTCAGATGCAACAGAAATTTTGCGGATTGGTCAATCCGTTCGCGAGATATGGCAGTTTGGAGGTAAGAAACGCTTGAGAAACTCCAAATTTTCGCAGTTCTGATTCTCGAAACGAATAACTAGAACGGACTGGGGGAAAAGTACGCATACAGTTGTAATCGGGCGAGTTTCTACTTTCAGATGCAACAGAAATTTTGCGGATTGGTCAAGCCGTTCGCGAGATATGGCAGTTTGGAGGTAAGAAACGCTTGAGAAACTCAAAATTTTCGCAGTTCTGATGCTCGAAACGAATAACTAGAACGGCCTAGGGGAAAAGTACGCATACCGTTGTAATCGGGCGAGTTTCTACTTTCAGATGCAACAGAAATTTTGCGCATTGGTCAAACCGTTCGCGAGATATGGCAGTTTGGAGGTAAGAAACGCTTGAGAAACTCAAAATTTTCGCAGTTCTGATGCTCGAAACGAATAACTAGAACGGTCTAGGGGAAAAGTACGCATACAGTTGTAATCGGGCGAGTTTCTACCTTCAGATGCAACAGAAATTTTGCGGATTGGTCAATCCTTTCGCGAGATATGGCAGTTTGGAGGTAAGAAACGCTTGAGAAACTAAAAATTTTCGCAGTTCTGATGCTCGAAACGAATAACTAGAAAGGCCTAGGGGAAAAGTACGCATAGTGTTGTAATCGGGCGAGTTTCTGCTTTCAGATGCATCACAAATTTTGCGGATCGGTCAATCCGTTCGCGAGATGTGGCAGTTTGGAAGTAAGAAACGCTTGAGAAACTCAAAATTTTCGCAGTTCTGATGCTCGAAACGAATAAGTAGAAAGGCCTAGGGGAAAAGTACGTATACCGTTGTAATCGGGCGAGTTTCTACTTTCAGATGCAACAGACATTTTGCGGATTGGTCAATCCGTTCGCGAGATATGGCAGTTTGGAGGTAAGCAACGCTTGAGAAACTCAAAATTTTCGCAGTTCTGATGCTCGAAACGAAAAACTAGAACGGCCTAGGGGAAAAGTACGCATACCGTTGTAATCGGGCGAGTTTCTGCTTTCAGATGCATCAGAAATTTTGCGGATTGGTCAATCCGTTCGCGAGATATGGCAGTTTGGAAGTAAGAAACGCTTGAGAAACTCAAAATTTTCGCAGTTCTGATGCTCGAAACGAATAACTAGGACGGCCTAGGGGAAAAGTACGCATACCGTTGTAATCGGGCGAGTTTCTACTTTCAGATGCAACAGATATTTTGCGGATTGGTCAATCCGTTCGCGAGATATGACAGTTTGGAGGTAAGAAACGCTTGAGAAACTCAAAATTTTCGCAGCACTGGTGCTCGAAACGAATAACTAGAAAGGCCTAGGGGAAAAGTACGCATACCGTTGTAATCGGGCGAGTTTCTGCTTTCAGATGCATCAGAAATTTTGCGGATTGGTCAATCCGTTCGCGAGATATGGCAGTTTGGAAGTAAGAAACGCTTGAGAAACTCAAAATTTTCGCAGTTCTGATGCTCGAAACGAATAACTAGGACGGCCTAGGGGAAAAGTACGCATACCGTTGTAATCGGGCGAGTTTCTACTTTCAGATGCAACAGATATTTTGCGGATTGGTCAATCCGTTCGCGAGATATGACAGTTTGGAGGTAAGAAACGCTTGAGAAACTCAAAATTTTCGCAGTTCTGATGCTCGACAAGCATAACTAGAACGGCCTAGGGGAAAAGTACGCATACCGTTGTAATCGGGCGAGTTTCTACTTTCAGATGCAACAGAAATTTTGCGGATTAGTCAATTCGTTCGCGAGATATGGCAGTTTGGAGGTAAGAAACGCTTGAGAAACTAAAAATTTTCGCAGTTCTGATGCTCGAAACGAATAACTATAACGGACTAGGGGAAAAGTACGCATACAGTTGTAATCGGGCGAGTTTCTACTTTCAGATGCAACAGAAATTTTGCGGATTGGTCAATCCGTTCACGAGATATGGCAGTTTGGAGGTAAGAAACGCTTGAGAAACTGAAAATTTTCGCAGTTCTGATGCTCGAAACGAACAACTAGAACGGCCTAGGGGAAAAGTACGCATACAGTTGTAATCGGGCGAGTTTCTACCTTCAGATGCAACAGAAATTTTGCGGATTGGTCAATCCGTTCGCGAGATATGGCAGTTTGGAGGTAAGAAACGCTTGAGAAACTCCAAATTTTCGCAGTTCTGATTCTCGAAACGAATAACTAGAACGGACTGGGGGAAAAGTACGCATACAGTTGTAATCGGGCGAGTTTCTACTTTCAGATGCAACAGAAATTTTGCGGATTGGTCAAGCCGTTCGCGAGATATGGCAGTTTGGAGGTAAGAAACGCTTGAGAAACTCAAAATTTTCGCAGTTCTGATGCTCGAAACGAATAACTAGAACGGCCTAGGGGAAAAGTACGCATACCGTTGTAATCGGGCGAGTTTCTACTTTCAGATGCAACAGAAATTTTGCGCATTGGTCAAACCGTTCGCGAGATATGGCAGTTTGGAGGTAAGAAACGCTTGAGAAACTCAAAATTTTCGCAGTTCTGATGCTCGAAACGAATAACTAGAACGGTCTAGGGGAAAAGTACGCATACAGTTGTAATCGGGCGAGTTTCTACCTTCAGATGCAACAGAAATTTTGCGGATTGGTCAATCCGTTCGCGAGATATGGCAGTTTGGAGGTAAGAAACGCTTGAGAAACTAAAAATTTTCGCAGTTCTGATGCTCGAAACGAATAACTAGAAAGGCCTAGGGGAAAAGTACGCATAGTGTTGTAATCGGGCGAGTTTCTGCTTTCAGATGCATCACAAATTTTGCGGATCGGTCAATCCGTTCGCGAGATGTGGCAGTTTGGAAGTAAGAAACGCTTGAGAAACTCAAAATTTTCGCAGTTCTGATGCTCGAAACGAATAAGTAGAAAGGCCTAGGGGAAAAGTACGTATACCGTTGTAATCGGGCGAGTTTCTACTTTCAGATGCAACAGACATTTTGCGGATTGGTCAATCCGTTCGCGAGATATGGCAGTTTGGAGGTAAGCAACGCTTGAGAAACTCAAAATTTTCGCAGTTCTGATGCTCGAAACGAAAAACTAGAACGGCCTAGGGGAAAAGTACGCATGCCGTTGTAATCGGGCGAGTTTCTACCTTCAGATGCAACAGAAATTTTGCGGATTGGTCAATCCGTTCGCGAGATATGGCAGTTTGTAGGTAAGAAACGCTAGAGAAACTCAAAATTTTCGCAGTTCTGATGCTCGAAACGAATAACTAGGACGGCCTAGGGGAAAAGTACGCATACCGTTGTAATCGGGCGAGTTTCTACTTTCAGATGCAACAGAAATTTTGCGGATTGGTCAATCCGTTCGCGAGATATGGCAGTTTGGAGGTAAGAAACGCTTGAGAAATTCAAAATTTTCACAGTTCTGATGCTCGAAACGAATAACCAGAACGGCCTAGGGGAAAAGTACGCACACCGTTGTAATCGGGCGAGTTTCTACTTTCAGATGCAACAGATATTTTGCGGATTGGTCAATCCGTTCGCGAGATATGACAGTTTGGAGGTAAGAAACGCTTGAGAAACTCAAAATTTTCGCAGCTCTGGTGCTCGAAACGAATAACTAGAAAGGCCTAGGGGAAAAGTACGCATACCGTTGTAATCGGGCGAGTTTCTGCTTTCAGATGCATCAGAAATTTTGCGGATTGGTCAATCCGTTCGCGAGATATGGCAGTTTGGAAGTAAGAAACGCTTGAGAAACTCAAAATTTTCGCAGTTCTGATGCTCGAAACGAATAACTAGGACGGCCTAGGGGAAAAGTACGCATACCGTTGTAATCGGGCGAGTTTCTACTTTCAGATGCAACAGAAATTTTGCGGATTGGTCAATCCGTTCGCGAGATATGGCAGTTTGGAGGTAAGAAACGCTTGAGAAATTCAAAATTTTCACAGTTCTGATGCTCGAAACGAATAACCAGAACGGCCTAGGGGAAAAGTACGCACACCGTTGTAATCGGGCGAGTTTCTACTTTCAGATGCAACAGATATTTTGCGGATTGGTCAATCCGTTCGCGAGATATGACAGTTTGGAGGTAAGAAACGCTTGAGAAACTCAAAATTTTCGCAGTTCTGATGCTCGACAAGCATAACTAGAACGGCCTAGGGGAAAAGTACGCATACCGTTGTAATCGGGCGAGTTTCTACTTTCAGATGCAACAGAAATTTTGCGGATTAGTCAATTGGTTCGCGAGATATGGCAGTTTGGAGGTAAGAAACGCTTGAGAAACTAAAAATTTTAGCAGTTCTGATGCTCGAAACGAATAACTATAACGGACTAGGGGAAAAGTACGCATACAGTTGTAATCGGGCGAGTTTCTACTTTCAGATGCAACAGAAATTTTGCGGATTGGTCAATCCGTTCACGAGATATGGCAGTTTGGAGGTAAGAAACGCTTGAGAAATTCAAAATTTTCACAGTTCTGATGCTCGAAACGAATAACCAGAACGGCCTAGGGGAAAAGTACGCACACCGTTGTAATCGGGCGAGTTTCTACTTTCAGATGCAACAGATATTTTGCGGATTGGTCAATCCGTTCGCGAGATATGACAGTTTGGAGGTAAGAAACGCTTGAGAAACTCAAAATTTTCGCAGCTCTGGTGCTCGAAACGAATAACTAGAAAGGCCTAGGGGAAAAGTACGCATACCGTTGTAATCGGGCGAGTTTCTGCTTTCAGATGCATCAGAAATTTTGCGGATTGGTCAATCCGTTCGCGAGATATGGCAGTTTGGAAGTAAGAAACGCTTGAGAAACTCAAAATTTTCGCAGTTCTGATGCTCGAAACGAATAACTAGGACGGCCTAGGGGAAAAGTACGCATACCGTTGTAATCGGGCGAGTTTCTACTTTCAGATGCAACAGAAATTTTGCGGATTGGTCAATCCGTTCGCGAGATATGGCAGTTTGGAGGTAAGAAACGCTTGAGAAATTCAAAATTTTCACAGTTCTGATGCTCGAAACGAATAACCAGAACGGCCTAGGGGAAAAGTACGCACACCGTTGTAATCGGGCGAGTTTCTACTTTCAGATGCAACAGATATTTTGCGGATTGGTCAATCCGTTCGCGAGATATGACAGTTTGGAGGTAAGAAACGCTTGAGAAACTCAAAATTTTCGCAGTTCTGATGCTCGACAAGCATAACTAGAACGGCCTAGGGGAAAAGTACGCATACCGTTGTAATCGGGCGAGTTTCTACTTTCAGATGCAACAGAAATTTTGCGGATTAGTCAATTGGTTCGCGAGATATGGCAGTTTGGAGGTAAGAAACGCTTGAGAAACTAAAAATTTTCGCAGTTCTGATGCTCGAAACGAATAACTATAACGGACTAGGGGAAAAGTACGCATACAGTTGTAATCGGGCGAGTTTCTACTTTCAGATGCAACAGAAATTTTGCGGATTGGTCAATCCGTTCACGAGATATGGCAGTTTGGAGGTAAGAAACGCTTGAGAAACTGAAAATTTTCGCAGTTCTGATGCTCGAAACGAACAACTAGAACGGCCTAGGGGAAAAGTACGCATACAGTTGTAATCGGGCGAGTTTCTACCTTCAGATGCAACAGAAATTTTGCGGATTGGTCAATCCGTTCGCGAGATATGGCAGTTTGTAGGTAAAAACGCTACAGAAACTCAAAATTTTCGCAGTTCTGATGCTCGAAACGAATAACCAGAACGGCCTAGGGGAAAAGTACGCACACCATTGTAATCGGGCGAGTTTCTACTTTCAGATGCAACAGATATTTTGCGGATTGGTCAATCCGTTCGCGAGATATGACAGTTTGGAGGTAAGAAACGCTTGAGAAACTCAAAATTTTCGCAGTTCTGATGCGCGAAACGAATTACTAGGGCGGCCTAGGGGAAATGTACGCACACCGTTGTAATCGGGCGAGTTTCTGCTTTCAGATGCATCAGAAATTTTGCGGATTGGTCAATCCGTTCGCGAGATATGGCAGTTTGTAGGTAAGAAACGCTTGAGAAACTCAAAATTTTCGCAGTTCTGATGCTCGAAACGAATAACTAGAACGGCCTAGGGGAAAAGTACGTATACCGTTGAAATCGGGGGAGTTTCTACTTTCAGATGCAACAGAAATTTTGCGGATTGGTCAACCCGTTCGCGAGATATGGCAGTTTGGAGGTAAGAAACGCTTCAGAAACTCAAAATTTTCGCAGTTCTTATGCTCGAAACGAATAACTAGAACGGCCTAGGGGAAAAGTACGTATACCGTTGAAATCGGGGGAGTTTCTACTTTCAGATGCAACAGAAATTTTGCGGATTGGTCAATCCGTTCGCGAGATATGGCAGTTTGGAGGTAAGCAACGCTTGAGAAACTCAAAATTTTCGCAGTTCTGTTGCTCGAAACGAATAACTAGAACGGCCTAGGGGAAAAGTACGCATACAGTTTTAATCGGGCGAGTTTCCACTTTCAGATGCAACAGAAATTTTGCGGATTGGTCAATCCGTTCGCGAGATATGGCAGTTTGGAAGTAAGAAACGCTTGAGAAACTCAAAATTTTCGCAGTTCTGATGCGCGAAACGAATTACTAGGGCGGCCTAGGGGAAATGTACGCATACCGTTGTAATCGGGCGAGTTTCTGCTTTCAGATGCATCAGAAATTTTGCGGATTGGTCAATCCGTTCGCGAGATATGGCAGTTTGTAGGTAAGAAACGCTTGAGAAACTCAAAATTTTCGCAGTTCTGATGCTCGAAACGAATAACTAGAACGGCCTAGGGGAAAAGTACGCATACCGTTGTAATCGGGCGAGTTTCTACTTTCAGATGCAACAGAAATTTTGCGGATTGGTCAATCCGTTCGCGAGATATGGCAGTTTGTAGGTAAGAAACGCTTGAGAAACTCAAAATTTTCGCAGTTCTGATTATCGAAACGAATAACTAGAACGGCCTAGGGGAAAAGTACGCATACCGTTGTAATCGGGCGAATTTCTACTTTCAGATGCAACAGAAATTTTGCGGATTGGTCAATCCGTTCGCGAGATATGGCAGTTTGGAGGTAAGAAACGCTTGAGAAACTCAAAATTTTCGCAGTTCTGATGCTCGAAACGAATAACTAGAACGGCCTAGGGGAAAAGTACGCATACCGTTGTAATCGGGCGAGATTCTACCTTCAGATGCAACAGAAATTTTGCGGATTGGTCAATCCGTTCGCGAGATATGGCAGTTTGGAAGTAAGAAACGCTTGAGAAACTCAAAATTTTCGCAGTTCCGATGCACGAAACGAATAACTAGAACGGCCTAGGGGAAAAGTACGCATACCGTTGTAATCGGGCGAGTTTCTACCTTCAGATGCAACAGAAATTTTGCGGATTGGTCAATCCGTTCGCGAGATATGGCAGTTTGGATGTAAGAAACGCTTGAGAAACTCAAAATTTTCGCAGCTCTGGTGCTCGAAACGAATAACTAGAAAGGCCTAGGGGAAAAGTACGCATACCGTTGTAATCGGGCGAGTTTCTGCTTTCAGATGCAACAGAAATTTTGCGGATTGGTCAACCCGTTCGCGAGATATGGCAGTTTGGAGGTAAGAAACGCTTCAGAAACTCAAAATTTTCGCAGTTCTTATGCTCGAAACGAATAACTAGAACGGCCTAGGGGAAAAGTACGTATACCGTTGAAATCGGGGGAGTTTCTACTTTCAGATGCAACAGAAATTTTGCGGATTGGTCAATCCGTTCGCGAGATATGGCAGTTTGGAGGTAAGCAACGCTTGAGAAACTCAAAATTTTCGCAGTTCTGTTGCTCGAAACGAATAACTAGAACGGCCTAGGGGAAAAGTACGCATACAGTTTTAATCGGGCGAGTTTCCACTTTCAGATGCAACAGAAATTTTGCGGATTGGTCAATCCGTTCGCGAGATATGGCAGTTTGGAAGTAAGAAACGCTTGAGAAACTCAAAATTTTCGCAGTTCTGATGCGCGAAACGAATTACTAGGGCGGCCTAGGGGAAATGTACGCATACCGTTGTAATCGGGCGAGTTTCTGCTTTCAGATGCATCAGAAATTTTGCGGATTGGTCAATCCGTTCGCGAGATATGGCAGTTTGTAGGTAAGAAACGCTTGAGAAACTCAAAATTTTCGCAGTTCTGATGCTCGAAACGAATAACTAGAACGGCCTAGGGGAAAAGTACGCATACCGTTGTAATCGGGCGAGTTTCTACTTTCAGATGCAACAGAAATTTTGCGGATTGGTCAATCCGTTCGCGAGATATGGCAGTTTGGAGGTAAGAAACGCTTGAGAAACTCAAAATTTTCGCAGTTCTGATGCTCGAAACGAATAACTAGAACGGCCTAGGGGAAAAGTACGCATACCGTTGTAATCGGGCGAGATTCTACCTTCAGATGCAACAGAAATTTTGCGGATTGGTCAATCCGTTCGCGAGATATGGCAGTTTGGAAGTAAGAAACGCTTGAGAAACTCAAAATTTTCGCAGTTCTGATGCACGAAACGAATAACTAGAACGGCCTAGGGGAAAAGTACGCATACCGTTGTATTCGGGCGAGTTTCTACCTTCAGATGCAACAGAAATTTTGCGGATTGGTCAATCCGTTCGCGAGATATGGCAGTTTGGAAGTAAGAAACGCTTGAGAAACTCAAAATTTTCGCAGCTCTGGTGCTCGAAACGAATAACTAGAAAGGCCTAGGGGAAAAGTACGCATACCGTTGTAATCGGGCGAGTTTCTGCTTTCAGATGCAACAGAAATTTTGCGGATTGGTCAACCCGTTCGCGAGATATGGCAGTTTGGAGGTAAGAAACGCTTCAGAAACTCAAAATTTTCGCAGTTCTTATGCTCGAAACGAATAACTAGAACGGCCTAGGGGAAAAGTACGTATACCGTTGAAATCGGGGGAGTTTCTACTTTCAGATGCAACAGAAATTTTGCGGATTGGTCAATCCGTTCGCGAGATATGGCAGTTTGGAGGTAAGCAACGCTTGAGAAACTCAAAATTTTCGCAGTTCTGTTGCTCGAAACGAATAACCAGAACGGCCTAGGGGAAAAGTACGCATACAGTTTTAATCGGGCGAGTTTCCACTTTCAGATGCAACAGAAATTTTGCGGATTGGTCAATCCGTTCGCGAGATATGGCAGTTTGGAAGTAAGAAACGCTTGAGAAACTCAAAATTTTCGCAGTTCTGATGCGCGAAACGAATTACTAGGGCGGCCTAGGGGAAATGTACGCATACCGTTGTAATCGGGCGAGTTTCTGCTTTCAGATGCATCAGAAATTTTGCGGATTGGTCAATCCGTTCGCGAGATATGGCAGTTTGTAGGTAAGAAACGCTTGAGAAACTCAAAATTTTCGCAGTTCTGATGCTCGAAACGAATAACTAGAACGGCCTAGGGGAAAAGTACGCATACCGTTGTAATCGGGCGAGTTTCTACTTTCAGATGCAACAGAAATTTTGCGGATTGGTCAATCCGTTCGCGAGATATGGCAGTTTGGAGGTAAGAAACGCTTGAGAAACTCAAAATTTTCGCAGCTCTGGTGCTCGAAACGAATAACTAGAAAGGCCTAGGGGAAAAGTACGCATACCGTTGTAATCGGGCGAGTTTCTACTTTCAGATGCAACAGAAATTTTGCGGATTGGTCAATCCGTTCGCGAGATATGGCAGTTTGGAGGTAAGAAACGCTTGAGAAACTCAAAATTTTCGCAGTTCTGATGCTCGAAACGAATAACTAGAACGGCCTAGGGGAAAAGTACGCATACCGTTGTAATCGGGCGAGTTTCTACTTTCAGATGCAACAGAAATTTTGCGGATTGGTCAATCCGTTCGCGAGATATGGCAGTTTGGAGGTAAGAAACGCTTGAGAAACTCAAAATTTTCGCAGTTCTGATGCTCGAAACGAATAACTAGAACGGCCTAGGGGAAAAGTACGCATACCGTTGTAATCGGGCGAGATTCTACCTTCAGATGCAACAGAAATTTTGCGGATTGGTCAATCCGTTCGCGAGATATGGCAGTTTGGAAGTAAGAAACGCTTGAGAAACTCAAAATTTTCGCAGTTCTGATGCACGAAACGAATAACTAGAACGGCCTAGGGGAAAAGTACGCATACCGTTGTATTCGGGCGAGTTTCTACCTTCAGATGCAACAGAAATTTTGCGGATTGGTCAATCCGTTCGCGAGATATGGCAGTTTGGAAGTAAGAAACGCTTGAGAAACTCAAAATTTTCGCAGCTCTGGTGCTCGAAACGAATAACTAGAAAGGCCTAGGGGAAAAGTACGCATACCGTTGTAATCGGGCGAGTTTCTGCTTTCAGATGCAACAGAAATTTTGCGGATTGGTCAACCCGTTCGCGAGATATGGCAGTTTGGAGGTAAGAAACGCTTCAGAAACTCAAAATTTTCGCAGTTCTTATGCTCGAAACGAATAACTAGAACGGCCTAGGGGAAAAGTACGTATACCGTTGAAATCGGGGGAGTTTCTACTTTCAGATGCAACAGAAATTTTGCGGATTGGTCAATCCGTTCGCGAGATATGGCAGTTTGGAGGTAAGCAACGCTTGAGAAACTCAAAATTTTCGCAGTTCTGTTGCTCGAAACGAATAACCAGAACGGCCTAGGGGAAAAGTACGCATACAGTTTTAATCGGGCGAGTTTCCACTTTCAGATGCAACAGAAATTTTGCGGATTGGTCAATCCGTTCGCGAGATATGGCAGTTTGGAAGTAAGAAACGCTTGAGAAACTCAAAATTTTCGCAGTTCTGATGCGCGAAACGAATTACTAGGGCGGCCTAGGGGAAATGTACGCATACCGTTGTAATCGGGCGAGTTTCTGCTTTCAGATGCATCAGAAATTTTGCGGATTGGTCAATCCGTTCGCGAGATATGGCAGTTTGTAGGTAAGAAACGCTTGAGAAACTCAAAATTTTCGCAGTTCTGATGCTCGAAACGAATAACTAGAACGGCCTAGGGGAAAAGTACGCATACCGTTGTAATCGGGCGAGTTTCTACTTTCAGATGCAACAGAAATTTTGCGGATTGGTCAATCCGTTCGCGAGATATGGCAGTTTGGAGGTAAGAAACGCTTGAGAAACTCAAAATTTTCGCAGTTCTGATGCACGAAACGAATAACTAGAACGGCCTAGGGGAAAAGTACGCATACCGTTGTAATCGGGCGAGTTTCTACCTTCAGATGCAACAGAAATTTTGCGGATTGGTCAATCCGTTCGCGAGATATGGCAGTTTGGAAGTAAGAAACGCTTGAGAAACTCAAAATTTTCGCAGTTCTGATGCTCGAAACGAATAACTAGAACGGCCTAGGGGAAAAGTACGCATACCGTTGTAATCGGGCTAGTTTCTACTTTCAGATGCAACAGAAATTTTGCGGATTGGTCAATCCGTTCGCGAGATATGGCAGTTTGGAAGTAAGAAACGCTTGAGAAACTCAAAATTTTCGCAGTTCTGATGCACGAAACGAATAACTAGAACGGCCTAGGGGAAAAGTACGCATACCGTTGTAATCGGGCGAGTTTCTACCTTCAGATGCAACAGAAATTTTGCGGATTGGTCAATCCGTTCGCGAGATATGGCAGTTTGGAGGTAAGAAACGCTTGAGAAACTCAAAATTTTCGCAGTTCTGATGCTCGAAACGAATAACTAGAACGGCCTAGGGGAAAAGTACGCATACAGTTTTAATCGGGCGAGTTTCCACTTTCAGATGCAACAGAAATTTTGCGGATTGGTCAATCCGTTCGCGAGATATGGCAGTTTGGAAGTAAGAAACGCTTGAGAAACTCAAAATTTTCGCAGTTCTGATGCGCGAAACGAATTACTAGGGCGGCCTAGGGGAAATGTACGCATACCGTTGTAATCGGGCGAGTTTCTGCTTTCAGATGCATCAGAAATTTTGCGGATTGGTCAATCCGTTCGCGAGATATGGCAGTTTGTAGGTAAGAAACGCTTGAGAAACTCAAAATTTTCGCAGTTCTGATGCTCGAAACGAATAACTAGAACGGCCTAGGGGAAAAGTACGCATACCGTTGTAATCGGGCGAGATTCTACCTTCAGATGCAACAGAAATTTTGCGGATTGGTCAATCCGTTCGCGAGATATGGCAGTTTGGAAGTAAGAAACGCTTGAGAAACTCAAAATTTTCGCAGTTCTGATGCACGAAACGAATAACTAGAACGGCCTAGGGGAAAAGTACGCATACCGTTGTAATCGGGCGAGTTTCTACCTTCAGATGCAACAGAAATTTTGCGGATTGGTCAATCCGTTCGCGAGATATGGCAGTTTGGAAGTAAGAAACGCTTGAGAAACTCAAAATTTTCGCAGTTCTGATGCTCGAAACGAATAACTAGAACGGCCTAGGGGAAAAGTACGCATACCGTTGTAATCGGGCTAGTTTCTACTTTCAGATGCAACAGAAATTTTGCGGATTGGTCAATCCGTTCGCGAGATATGGCAGTTTGGAGGTAAGAAACGCTTGAGAAACTCAAAATTTTTACAGTTCTGATGCTCGAAACGAATAACCAGAACGGCCTAGGGGAAAAGTACGCATACCGTTGTAATCGGGCGAGTTTCTACTTTCAGATGCAACAGAAATTTTGCGGATTGGTCAATCCGTTCGCGAGATATGGCAGTTTGGAGGTAAGAAACGCTTGAGAAACTCAAAATTTTCGCTGTTCTGATGCTCGAAACGAATAACTAGAACGGCCTAGGGGAAAAGTACCCATACCGTTGTAATCGGGCGAGATTCTACCTTCAGATGCAACAGAAATTTTGCGGATTGGTCAATCCGTTCGCGAGATATGGCAGTTTGGAAGTAAGAAACGCTTGAGAAACTCAAAATTTTCGCAGTTCTGATGCACGAAACGAATAACCAGAACGGCCTAGGGGAAAAGTACGCATACCGTTGTAATCGGGCGAGTTTCTACCTTCAGATGCAACAGAAATTTTGCGGATTGGTCAATCCGTTCGCGAGATATGGCAGTTTGGAAGTAAGAAACGCTTGAGAAACTCAAAATTTTCGCAGCTCTGGTGCTCGAAACGAATAACTAGAAAGGCCTAGGGGAAAAGTACGCATACCGTTGTAATCGGGCGAGTTTCTGCTTTCAGATGCAACAGAAATTTTGCGGATTGGTCAACCCGTTCGCGAGATATGGCAGTTTGGAGGTAAGAAACGCTTCAGAAACTCAAAATTTTCGCAGTTCTTATGCTCGAAACGAATAACTAGAACGGCCTAGGGGAAAAGTACGTATACCGTTGAAATCGGGGGAGTTTCTACTTTCAGATGCAACAGAAATTTTGCGGATTGGTCAATCCGTTCGCGAGATATGGCAGTTTGGAGGTAAGCAACGCTTGAGAAACTCAAAATTTTCGCAGTTCTGTTGCTCGAAACGAATAACTAGAACGGCCTAGGGGAAAACTACGCATACAGTTTTAATCGGGCGAGTTTCCACTTTCAGATGCAACAGAAATTTTGCGGATTGGTCAATCCGTTCGCGAGATATGGCAGTTTGGAAGTAAGAAACGCTTGAGAAACTCAAAATTTTCGCAGTTCTGATGCGCGAAACGAATTACTAGGGCGGCCTAGGGGAAATGTACGCATACCGTTGTAATCGGGCGAGTTTCTGCTTTCAGATGCATCAGAAATTTTGCGGATTGGTCAATCCGTTCGCGAGATATGGCAGTTTGTAGGTAAGAAACGCTTGAGAAACTCAAAATTTTCGCAGTTCTGATGCTCGAAACGAATAACTAGAACGGCCTAGGGGAAAAGTACGCATAGTGCTGTAATCGGGCGAGTTTCTACTTTCAGATGCAACAGAAATTTTGCGGATTGGTCAATCCGTTCGCGAGATATGGCAGTTTGGAGGTAAGAAACGCTTGAGAAACTCAAAATTTTCGCAGTTCTGATGCTCGACAAGCATAACTAGAACGGCCTAGGGGAAAAGTACGCATACCGTTGTAATCGGGCGAGTTTCTACTTTCAGATGCAACAGAAATTTTGCGGATTGGTCAATTCGTTCGCGAGATATGGCAGTTTGGAGGTAAGAAACGCTTGAGAAACTAAAAATTTTCGCAGTTCTGATGCTCGAAACGAACAACTAGAACGGCCTAGGGGAAAAGTACGCATAGTGTTGTAATCGGGCGAGTTTCTGCTTTCAGATGCATCAGAAATTTTGCGGATTGGTCCATCCGTTCGCGAGATGTGGCAGTTTGTAGGTAAGAAACGCTTGAGAAACTCAAAATTTTCGCAGTTCTGATGCTCGAAAAGAATAACTAGAACGGCCTAGTGGAAAAGTACGCATACCGTTGTAATCGGGCGAGATTCTACCTTCAGATGCAACAGAAAATTTGCGGATTGGTCAATCCGTTCAGGAGATATGGCAGTTTGGAAGTAAGAAACGCTTGAGAAACTCAAAATTTTCGCAGTTCTGATGCACGAAACGAATAACTAGAACGGCCTAGGGGAAAAGTACGCATACCGTTGTAATTGGGCGAGTTTCTACCTTCAGATGCAACAGAAATTTTGCGGATTGGTCAATCCGTTCGCGAGATATGGCAGTTTGAAAGTAAGAAACGCTTGAGAAACTCAAAATTTTCGCAGTTCTGATGCTCGAAACGAATAACTAGAACGGCCTAGGGGAAAAGTACGCATACCGTTGTAATCGGGCGAGTTTCTACTTTCAGATGCAACAGAAATTTTGCGGATTGGTCAAACCGTTCGCGAGATATGGCAGTTAGGAGGTAAGAAACGCTTGAGAAACTCAAAATTTTCGCAGTTCTGATGCTCGACAAGCATAACTAGAACGGCCTAGGGGAAAAGTACGCATACAGTTGTAATCGGGCGAGTTTCCACTTTCAGATGCAACAGAAATTTTGCGGATTGGTCAATCCGTTCGCGAGATATGGCAGTATGGAGGTAAGAAACGTTTGAGAAACTCAAAATTTTCGCAGTTCTGATGCTCGAAACGAATAACTAGAACAGCCTAGGGGAAAAGTGCGCATACCGTTGTAATCGGGTGAGTTTCTACTTTTTGGTGCAACAGAAATTTTGCGGATTGATCAATTCGTTCACGAGATATGGCAGTTTGGAGGTAAGAAACGCTTGAGAAACTCAAAATTTTCGCAGTTCTGATGCTCGAAACGAATAACTAGAACGGCCTAGGGGAAAAGTACGCATACCGTTGTAATCGGGCGAGTTTCTACTTTCAGATGCAACAGAAATTTTGCGGATTGGTCAAACCGTTCGCGAGATATGGCAGTTTGGAGGTAAGAAACGCTTGAGAAACTCAAAATTTCCGCACTTCTGATGCTCGACAAGCATAACTAGAACGGCCTAGGGGAAAAGTACGCATACAGTTGTAATCGGGCGAGTTTCCACTTTCAGATGCAACAGAAATTTTGCGGATTGGTCAATCCGTTCGCGAGATATGGCAGTTTGGAAGTAAGAAACGCTTGAGAAACTCAAAATTTTCGCAGTTCTGATGCTCGAAACGAATTACTAGGGCGGCCTAGGGGAAAAGTACGCATACCGTTGTAATCGGGCGAGTTTCTGCTTTCAGATGCATCAGAAATTTTGCGGATTGGTCAATCCGTTCGCGAGATGTGGCAGTTTGTAGGTAAGAAACGCTTGAGAAACTCAAAATTTTCGCAATTCTGATGCTCGAAACGAATAACTAGAACGGCCTAGGGGAAAAGTACGCATACCGTTGTAATCGGGCGAGTTTCTACTTTCAGATGCAACAGAAATTTTGCGGATTGGTCAATCCGTTCGCGAGATATGGCAGTTTGGAGGTAAGCAACGCTTGAGAAACTCAAAATTTTCGCAGTTCTGTTGCTCGAAACGAATAACTAGAACGGCCTAGGGGAAAAGTACGCATACAGTTGTAATCGGGCGGGTTTCTACCCTCAGATGCAACAGATATTTTGCGGATTGGTCAATCCGTCCGCGAGATATGGCAGTTTGGAGGTAAGAAACGCTTGAAAAACTCATAATTTTCGCCGTTCTGATGCTCGAAACGAATAACTAGAACGGCCTAGGGGAAAAGTGCGCACACGGTTGTAATCGGGCGAGTTTCTACTTTCAGATGCAACAGAAATTTTGCGGATCGGTCAATCCGTTCGCGAGATATGGCAGTTTGGATGTAAGAAACGCTTGAGAAACTCAAAGTTTTCGCAGTTCTGATGCTCGTAACGAATAACTGGAACGGCCTAGGGGAAAACTACACATACCGTTGTCATCGGGCGAGTTTCTACTTTCAGATGCAACAGAAATTTTGCGGATTGGTCAATCCGTTCGCGAGATATGGCAGTTTGGAGGTAAGCAACGCTTGAGAAACTCAAAATTTTCGCAGTTCTGTTGCTCGAAACGAATAACTAGAACGGCCTAGGGGAAAAGTACGCATACAGTTGTAATCGGGCGAGTTTCTACTTTCAGATGCAACAGAAATTTTGCGGATTGGTCAATCCGTTGGCGAGATATGGCAGTTTGGAGGTAAGAAACGCTTGAGGAACTCAAAATTTTCGCAGTTCTGATGCTCGAAACGAATAACTAGAACGGCCTAGGGGAAAAGTGCGCATACCGTTGCAATCGGGCGTGTTTCTACTTTCAGATGCAACAGAAATTTTGCGGATTGGTCAATCCGTTCGCGTGATATGGCAGTTTGGAGGTAAGAAACGCTTGAGAAACTCAAAATTTTCGCAGTTCTGATGCTCGAAACGAATAACTATAACGGACTAGGGGAAAAGTACGCATACAGTTGTAATCGGGCGAGTTTCTACTTTCAGATGCAACAGAAATTTTGCGGATTGGTCAATCCGTTCGCGAGATATGGCAGTTTGGAGGTAAGAAACGCTTGAGAAACTCAAAATTTTCGCAGTTCTGATGCTCGAAACGAACAACTAGAACGGCCTAGGGGAAAAGTACGCATAGTGTTGTAATCGGGCGAGTTTCTACTTTCAGATGCAACAGAAATTTTGCGGATTGGTCAATCCGTTCGCGAGATATGGCAGTTTGGAGGTAAGCAACGCTTGAGAAACTCAAAATTTTCGCAGTTCTGTTGCTCGAAACGAATAACTAGGACGGCCTAGGGGAAAAGTACGCATACAGTTGTAATCGGGCGAGTTTCTACTTTCAGATGCAACAGAAATTTTGCGGATTGGTCAATCCGTTGGCGAGATATGGCAGTTTGGAGGTAAGAAACGCTTGAGGAACTCAAAATTTTCGCAGTTCTGATGCTCGAAACGAATAACTAGAACGGCCTAGGGGAAAAGTGCGCATACCGTTGCAATCGGGCGTGTTTCTACTTTCAGATGCAACAGAAATTTTGCGGATTGGTCAATTCGTTCGCGAGATATGGCAGTTTGGAGGTAAGAAACGCTTGAGAAACTAAAAATTTTCGCAGTTCTGATGCTCGAAACGAACAACTAGAACGGCCTAGGGGAAAAGTACGCATAGTGTTGTAATCGGGCGAGTTTCTACCTTCAGATGCAACAGAAATTTTGCGGATTGGTCAAACCGTTCGCGAGATATGGCAGTTAGGAGGTAAGAAACGCTTGAGAAACTCAAAATTTTCGCAGTTCTGATGCTCGACAAGCATAACTAGAACGGCCTAGGGGAAAAGTACGCATACAGTTGTAATCGGGCGAGTTTCCACTTTCAGATGCAACAGAAATTTTGCGGATTGGTCAATTCGTTCGCGAGATATGGCAGTTTGGAGGTAAGAAACGCTTGAGAAACTAAAAATTTTCGCAGTTCTGATGCTCGAAACGAACAACTAGAACGGCCTAGGGGAAAAGTACGCATAGTGTTGTAATCGGGCGAGTTTCTACCTTCAGATGCAACAGAAATTTTGCGGATTGGTCAAACCGTTCGCGAGATATGGCAGTTAGGAGGTAAGAAACGCTTGAGAAACTCAAAATTTTCGCAGTTCTGATGCTCGACAAGCATAACTAGAACGGCCTAGGGGAAAAGTACGCATACAGTTGTAATCGGGCGAGTTTCCACTTTCAGATGCAACAGAAATTTTGCGGATTGGTCAATCCGTTCGCGAGATATGGCAATTTGGAAGTTAGAAACGCTTGAGAAACTCAAAATTTTCGCAGTTCTGATGCTCGAAACGAATTACTAGGGCGGCCTAGGGGCAAAGTACGCATACCGTTGTAATCGGGCGAGTTTCTACTTTCAGTTGCAACAGAAATGTTGCGGATTGGTCCATCCGTTCGCGAGATGTGGCAGTTTGTAGGTAAGAAACGCTTGAGAAACTCAAAATTTTCGCAGTTCTGATGCTCGAAATGAATAACTAGAACGGCCTAGTGGAAAAGTACGCATACCGTTGTAATCGGGCGGGTTTCTACTTTCAGATGCAACAGAAATTTTGCGGATTGGTCAATCCGTTCGCGAGATATGGCAGTTTGGAGGTAAGCAACGCTTGAGAAACTCAAAATTTTCGCAGTTCTGTTGCTCGAAACAAATAACTAGAACGGCCTAGGGGAAAAGTACGCATACAGCTGTAATCGGGCGGGTTTCTACTCTCAGATGCAACAGATATTTTGCGGATTGGTCAATCCGTCCGCGAGATATGGCAGTTTGGAGGTAAGAAACGCTTGAAAAACTCATAATTTTCGCCGTTCTGATGCTCGAAACGAATAACTAGAACGGCCTAGGGGAAAAGTGCGCACACGATTGTAATCGGGCGAGTTTCTACTTTCAGATGCAACAGAAATTTTGCGGATCGGTCAATCCGTTCGCGAGATATGGCAGTTTGGATGTAAGAAACGCTTGAGAAACTCAAAGTTTTCGCAGTTCTGATGCTCGTAACGAATAACTGGAACGGCCTAGGGGAAAACTACACATACCGTTGTAATCGGGCGAGTCTCTACTTTCAGATGCAACAGAAATTTTGCGGATTGGTCAATCCGTTCGCGAGATATGGCAGTTTGGAGGTAAGAAACGTTTGAGAAACTCAAAATTTTCGCAGTTCTGATGCTCGAAACGAATAACTAGAACAGCCTAGGGGAAAAGTGCGCATACCGTTGTAATCGGGTGAGTTTCTACTTTTTGGTGCAACAGAAATTTTGCGGATTGATCATTCTGATCGCGAGATATGGCAGTTTGGAAATAAGAAACGCTTGAGAAACTCAAAATTTTCGCAGTTCTGATTCTCGAAACGAATAACTAGAACGGCCTAGGGGAAAAGTACGCATACAGTTGTAATCGGGCGAGTTTCCACTTTCAGATGCAACAGAAATTTTGCGGATTGGTCAATCCGTTCGCGAGATATGGCAGTTTGGAGGTAAGAAACGCTTGAGAAGCTCAAAATTTTCACAGTTCTGATGCTCGAAACGAATTACTAGGGCGGCCTAGGGGAAAAGTACGCATACCGTTGTAATCGGGCGAGTTTCTGCTTTCAGATGCATCAGAAATTTTGCAGATTGGTCAATCCGTTCGCGAGATGTGGCAGTTTGTAGGTAAGAAACGCTTGAGAAACTCAAAATTTTCGCAGTTCTGATGCTCGAAACGAATAACTAGAACGGCCTAGGGGAAAAGTACGCATACCGTTGTAATCGGGCGAGTTTCTACTTTCAGATGCAACAGAAATTTTGCTGATTGGTCAATCCGTTCGCGAGATATGGCAGTTTGGAGGTAAGCAACGCTTGAGAAACTCAAAATTTTCGCAGTTCTGTTGCTCGAAACGAATAACTAGAACGGCCTAGGGGAAAAGTACGCATACAGTTGTAATCGGGCGAGTTTCTACTTTCAGATGCAACAGAAATTTTGCGGATTGGTCAATCCGTTGGCGAGATATGGCAGTTTGGAGGTAAGAAACGCTTGAGGAACTCAAAATTTTCGCAGTTCTGATGCTCGAAACGAATAACTAGAACGGCCTAGGGGAAAAGTGCGCATACCGTTGCAATCGGGCGTGTTTCTACTTTCAGATGCAACAGAAATTTTGCGGATTGGTCAATCCGTTCGCGTGATATGGCAGTTTGGAGGTAAGAAACGCTTGAGAAACTCAAAATTTTCGCAGTTCTGATGCTCGAAACGAATAACTATAACGGACTAGGGGAAAAGTACGCAAACAGTTGTAATCGGGCGGGTTTCTACTCTCAGATGCAACAGATATTTTGCGGATTGGTCAATCCGTTCGCGAGATATGGCAGTTTGGAGGTAAGAAACGGTTGAGAAACTCAAAATTTTCGCAGTTCTGATGCTCGAAACGAACAACTAGAACGGCCTAGGGGAAAAGTACGCATAGTGTTGTAATCGGGCGTGTTTCTACTTTCAGATGCAACAGAAATTTTGCGGATTGGTCAATCCGTTCGCGAGATATGGCAGTTTGGAGGTAAGAAACGCTTGAGAAACTGAAAATTTTCACAGTTCTGATGCTCGAAACGAATAACCAGAACGGCCTAGGGGAAAAGTACGCATACCGTTGTAATCGGGCGAGTTTCTACTTTCAGATGCAACAGAAATTTTGCGGATTGGTCAATCCGTTCGCGAGATATGGCAGTTTGGAGGTAAGAAACGCTTGAGAAACTCAAAATTTTCGCAGTTCTGATGCTCGAAACGAATAACTAGAACTGGTCTAGGGGAAAAGTACGCATACAGTTGTAATCGGGCGAGTTTCTACCTTCAGATGCAACAGAAATTTTGCGGATTGGTCAATCCGTTCGCGAGATATGGCAGTTTGGAGGTAAGAAACGCTTGAGAAACTCCAAATTTACGCAGTTCTGATGCTCGACAAGCATAACTAGAACGGCCTAGGGGAAAAGTACGCATACCGTTGTAATCGGGCGAGTTTCTACTTTCAGATGCAACAGAAATTTTGCGGATTGGTCAATTCGTTCGCGAGATATAGCAGTTTGGAGGTAAGAAACGCTTGAGAAACTAAAAATTTTCGCAGTTCTGATGCTCGATACGAATAACTATAACGGACTAGGGGAAAAGTACGCATACAGTTGTAATCGGGCGAGTTTCTACTTTCAGATGCAACAGAAATTTTGCGGATTGGTCAATCCGTTCGCGAGATATGGCAGTTTGGAGGTAAGAAACGCTTGAGAAACTCAAAATTTTCGCAGTTCTGATGCTCGAAACGAACAACTAGAACGGCCTAGGGGAAAAGTACGCATAGTGTTGTAATCGGGCGAGTTTCTACTTTCAGATGCAACAGAAATTTTGCGGATTGGTCAATCCGTTCGCGAGATATGGCAGTTTGGAGGTAAGAAACGCTTGAGAAGCTCAAAATTTTCACAGTTCTGATGCTCGAAACGAATAACCAGAACGGCCTAGGGGAAAAGTACGCATACCGTTGTAATCGGGCGAGTTTCTACTTTCAGATGCAACAGAAATTTTGCGGATTGGTCAATCCGTTCGCGAGATATGGCAGTTTGGAGGTAAGAAACGCTTGAGAAACTCAAAATTTTCGCAGTTCTGATGCTCGAAACGAATAACTAGAACGGTCTAGGGGAAAAGTACGCATACAGTTGTAATCGGGCGAGTTTCTACCTTCAGATGCAACAGAAATTTTGCGGATTGGTCAATCCGTTCGCGGGATATGGCAGTTTGGAGGTAAGAAACGCTTGAGAAACTCCAAATTTACGCAGTTCTGATGCTCGACAAGCATAACTAGAACGGCCTAGGGGAAAAGTACGCATACCGTTGTAATCGGGCGAGTTTCTACTTTCAGATGCAACAGAAATTTTGCGGATTGGTCAATTCGTTCGCGAGATATGGCAGTTTGGAGGTAAGAAACGCTTGAGAAACTAAAAATTTTCGCAGTTCTGATGCTCGAAACGAATAACTATAACGGACTAGGGGAAAAGTACGCATACAGTTGTAATCGGGCGAGTTTCTACTTTCAGATGCAACAGAAATTTTGCGGATTGGTCAATCCGTTCGCGAGATATGGCAGTTTGGAGGTAAGAAACGCTTGAGAAACTCAAAATTTTCGCAGTTCTGATGCTCGAAACGAATAACTAGAACGGTCTAGGGGAAAAGTACGCATACAGTTGTAATCGGGCGAGTTTCTACCTTCAGATGCAACCGAAATTTTGCGGATTGGTCAATCCGTTCGCGAGATATGGCAGTTTGGAGGTAAGAAACGCTTGAGAAACTCCAAATTTTCGCAGTTCTGATGCTCGACAAGCATAACTAGAACGGCCTAGGGGAAGAGTACGCATACCGTTGTAATCGGGCGAGTTTCTACTTTCAGATGCAACAGAAATTTTGCGGATTGGTCAATTCGTTCGCGAGATATGGCAGTTTGGAGGTAAGAAACGCTTGAGAAACTAAAAATTTTCGCAGTTCTGATGCTCGAAACGAATAACTAGAACGGTCTAGGGGAAAAGTACGCATACAGTTGTAATCGGGCGAGTTTCTACTTTCAGATGCAACAGAAATTTTGCGAATTGGTCAATCCGTTCGCGAGATGTGGCAGTTTGGAAGTAAGAAACGCTTGAGAAACTCAAAATTTTCGCAGTTCTGATGCTCGAAACGAATAAGTAGAAAGGCCTAGGGGAAAAGTACGTATACCGTTGTAATCGGGCGAGTTTCTACTTTCAGATGCAACAGACATTTTGCGGATTGGTCAATCCGTTCGCGAGATATGGCAGTTTGGAGGTAAGCAACGCTTGAGAAACTCAAAATTTTCGCAGTTCTGATGCTCGAAACGAAAAACTAGAACGGCCTAGGGGAAAAGTACGCATGCCGTTGTAATCGGGCGAGTTTCTACCTTCAGATGCAACAGAAATTTTGCGGATTGGTCAATCCGTTCGCGAGATATGGCAGTTTGTAGGTAAGAAACGCTAGAGAAACTCAAAATTTTCGCAGTTCTGATGCTCGAAACGAATAACTAGGACGGCCTAGGGGAAAAGTACGCATACCGTTGTAATCGGGCGAGTTTCTACTTTCAGATGCAACAGAAATTTTGCGGATTGGTCAATCCGTTCGCGAGATATGGCAGTTTGGAGGTAAGAAACGCTTGAGAAATTCAAAATTTTCACAGTTCTGATGCTCGAAACGAATAACCAGAACGGCCTAGGGGAAAAGTACGCACACCGTTGTAATCGGGCGAGTTTCTACTTTCAGATGCAACAGATATTTTGCGGATTGGTCAATCCGTTCGCGAGATATGACAGTTTGGAGGTAAGAAACGCTTGAGAAACTCAAAATTTTCGCAGTTCTGATGCTCGACAAGCATAACTAGAACGGCCTAGGGGAAAAGTACGCATACCGTTGTAATCGGGCGAGTTTCTACTTTCAGATGCAACAGAAATTTTGCGGATTAGTCAATTGGTTCGCGAGATATGGCAGTTTGGAGGTAAGTAACGCTTGAGAAACTAAAAATTTTCGCAGTTCTGATGCTCGAAACGAATAACTATAACGGACTAGGGGAAAAGTACGCATACAGTTGTAATCGGGCGAGTTTCTACTTTCAGATGCAACAGAAATTTTGCGGATTGGTCAATCCGTTCACGAGATATGGCAGTTTGGAGGTAAGAAACGCTTGAGAAATTCAAAATTTTCACAGTTCTGATGCTCGAAACGAATAACCAGAACGGCCTAGGGGAAAAGTACGCACACCGTTGTAATCGGGCGAGTTTCTACTTTCAGATGCAACAGATATTTTGCGGATTGGTCAATCCGTTCGCGAGATATGACAGTTTGGAGGTAAGAAACGCTTGAGAAACTCAAAATTTTCGCAGCTCTGGTGCTCGAAACGAATAACTAGAAAGGCCTAGGGGAAAAGTACGCATACCGTTGTAATCGGGCGAGTTTCTGCTTTCAGATGCATCAGAAATTTTGCGGATTGGTCAATCCGTTCGCGAGATATGGCAGTTTGGAAGTAAGAAACGCTTGAGAAACTCAAAATTTTCGCAGTTCTGATGCTCGAAACGAATAACTAGGACGGCCTAGGGGAAAAGTACGCATACCGTTGTAATCGGGCGAGTTTCTACTTTCAGATGCAACAGAAATTTTGCGGATTGGTCAATCCGTTCGCGAGATATGGCAGTTTGGAGGTAAGAAACGCTTGAGAAATTCAAAATTTTCACAGTTCTGATGCTCGAAACGAATAACCAGAACGGCCTAGGGGAAAAGTACGCACACCGTTGTAATCGGGCGAGTTTCTACTTTCAGATGCAACAGATATTTTGCGGATTGGTCAATCCGTTCGCGAGATATGACAGTTTGGAGGTAAGAAACGCTTGAGAAACTCAAAATTTTCGCAGTTCTGATGCTCGACAAGCATAACTAGAACGGCCTAGGGGAAAAGTACGCATACCGTTGTAATCGGGCGAGTTTCTACTTTCAGATGCAACAGAAATTTTGCGGATTAGTCAATTGGTTCGCGAGATATGGCAGTTTGGAGGTAAGAAACGCTTGAGAAACTAAAAATTTTCGCAGTTCTGATGCTCGAAACGAATAACTATAACGGACTAGGGGAAAAGTACGCATACAGTTGTAATCGGGCGAGTTTCTACTTTCAGATGCAACAGAAATTTTGCGGATTGGTCAATCCGTTCACGAGATATGGCAGTTTGGAGGTAAGAAACGCTTGAGAAACTGAAAATTTTCGCAGTTCTGATGCTCGAAACGAACAACTAGAACGGCCTAGGGGAAAAGTACGCATACAGTTGTAATCGGGCGAGTTTCTACCTTCAGATGCAACAGAAATTTTGCGGATTGGTCAATCCGTTCGCGAGATATGGCAGTTTGTAGGTAAAAACGCTACAGAAACTCAAAATTTTCGCAGTTCTGATGCTCGAAACGAATAACCAGAACGGCCTAGGGGAAAAGTACGCACACCATTGTAATCGGGCGAGTTTCTACTTTCAGATGCAACAGATATTTTGCGGATTGGTCAATCCGTTCGCGAGATATGACAGTTTGGAGGTAAGAAACGCTTGAGAAACTCAAAATTTTCGCAGTTCTGATGCGCGAAACGAATTACTAGGGCGGCCTAGGGGAAATGTACGCATACCGTTGTAATCGGGCGAGTTTCTGCTTTCAGATGCATCAGAAATTTTGCGGATTGGTCAATCCGTTCGCGAGATATGGCAGTTTGTAGGTAAGAAACGCTTGAGAAACTCAAAATTTTCGCAGTTCTGATGCTCGAAACGAATAACTAGAACGGCCTAGGGGAAAAGTACGTATACCGTTGAAATCGGGGGAGTTTCTACTTTCAGATGCAACAGAAATTTTGCGGATTGGTCAACCCGTTCGCGAGATATGGCAGTTTGGAGGTAAGAAACGCTTCAGAAACTCAAAATTTTCGCAGTTCTTATGCTCGAAACGAATAACTAGAACGGCCTAGGGGAAAAGTACGTATACCGTTGAAATCGGGGGAGTTTCTACTTTCAGATGCAACAGAAATTTTGCGGATTGGTCAATCCGTTCGCGAGATATGGCAGTTTGGAGGTAAGCAACGCTTGAGAAACTCAAAATTTTCGCAGTTCTGTTGCTCGAAACGAATAACTAGAACGGCCTAGGGGAAAAGTACGCATACAGTTTTAATCGGGCGAGTTTCCACTTTCAGATGCAACAGAAATTTTGCGGATTGGTCAATCCGTTCGCGAGATATGGCAGTTTGGAAGTAAGAAACGCTTGAGAAACTCAAAATTTTCGCAGTTCTGATGCGCGAAACGAATTACTAGGGCGGCCTAGGGGAAATGTACGCATACCGTTGTAATCGGGCGAGTTTCTGCTTTCAGATGCATCAGAAATTTTGCGGATTGGTCAATCCGTTCGCGAGATATGGCAGTTTGTAGGTAAGAAACGCTTGAGAAACTCAAAATTTTCGCAGTTCTGATGCTCGAAACGAATAACTAGAACGGCCTAGGGGAAAAGTACGCATACCGTTGTAATCGGGCGAGTTTCTACTTTCAGATGCAACAGAAATTTTGCGGATTGGTCAATCCGTTCGCGAGATATGGCAGTTTGTAGGTAAGAAACGCTTGAGAAACTCAAAATTTTCGCAGTTCTGATGCTCGAAACGAATAACTAGAACGGCCTAGGGGAAAAGTACGCATACCGTTGTAATCGGGCGAGTTTCTACTTTCAGATGCAACAGAAATTTTGCGGATTGGTCAATCCGTTCGCGAGATATGGCAGTTTGGAGGTAAGAAACGCTTGAGAAACTCAAAATTTTCGCAGTTCTGATGCTCGAAACGAATAACTAGAACGGCCTAGGGGAAAAGTACGCATACCGTTGTAATCGGGCGAGATTCTACCTTCAGATGCAACAGAAATTTTGCGGATTGGTCAATCCGTTCGCGAGATATGGCAGTTTGGAAGTAAGAAACGCTTGAGAAACTCAAAATTTTCGCAGTTCTGATGCACGAAACGAATAACTAGAACGGCCTAGGGGAAAAGTACGCATACCGTTGTAATCGGGCGAGTTTCTACCTTCAGATGCAACAGAAATTTTGCGGATTGGTCAATCCGTTCGCGAGATATGGCAGTTTGGAAGTAAGAAACGCTTGAGAAACTCAAAATTTTCGCAGTTCTGATGCTCGAAACGAATAACTAGAACGGCCTAGGGGAAAAGTACGCATACCGTTGTAATCGGGCTAGTTTCTACTTTCAGATGCAACAGAAATTTTGCGGATTGGTCAATCCGTTCGCGAGATATGGCAGTTTGGAGGTAAGAAACGCTTGAGAAACTCAAAATTTTTACAGTTCTGATGCTCGAAACGAATAACCAGAACGGCCTAGGGGAAAAGTACGCATACCGTTGTAATCGGGCGAATTTCTACTTTCAGATGCAACAGAAATTTTGCGGATTGGTCAATCCGTTCGCGAGATATGGCAGTTTGGAGGTAAGAAACGCTTGAGAAACTCAAAATTTTCGCAGTTCTGATGCTCGAAACGAATAACTAGAACGGCCTAGGGGAAAAGTACGCATACCGTTGTAATCGGGCGAGATTCTACCTTCAGATGCAACAGAAATTTTGCGGATTGGTCAATCCGTTCGCGAGATATGGCAGTTTGGAAGTAAGAAACGCTTGAGAAACTCAAAATTTTCGCAGTTCTGATGCACGAAACGAATAACTAGAACGGCCTAGGGGAAAAGTACGCATACCGTTGTAATCGGGCGAGTTTCTACCTTCAGATGCAACAGAAATTTTGCGGATTGGTCAATCCGTTCGCGAGATATGGCAGTTTGGAGGTAAGAAACGCTTCAGAAACTCAAAATTTTCGCAGTTCTTATGCTCGAAACGAATAACTAGAACGGCCTAGGGGAAAAGTACGTATACCGTTGAAATCGGGGGAGTTTCTACTTTCAGATGCAACAGAAATTTTGCGGATTGGTCAATCCGTTCGCGAGATATGGCAGTTTGGAGGTAAGCAACGCTTGAGAAACTCAAAATTTTCGCAGTTCTGTTGCTCGAAACGAATAACTAGAACGGCCTAGGGGAAAAGTACGCATACAGTTTTAATCGGGCGAGTTTCCACTTTCAGATGCAACAGAAATTTTGCGGATTGGTCAATCCGTTCGCGAGATATGGCAGTTTGGAAGTAAGAAACGCTTGAGAAACTCAAAATTTTCGCAGTTCTGATGCGCGAAACGAATTACTAGGGCGGCCTAGGGGAAATGTACGCATACCGTTGTAATCGGGCGAGCTTCTGCTTTCAGATGCATCAGAAATTTTGCGGATTGGTCAATCCGTTCGCGAGATATGGCAGTTTGTAGGTAAGAAACGCTTGAGAAACTCAAAATTTTCGCAGTTCTGATGCTCGAAACGAATAACTAGAACGGCCTAGGGGAAAAGTACGCATACCGTTGTAATCGGGCGAGTTTCTACTTTCAGATGCAACAGAAATTTTGCGGATTGGTCAATCCGTTCGCGAGATATGGCAGTTTGGAGGTAAGAAACGCTTGAGAAACTCAAAATTTTCGCAGTTCTGATGCTCGAAACGAATAACTAGAACGGCCTAGGGGAAAAGTACGCATACCGTTGTAATCGGGCGAGATTCTACCTTCAGATGCAACAGAAATTTTGCGGATTGGTCAATCCGTTCGCGAGATATGGCAGTTTGGAAGTAAGAAACGCTTGAGAAACTCAAAATTTTCGCAGTTCTGATGCACGAAACGAATAACTAGAACGGCCTAGGGGAAAAGTACGCATACCGTTGTAATCGGGCGAGTTTCTACCTTCAGATGCAACAGAAATTTTGCGGATTGGTCAATCCGTTCGCGAGATATGGCAGTTTGGAAGTAAGAAACGCTTGAGAAACTCAAAATTTTCGCAGCTCTGGTGCTCGAAACGAATAACTAGAAAGGCCTAGGGGAAAAGTACGCATACCGTTGTAATCGGGCGAGTTTCTGCTTTCAGATGCAACAGAAATTTTGCGGATTGGTCAACCCGTTCGCGAGATATGGCAGTTTGGAGGTAAGAAACGCTTCAGAAACTCAAAATTTTCGCAGTTCTTATGCTCGAAACGAATAACTAGAACGGCCTAGGGGAAAAGTACGTATACCGTTGAAATCGGGGGAGTTTCTACTTTCAGATGCAACAGAAATTTTGCGGATTGGTCAATCCGTTCGCGAGATATGGCAGTTTGGAGGTAAGCAACGCTTGAGAAACTCAAAATTTTCGCAGTTCTGTTGCTCGAAACGAATAACCAGAACGGCCTAGGGGAAAAGTACGCATACAGTTTTAATCGGGCGAGTTTCCACTTTCAGATGCAACAGAAATTTTGCGGATTGGTCAATCCGTTCGCGAGATATGGCAGTTTGGAAGTAAGAAACGCTTGAGAAACTCAAAATTTTCGCAGTTCTGATGCGCGAAACGAATTACTAGGGCGGCCTAGGGGAAATGTACGCATACCGTTGTAATCGGGCGAGTTTCTGCTTTCAGATGCATCAGAAATTTTGCGGATTGGTCAATCCGTTCGCGAGATATGGCAGTTTGTAGGTAAGAAACGCTTGAGAAACTCAAAATTTTCGCAGTTCTGATGCTCGAAACGAATAACTAGAACGGCCTAGGGGAAAAGTACGCATACCGTTGTAATCGGGCGAGTTTCTACTTTCAGATGCAACAGAAATTTTGCGGATTGGTCAATCCGTTCGCGAGATATGGCAGTTTGGAGGTAAGAAACGCTTGAGAAACTCAAAATTTTCGCAGTTCTGATGCACGAAACGAATAACTAGAACGGCCTAGGGGAAAAGTACGCATACCGTTGTAATCGGGCGAGTTTCTACCTTCAGATGCAACAGAAATTTTGCGGATTGGTCAATCCGTTCGCGAGATATGGCAGTTTGGAAGTAAGAAACGCTTGAGAAACTCAAAATTTTCGCAGTTCTGATGCTCGAAACGAATAACTAGAACGGCCTAGGGGAAAAGTACGCATACCGTTGTAATCGGGCTAGTTTCTACTTTCAGATGCAACAGAAATTTTGCGGATTGGTCAATCCGTTCGCGAGATATGGCAGTTTGGAAGTAAGAAACGCTTGAGAAACTCAAAATTTTCGCAGTTCTGATGCACGAAACGAATAACTAGAACGGCCTAGGGGAAAAGTACGCATACCGTTGTAATCGGGCGAGTTTCTACCTTCAGATGCAACAGAAATTTTGCGGATTGGTCAATCCGTTCGCGAGATATGGCAGTTTGGAGGTAAGAAACGCTTGAGAAACTCAAAATTTTCGCAGTTCTGATGCTCGAAACGAATAACTAGAACGGCCTAGGGGAAAAGTACGCATACAGTTTTAATCGGGCGAGTTTCCACTTTCAGATGCAACAGAAATTTTGCGGATTGGTCAATCCGTTCGCGAGATATGGCAGTTTGGAAGTAAGAAACGCTTGAGAAACTCAAAATTTTCGCAGTTCTGATGCGCGAAACGAATTACTAGGGCGGCCTAGGGGAAATGTACGCATACCGTTGTAATCGGGCGAGTTTCTGCTTTCAGATGCATCAGAAATTTTGCGGATTGGTCAATCCGTTCGCGAGATATGGCAGTTTGTAGGTAAGAAACGCTTGAGAAACTCAAAATTTTCGCAGTTCTGATGCTCGAAACGAATAACTAGAACGGCCTAGGGGAAAAGTACGCATACCGTTGTAATCGGGCGAGATTCTACCTTCAGATGCAACAGAAATTTTGCGGATTGGTCAATCCGTTCGCGAGATATGGCAGTTTGGAAGTAAGAAACGCTTGAGAAACTCAAAATTTTCGCAGTTCTGATGCACGAAACGAATAACTAGAACGGCCTAGGGGAAAAGTACGCATACCGTTGTAATCGGGCGAGTTTCTACCTTCAGATGCAACAGAAATTTTGCGGATTGGTCAATCCGTTCGCGAGATATGGCAGTTTGGAAGTAAGAAACGCTTGAGAAACTCAAAATTTTCGCAGTTCTGATGCTCGAAACGAATAACTAGAACGGCCTAGGGGAAAAGTACGCATACCGTTGTAATCGGGCTAGTTTCTACTTTCAGATGCAACAGAAATTTTGCGGATTGGTCAATCCGTTCGCGAGATATGGCAGTTTGGAGGTAAGAAACGCTTGAGAAACTCAAAATTTTTACAGTTCTGATGCTCGAAACGAATAACCAGAACGGCCTAGGGGAAAAGTACGCATACCGTTGTAATCGGGCGAGTTTCTACTTTCAGATGCAACAGAAATTTTGCGGATTGGTCAATCCGTTCGCGAGATATGGCAGTTTGGAGGTAAGAAACGCTTGAGAAACTCAAAATTTTCGCTGTTCTGATGCTCGAAACGAATAACTAGAACGGCCTAGGGGAAAAGTACGCATACCGTTGTAATCGGGCGAGATTCTACCTTCAGATGCAACAGAAATTTTGCGGATTGGTCAATCCGTTCGCGAGATATGGCAGTTTGGAAGTAAGAAACGCTTGAGAAACTCAAAATTTTCGCAGTTCTGATGCACGAAACGAATAACCAGAACGGCCTAGGGGAAAAGTACGCATACCGTTGTAATCGGGCGAGTTTCTACCTTCAGATGCAACAGAAATTTTGCGGATTGGTCAATCCGTTCGCGAGATATGGCAGTTTGGAAGTAAGAAACGCTTGAGAAACTCAAAATTTTCGCAGCTCTGGTGCTCGAAACGAATAACTAGAAAGGCCTAGGGGAAAAGTACGCATACCGTTGTAATCGGGCGAGTTTCTGCTTTCAGATGCAACAGAAATTTTGCGGATTGGTCAACCCGTTCGCGAGATATGGCAGTTTGGAGGTAAGAAACGCTTCAGAAACTCAAAATTTTCGCAGTTCTTATGCTCGAAACGAATAACTAGAACGGCCTAGGGGAAAAGTACGTATACCGTTGAAATCGGGGGAGTTTCTACTTTCAGATGCAACAGAAATTTTGCGGATTGGTCAATCCGTTCGCGAGATATGGCAGTTTGGAGGTAAGCAACGCTTGAGAAACTCAAAATTTTCGCAGTTCTGTTGCTCGAAACGAATAACTAGAACGGCCTAGGGGAAAAGTACGCATACAGTTTTAATCGGGCGAGTTTCCACTTTCAGATGCAACAGAAATTTTGCGGATTGGTCAATCCGTTCGCGAGATATGGCAGTTTGGAAGTAAGAAACGCTTGAGAAACTCAAAATTTTCGCAGTTCTGATGCGCGAAACGAATTACTAGGGCGGCCTAGGGGAAATGTACGCATACCGTTGTAATCGGGCGAGTTTCTGCTTTCAGATGCATCAGAAATTTTGCGGATTGGTCAATCCGTTCGCGAGATATGGCAGTTTGTAGGTAAGAAACGCTTGAGAAACTCAAAATTTTCGCAGTTCTGATGCTCGAAACGAATAACTAGAACGGCCTAGGGGAAAAGTACGCATACCGTTGTAATCGGGCGAGTTTCTACTTTCAGATGCAACAGAAATTTTGCGGATTGGTCAATCCGTTCGCGAGATATGGCAGTTTGGAGGTAAGAAACGCTTGAGAAACTCAAAATTTTCGCAGTTCTGATGCACGAAACGAATAACTAGAACGGCCTAGGGGAAAAGTACGCATACCGTTGTAATCGGGCGAGTTTCTACTTTCAGATGCAACAGAAATTTTGCGGATTGGTCAATCCGTTCGCGAGATATGGCAGTTTGGAGGTAAGAAACGCTTGAGAAACTCAAAATTTTCGCAGTTCTGATGCACGAAACGAATAACTAGAACGGCCTAGGGGAAAAGTACGCATACCGTTGTAATCGGGCGAGTTTCTACCTTCAGATGCAACAGAAATTTTGCGGATTGGTCAATCCGTTCGCGAGATATGGCAGTTTGGAAGTAAGAAACGCTTGAGAAACTCAAAATTTTCGCAGTTCTGATGCTCGAAACGAATAACTAGAACGGCCTAGGGGAAAAGTACGCATACCGTTGTAATCGGGCTAGTTTCTACTTTCAGATGCAACAGAAATTTTGCGGATTGGTCAATCCGTTCGCGAGATATGGCAGTTTGGAAGTAAGAAACGCTTGAGAAACTCAAAATTTTCGCAGTTCTGATGCACGAAACGAATAACTAGAACGGCCTAGGGGAAAAGTACGCATACCGTTGTAATCGGGCGAGTTTCTACCTTCAGATGCAACAGAAATTTTGCGGATTGGTCAATCCGTTCGCGAGATATGGCAGTTTGGAGGTAAGAAACGCTTGAGAAACTCAAAATTTTCGCAGTTCTGATGCTCGAAACGAATAACTAGAACGGCCTAGGGGAAAAGTACGCATACAGTTTTAATCGGGCGAGTTTCCACTTTCAGATGCAACAGAAATTTTGCGGATTGGTCAATCCGTTCGCGAGATATGGCAGTTTGGAAGTAAGAAACGCTTGAGAAACTCAAAATTTTCGCAGTTCTGATGCGCGAAACGAATTACTAGGGCGGCCTAGGGGAAATGTACGCATACCGTTGTAATCGGGCGAGTTTCTGCTTTCAGATGCATCAGAAATTTTGCGGATTGGTCAATCCGTTCGCGAGATATGGCAGTTTGTAGGTAAGAAACGCTTGAGAAACTCAAAATTTTCGCAGTTCTGATGCTCGAAACGAATAACTAGAACGGCCTAGGGGAAAAGTACGCATACCGTTGTAATCGGGCGAGATTCTACCTTCAGATGCAACAGAAATTTTGCGGATTGGTCAATCCGTTCGCGAGATATGGCAGTTTGGAAGTAAGAAACGCTTGAGAAACTCAAAATTTTCGCAGTTCTGATGCACGAAACGAATAACTAGAACGGCCTAGGGGAAAAGTACGCATACCGTTGTAATCGGGCGAGTTTCTACCTTCAGATGCAACAGAAATTTTGCGGATTGGTCAATCCGTTCGCGAGATATGGCAGTTTGGAAGTAAGAAACGCTTGAGAAACTCAAAATTTTCGCAGTTCTGATGCTCGAAACGAATAACTAGAACGGCCTAGGGGAAAAGTACGCATACCGTTGTAATCGGGCTAGTTTCTACTTTCAGATGCAACAGAAATTTTGCGGATTGGTCAATCCGTTCGCGAGATATGGCAGTTTGGAGGTAAGAAACGCTTGAGAAACTCAAAATTTTTACAGTTCTGATGCTCGAAACGAATAACCAGAACGGCCTAGGGGAAAAGTACGCATACCGTTGTAATCGGGCGAGTTTCTACTTTCAGATGCAACAGAAATTTTGCGGATTGGTCAATCCGTTCGCGAGATATGGCAGTTTGGAGGTAAGAAACGCTTGAGAAACTCAAAATTTTCGCTGTTCTGATGCTCGAAACGAATAACTAGAACGGCCTAGGGGAAAAGTACGCATACCGTTGTAATCGGGCGAGATTCTACCTTCAGATGCAACAGAAATTTTGCGGATTGGTCAATCCGTTCGCGAGATATGGCAGTTTGGAAGTAAGAAACGCTTGAGAAACTCAAAATTTTCGCAGTTCTGATGCACGAAACGAATAACCAGAACGGCCTAGGGGAAAAGTACGCATACCGTTGTAATCGGGCGAGTTTCTACCTTCAGATGCAACAGAAATTTTGCGGATTGGTCAATCCGTTCGCGAGATATGGCAGTTTGGAAGTAAGAAACGCTTGAGAAACTCAAAATTTTCGCAGCTCTGGTGCTCGAAACGAATAACTAGAAAGGCCTAGGGGAAAAGTACGCATACCGTTGTAATCGGGCGAGTTTCTGCTTTCAGATGCAACAGAAATTTTGCGGATTGGTCAACCCGTTCGCGAGATATGGCAGTTTGGAGGTAAGAAACGCTTCAGAAACTCAAAATTTTCGCAGTTCTTATGCTCGAAACGAATAACTAGAACGGCCTAGGGGAAAAGTACGTATACCGTTGAAATCGGGGGAGTTTCTACTTTCAGATGCAACAGAAATTTTGCGGATTGGTCAATCCGTTCGCGAGATATGGCAGTTTGGAGGTAAGCAACGCTTGAGAAACTCAAAATTTTCGCAGTTCTGTTGCTCGAAACGAATAACTAGAACGGCCTAGGGGAAAAGTACGCATACAGTTTTAATCGGGCGAGTTTCCACTTTCAGATGCAACAGAAATTTTGCGGATTGGTCAATCCGTTCGCGAGATATGGCAGTTTGGAAGTAAGAAACGCTTGAGAAACTCAAAATTTTCGCAGTTCTGATGCGCGAAACGAATTACTAGGGCGGCCTAGGGGAAATGTACGCATACCGTTGTAATCGGGCGAGTTTCTGCTTTCAGATGCATCAGAAATTTTGCGGATTGGTCAATCCGTTCGCGAGATATGGCAGTTTGTAGGTAAGAAACGCTTGAGAAACTCAAAATTTTCGCAGTTCTGATGCTCGAAACGAATAACTAGAACGGCCTAGGGGAAAAGTACGCATACCGTTGTAATCGGGCGAGTTTCTACTTTCAGATGCAACAGAAATTTTGCGGATTGGTCAATCCGTTCGCGAGATATGGCAGTTTGGAGGTAAGAAACGCTTGAGAAACTCAAAATTTTCGCAGTTCTGATGCACGAAACGAATAACTAGAACGGCCTAGGGGAAAAGTACGCATACCGTTGTAATCGGGCGAGTTTCTACCTTCAGATGCAACAGAAATTTTGCGGATTGGTCAATCCGTTCGCGAGATATGGCAGTTTGGAAGTAAGAAACGCTTGAGAAACTCAAAATTTTCGCAGTTCTGATGCTCGAAACGAATTACTAGAACGGCCTAGGGGAAAAGTACGCATACCGTTGTAATCGGGCTAGTTTCTACTTTCAGATGCAACAGAAATTTTGCGGATTGGTCAATCCGTTCGCGAGATATGGCAGTTTGGAAGTAAGAAACGCTTGAGAAACTCAAAATTTTCGCAGTTCTGATGCTCGAAACGAATTACTAGGGCGGCCTAGGGGAAAAGTACGCATACCGTTGTAATCGGGCGAGTTTCTGCTTTCAGATGCATCAGAAATTTTGCGGATTGGTCAATCCGTTCGCGAGATGTGGCAGTTTGTAAGTAAGAAACGCTTGAGAAACTCAAAATTTTCGCAGTTCTGATGCTCGAAACGAATAACTAGAACGGCCTAGGGGAAAAGAACGCATACCGTTGTAATCGGGCGGGTTTCTACTTTCAGATGCAACAGAAATTTTGCGGATTGGTCAATCCGTTCGCGAGATATGGCAGTTTGGAGGTAAGAAACGCTTGAGAAACTCAAAATTTTCGCAGTTCTGATGCTCGAAACGAACAACTAGAACGGCCTAGGGGAAAAGTACACATACCGTTGTAATCGGGCGAGTTACTACTTTCAGATGCAACAGAAATTTTGCGGATTGGTCAATCCGTTAGCGAGATATGGCAGTTTGGGGGTAAGAAACGCTTGAGAAACTCAAAATTTTCGCAGTTCTGATGCTCGAAACGAATAACTAGGGCGGCCTAGGAGAAAAGTACGCATACCGTTGTAATCGGGCGAGTTTCTACTTTCAGATGCAACAGAAATTTTGCGGATTGGTCAATCCGTTCGCGAGATATGGCAGTTTGGAGGTAAGAAACGCTTGAGAAACTCAAAATTTTCGCAGTTCTGATGCTCGAAACGAATAACTAGAACGGTCTAGGGGAAAAGTACGCATACAGTTGTAATCGGGCGAGTTTCTACCTTCAGATGCAACAGAAATTTTGCGGATTAGTCAATTCGTTCGCGAGATATGGCAGTTTGGAGGTAAGAAACGCTTGAGAAACTCCAAATTTTCGCAGTTCTGATGCTCGAAACGAATAACTAGAACGGACTGGGGGAAAAGTACGCATAGTGTTGTAATCGGGCGAGTTTCTACTTTCAGATGCAACAGAAATTTTGCGGATTGGTCAATCCGTTCGCGAGATATGGCAGTTTGGAGGTAAGAAACGCTTGAGAAACTCAAAATTTTCGCAGTTCTGATGCTCGACAAGCATAACTAGAACGGTCTAGGGGAAAAGTACGCATACCGTTGTAATCGGGCGAGTTTCTACTTTCAGATGCAACAGAAATTTTGCGGATTAGTCAATTCGTTCGCGAGATATGGCAGTTTGGAAGTAAGAAACGCTTGAGAAACTCAAAATTTTCGCAGTTCTGATGCTCGACAAGCATAACTAGAACGGCCTAGGGGAAAAGTACGCATACCGTTGTAATCGGGCGAGTTTCTACTTTCAGATGCAACAGAAATTTTGCGGATTAGTCAATTCGTTCGCGAGATATGGCAGTTTGGAGGTAAGAAACGCTTGAGAAACTCCAAATTTTCGCAGTTCTGATGCTCGAAACGAATAACTAGAACGGACTGGGGGAAAAGTACGCATAGTGTTGTAATCGGGCGAGTTTCTACTTTCAGATGCAACAGAAATTTTGCGGATTGGTCAATCCGTTCGCGAGATATGGCAGTTTGGAGGTAAGAAACGCTTGAGAAACTCAAAATTTTCGCAGTTCTGATGCTCGACAAGCATAACTAGAACGGCCTAGGGGAAAAGTACGCATACCGTTGTAATCGGGCGAGTTTCTACTTTCAGATGCAACAGAAATTTTGCGGATTAGTCAATTCGTTCGCGAGATATGGCAGTTTGGAGGTAAGAAACGCTTGAGAAACTAAAAATTTTCGCAGTTCTGATGCTCGAAACGAATAACTATAACGGACTAGGGGAAAAGTACGCATACAGTTGTAATCGGGCGAGTTTCTACTTTCAGATGCAACAGAAATTTTGCGGATTGGTCAATCCGTTCACGAGATATGGCAGTTTGGAGGTAAGAAACGCTTGAGAAACTCAAAATTTTCGCAGTTCTGATGCTCGAAACGAACAACTAGAACGGCCTAGGGGAAAAGTACGCATACAGTTGTAATCGGGCGAGTTTCTACCTTCAGATGCAACAGAAATTTTGCGGATTGGTCAATCCGTTCGCGAGATATGGCAGTTTGGAGGTAAGAAACGCTTGAGAAACTCCAAATTTTCGCAGTTCTGATTCTCGAAACGAATAACTAGAACGGACTGGGGGAAAAGTACGCATACAGTTGTAATCGGGCGAGTTTCTACTTTCAGATGCAACAGAAATTTTGCGGATTGGTCAATCCGTTCGCGAGATATGGCAGTTTGGAGGTAAGAAACGCTTGAGAAACTCAAAATTTTCGCAGTTCTGATGCTCGAAACGAATAACTAGAACGGCCTAGGGGAAAAGTACGCATACCGTTGTAATCGGTCGAGTTTCTACTTTCAGATGCAACAGAAATTTTGCGCATTGGTCAAACCGTTCGCGAGATATGGCAGTTTGGAGGTAAGAAACGCTTGAGAAACTCAAAATTTTCGCAGTTCTGATGCTCGACAAGCATAACTAGAACGGCCTAGGGGAAAAGTACGCATACACTTGTAATCGGGCGAGTTTCCACTTTCAGATGCAACAGAAATTTTGCGGATTGGTCAATCCGTTCGCGAGATATGGCAGTTTGGATGTAAGAAACGCTTGAGAAACTCAAAATTTTCGCGGTTCTGATGCTCGGAACGAATAACTATAACGGACTAGGGGAAAAGTACGCATACAGTTGTAATCGGGCGAGTTTCTACTTTCAGATGCAACAGAAATTTTGCGGATTGGTCAATCCGTTCGCGAGATATGGCAGTTTGGAGGTAAGAAACGCTTGAGAAACTCAAAATTTTCGCAGTTCTGATGCTCGAAACGAATAACTAGAACGGTCTAGGGGAAAAGTACGCATACAGTTGTAATCGGGCGAGTTTCTACCTTCAGATGCAACAGAAATTTTGCGGATTGGTCAATCCGTTCGCGAGATATGGCAGTTTGGAGGTAAGAAACGCTTGGGAAACTCCAAATTTTCGCAGTTCTGATGCTCGACAAGCATAACTAGAACGGCCTAGGGGAAAAGTGCGCACACGATTGTAATCGGGCGAGTTTCTACTTTCAGATGCAACAGAAATTTTGCGGATCGGTCAATCCGTTCGCGAGATATGGCAGTTTGGATGTAAGAAACGCTTGAGAAACTCAAAATTTTCGCAGTTCTGATGCTCGAAACGAATAACTAGAACGGTCTAGGGGAAAAGTACGCATACAGTTGTAATCGGGCGAGTTTCTACCTTCAGATGCAACAGAAATTTTGCGGATTGGTCAATCCGTTCGCGAGATATGGCAGTTTGGAAGTAAGAAACGCTTGAGAAACTCAAAATTTTCGCAGTTCTGATGCTCGAAACGAATTACTAGGGCGGCCTAGGGGAAAAGTACGCATACCGTTGTAATCGGGCGAGTTTCTGCTTTCAGATGCATCAGAAATTTTGCGGATTGGTCAATCCGTTCGCGAGATGTGGCAGTTTGTAAGTAAGAAACGCTTGAGAAACTCAAAATTTTCGCAGTTCTGATGCTCGAAACGAATAACTAGAACGGCCTAGGGGAAAAGAACGCATACCGTTGTAATCGGGCGGGTTTCTACTTTCAGATGCAACAGAAATTTTGCGGATTGGTCAATCCGTTCGCGAGATATGGCAGTTTGGAGGTAAGAAACGCTTGAGAAACTCAAAATTTTCGCAGTTCTGATGCTCGAAACGAACAACTAGAACGGCCTAGGGGAAAAGTACACATACCGTTGTAATCGGGCGAGTTACTACTTTCAGATGCAACAGAAATTTTGCGGATTGGTCAATCCGTTAGCGAGATATGGCAGTTTGGGGGTAAGAAACGCTTGAGAAACTCAAAATTTTCGCAGTTCTGATGCTCGAAACGAATAACTAGGGCGGCCTAGGAGAAAAGTACGCATACCGTTGTAATCGGGCGAGTTTCTACTTTCAGATGCAACAGAAATTTTGCGGATTGGTCAATCCGTTCGCGAGATATGGCAGTTTGGAGGTAAGAAACGCTTGAGAAACTCAAAATTTTCGCAGTTCTGATGCTCGAAACGAATAACTAGAACGGTCTAGGGGAAAAGTACGCATACAGTTGTAATCGGGCGAGTTTCTACCTTCAGATGCAACAGAAATTTTGCGGATTAGTCAATTCGTTCGCGAGATATGGCAGTTTGGAGGTAAGAAACGCTTGAGAAACTCCAAATTTTCGCAGTTCTGATGCTCGAAACGAATAACTAGAACGGACTGGGGGAAAAGTACGCATAGTGTTGTAATCGGGCGAGTTTCTACTTTCAGATGCAACAGAAATTTTGCGGATTGGTCAATCCGTTCGCGAGATATGGCAGTTTGGAGGTAAGAAACGCTTGAGAAACTCAAAATTTTCGCAGTTCTGATGCTCGACAAGCATAACTAGAACGGTCTAGGGGAAAAGTACGCATACCGTTGTAATCGGGCGAGTTTCTACTTTCAGATGCAACAGAAATTTTGCGGATTAGTCAATTCGTTCGCGAGATATGGCAGTTTGGAAGTAAGAAACGCTTGAGAAACTCAAAATTTTCGCAGTTCTGATGCTCGACAAGCATAACTAGAACGGCCTAGGGGAAAAGTACGCATACCGTTGTAATCGGGCGAGTTTCTACTTTCAGATGCAACAGAAATTTTGCGGATTAGTCAATTCGTTCGCGAGATATGGCAGTTTGGAGGTAAGAAACGCTTGAGAAACTCCAAATTTTCGCAGTTCTGATGCTCGAAACGAATAACTAGAACGGACTGGGGGAAAAGTACGCATAGTGTTGTAATCGGGCGAGTTTCTACTTTCAGATGCAACAGAAATTTTGCGGATTGGTCAATCCGTTCGCGAGATATGGCAGTTTGGAGGTAAGAAACGCTTGAGAAACTCAAAATTTTCGCAGTTCTGATGCTCGACAAGCATAACTAGAACGGCCTAGGGGAAAAGTACGCATACCGTTGTAATCGGGCGAGTTTCTACTTTCAGATGCAACAGAAATTTTGCGGATTAGTCAATTCGTTCGCGAGATATGGCAGTTTGGAGGTAAGAAACGCTTGAGAAACTAAAAATTTTCGCAGTTCTGATGCTCGAAACGAATAACTATAACGGACTAGGGGAAAAGTACGCATACAGTTGTAATCGGGCGAGTTTCTACTTTCAGATGCAACAGAAATTTTGCGGATTGGTCAATCCGTTCACGAGATATGGCAGTTTGGAGGTAAGAAACGCTTGAGAAACTCAAAATTTTCGCAGTTCTGATGCTCGAAACGAACAACTAGAACGGCCTAGGGGAAAAGTACGCATACAGTTGTAATCGGGCGAGTTTCTACCTTCAGATGCAACAGAAATTTTGCGGATTGGTCAATCCGTTCGCGAGATATGGCAGTTTGGAGGTAAGAAACGCTTGAGAAACTCCAAATTTTCGCAGTTCTGATTCTCGAAACGAATAACTAGAACGGACTGGGGGAAAAGTACGCATACAGTTGTAATCGGGCGAGTTTCTACTTTCAGATGCAACAGAAATTTTGCGGATTGGTCAATCCGTTCGCGAGATATGGCAGTTTGGAGGTAAGAAACGCTTGAGAAACTCAAAATTTTCGCAGTTCTGATGCTCGAAACGAATAACTAGAACGGCCTAGGGGAAAAGTACGCATACCGTTGTAATCGGTCGAGTTTCTACTTTCAGATGCAACAGAAATTTTGCGCATTGGTCAAACCGTTCGCGAGATATGGCAGTTTGGAGGTAAGAAACGCTTGAGAAACTCAAAATTTTCGCAGTTCTGATGCTCGACAAGCATAACTAGAACGGCCTAGGGGAAAAGTACGCATACACTTGTAATCGGGCGAGTTTCCACTTTCAGATGCAACAGAAATTTTGCGGATTGGTCAATCCGTTCGCGAGATATGGCAGTTTGGATGTAAGAAACGCTTGAGAAACTCAAAATTTTCGCGGTTCTGATGCTCGGAACGAATAACTATAACGGACTAGGGGAAAAGTACGCATACAGTTGTAATCGGGCGAGTTTCTACTTTCAGATGCAACAGAAATTTTGCGGATTGGTCAATCCGTTCGCGAGATATGGCAGTTTGGAGGTAAGAAACGCTTGAGAAACTCAAAATTTTCGCAGTTCTGATGCTCGAAACGAATAACTAGAACGGTCTAGGGGAAAAGTACGCATACAGTTGTAATCGGGCGAGTTTCTACCTTCAGATGCAACAGAAATTTTGCGGATTGGTCAATCCGTTCGCGAGATATGGCAGTTTGGAGGTAAGAAACGCTTGGGAAACTCCAAATTTTCGCAGTTCTGATGCTCGACAAGCATAACTAGAACGGCCTAGGGGAAAAGTGCGCACACGATTGTAATCGGGCGAGTTTCTACTTTCAGATGCAACAGAAATTTTGCGGATCGGTCAATCCGTTCGCGAGATATGGCAGTTTGGATGTAAGAAACGCTTGAGAAACTCAAAGTTTTCGCAGCTCTGATGCTCGTAACGAATAACTGGAACGGCCTAGGGGAAAACTACACATACCGTTGTAATCGGGCGAGTCTCTACTTTCAGACGCAACAGAAATTTTGCGGATTGGTCAATCCGTTCGCGAGATATGGCAGTTTGGAGGTAAGAAACGTTTGAGAAACTCAAAATTTTCGCAGTTCTGATGCTCGAAACGAATAACTAGAACGGCCTAGGGGAAAAGTACGCATACCGTTGTAATCGGGCGAGTTTCTACTTTCAGATGCAACAGAAATTTTGCGGATTGGTCAATTCGTTCGCGAGATATGGCAGTTTGGAGGTAAGAAACGCTTGAGAAACTAAAAATTTTCGCAGTTCTGATGCTCGAAACGAACAACTAGAACGGCCTAGGGTAAAAGTACGCATAGTGTTGTAATCGGGCGAGTTTCTGCTTTCAGATGCATCAGAAATTTTGCGGATTGTTCCATCCGTTCGCGAGATGTGGCAGTTTGTAGGTAAGAAACGCTTGAGAAACTCAAAATTTTCGCAGTTCTGATGCTCGAAAAGAATAACTAGAACGGCCTAGTGGAAAAGTACGCATACCGTTGTAATCGGGCGAGATTCTACCTTCAGATGCAACAGAAAATTTGCGGATTGGTCAATCCGTTCAGGAGATATGGCAGTTTGGAAGTAAGAAACGCTTGAGAAACTCAAAATTTTCGCAGTTCTGATGCACGAAACGAATAACTAGAACGGCCTAGGGGAAAAGTACGCATACCGTTGTAATTGGGCGAGTTTCTACCTTCAGATGCAACAGAAATTTTGCGGATTGGTCAATCCGTTCGCGAGATATGGCAGTTTGGAAGTAAGAAACGCTTGAGAAACTCAAAATTTTCGCAGTTCTGATGCTCGAAACGAATAACTAGAACGGCCTAGGGGAAAAGTACGCATACCGTTGTAATCGGGCGAGTTTCTACTTTCAGATGCAACAGAAATTTTGCGGATTGGTCAAACCGTTCGCGAGATATGGCAGTTAGGAGGTAAGAAACGCTTGAGAAACTCAAAATTTTCGCAGTTCTGATGCTCGACAAGCATAACTAGAACGGCCTAGGGGAAAAGTACGCATACAGTTGTAATCGGGCGAGTTTCCACTTTCAGATGCAACAGAAATTTTGCGGATTGGTCAATCCGTTCGCGAGATATGGCAATTTGGAAGTAAGAAACGCTTGAGAAACTCAAAATTTTCGCAGTTCTGATGCTCGAAACGAATTACTAGGGCGGCCTAGGGGCAAAGTACGCATACCGTTGTAATCGGGCGAGTTTCTACTTTCAGATGCAACAGAAATGTTGCGGATTGGTCCATCCGTTCGCGAGATGTGGCAGTTTGTAGGTAAGAAACGCTTGAGAAACTCAAAATTTTCGCAGTTCTGATGCTCGAAATGAATAACTAGAACGGCCTAGTGGAAAAGTACGCATACCGTTGTAATCGGGCGAGATTCTACCTTCAGATGCAACAGAAATTTTGCGGATTGGTCAATCCGTTCAGGAGATATGGCAGTTTGGAAGTAAGAAACGCTTGAGAAACTCAAAATTTTCGCAGTTCTGATGCTCGTAACGAATAACTGGAACGGCCTAGGGGAAAACTACACATACCGTTGTAATCGGGCGAGTCTCTACTTTCAGACGCAACAGAAATTTTGCGGATTGGTCAATCCGTTCGCGAGATATGGCAGTATGGAGGTAAGAAACGTTTGAGAAACTCAAAATTTTCGCAGTTCTGATGCTCGAAACGAATAACTAGAACAGCCTAGGGGAAAAGTGCGCATACCGTTGTAATCGGGTGAGTTTCTACTTTTTGGTGCAACAGAAATTTTGCGGATTGATCAATTCGTTCACGAGATATGGCAGTTTGGAGGTAAGAAACGCTTGAGAAACTCAAAATTTTCGCAGTTCTGATGCTCGAAACGAATAACTAGAACGGCCTAGGGGAAAAGTACGCATACCGTTGTAATCGGGCGAGTTTCTACTTTCAGATGCAACAGAAATTTTGCGGATTGGTCAAACCGTTCGCGAGATATGGCAGTTTGGAGGTAAGAAACGCTTGAGAAACTCAAAATTTCCGCACTTCTGATGCTCGACAAGCATAACTAGAACGGCCTAGGGGAAAAGTACGCATACAGTTGTAATCGGGCGAGTTTCCACTTTCAGATGCAACAGAAATTTTGCGGATTGGTCAATCCGTTCGCGAGATATGGCAGTTTGGAAGTAAGAAACGCTTGAGAAACTCAAAATTTTCGCAGTTCTGATGCTCGAAACGAATTACTAGGGCGGCCTAGGGGAAAAGTACGCATACCGTTGTAATTGGGCGAGTTTCTACCTTCAGATGCATCAGAAATTTTGCGGATTGGTCAATCCGTTCGCGAGATGTGGCAGTTTGTAGGTAAGAAACGCTTGAGAAACTCAAAATTTTCGCAATTCTGATGCTCGAAACGAATAACTAGAACGGCCTAGGGGAAAAGTACGCATACCGTTGTAATCGGGCGAGTTTCTACTTTCAGATGCAACAGAAATTTTGCGGATTGGTCAATCCGTTCGCGAGATATGGCAGTTTGGAGGTAAGCAACGCTTGAGAAACTCAAAGTTTTCGCAGCTCTGATGCTCGTAACGAATAACTGGAACGGCCTAGGGGAAAACTACACATACCGTTGTAATCGGGCGAGTCTCTACTTTCAGACGCAACAGAAATTTTGCGGATTGGTCAATCCGTTCGCGAGATGTGGCAGTTTGGAGGTAAGAAACGTTTGAGAAACTCAAAATTTTCGCAGTTCTGATGCTCGAAACGAATAACTAGAACGGCCTAGGGGAAAAGTACGCATACCGTTGTAATCGGGCGAGTTTCTACTTTCAGATGCAACAGAAATTTTGCGGATTGGTCAATTCGTTCGCGAGATATGGCAGTTTGGAGGTAAGAAACGCTTGAGAAACTAAAAATTTTCGCAGTTCTGATGCTCGAAACGAACAACTAGAACGGCCTAGGGGAAAAGTACGCATAGTGTTGTAATCGGGCGAGTTTCTGCTTTCAGATGCATCAGAAATTTTGCGGATTGGTCCATCCGTTCGCGAGATGTGGCAGTTTGTAGGTAAGAAACGCTTGAGAAACTCAAAATTTTCGCAGTTCTGATGCTCGAAAAGAATAACTAGAACAGCCTAGTGGAAAAGTACGCATACCGTTGTAATCGGGCGAGATTCTACCTTCAGATGCAACAGAAAATTTGCGGATTGGTCAATCCGTTCAGGAGATATGGCAGTTTGGAAGTAAGAAACGCTTGAGAAACTCAAAATTTTCGCAGTTCTGATGCACGAAACGAATAACTAGAACGGCCTAGGGGAAAAGTACGCATACCGTTGTAATTGGGCGAGTTTCTACCTTCAGATGCAACAGAAATTTTGCGGATTGGTCAATCCGTTCGCGAGATATGGCAGTTTGGAAGTAAGAAACGCTTGAGAAACTCAAAATTTTCGCAGTTCTGATGCTCGAAACGAATAACTAGAACGGCCTAGGGGAAAAGTACGCATACCGTTGTAATCGGGCGAGTTTCTACTTTCAGATGCAACAGAAATTTTGCGGATTGGTCAAACCGTTCGCGAGATATGGCAGTTAGGAGGTAAGAAACGCTTGAGAAACTCAAAATTTTCGCAGTTCTGATGCTCGACAAGCATAACTAGAACGGCCTAGGGGAAAAGTACGCATACAGTTGTAATCGGGCGAGTTTCCACTTTCAGATGCAACAGAAATTTTGCGGATTGGTCAATCCGTTCGCGAGATATGGCAATTTGGAAGTAAGAAACGCTTGAGAAACTCAAAATTTTCGCAGTTCTGATGCTCGAAACGAATTACTAGGGCGGCCTAGGGGCAAAGTACGCATACCGTTGTAATCGGGCGAGTTTCTACTTTCAGATGCAACAGAAATGTTGCGGATTGGTCCATCCGTTCGCGAGATGTGGCAGTTTGTAGGTAAGAAACGCTTGAGAAACTCAAAATTTTCGCAGTTCTGATGCTCGAAATGAATAACTAGAACGGCCTAGTGGAAAAGTACGCATACCGTTGTAATCGGGCGAGATTCTACCTTCAGATGCAACAGAAATTTTGCGGATTGGTCAATCCGTTCAGGAGATATGGCAGTTTGGAAGTAAGAAACGCTTGAGAAACTCAAAATTTTCGCAGTTCTGATGCTCGTAACGAATAACTGGAACGGCCTAGGGGAAAACTACACATACCGTTGTAATCGGGCGAGTCTCTACTTTCAGACGCAACAGAAATTTTGCGGATTGGTCAATCCGTTCGCGAGATATGGCAGTATGGAGGTAAGAAACGTTTGAGAAACTCAAAATTTTCGCAGTTCTGATGCTCGAAACGAATAACTAGAACAGCCTAGGGGAAAAGTGCGCATACCGTTGTAATCGGGCGAGTTTCTACTTTCAGATGCAACAGAAATTTTGCGGATTGGTCAAACCGTTCGCGAGATATGGCAGTTTGGAGGTAAGAAACGCTTGAGAAACTCAAAATTTCCGCACTTCTGATGCTCGACAAGCATAACTAGAACGGCCTAGGGGAAAAGTACGCATACAGTTGTAATCGGGCGAGTTTCCACTTTCAGATGCAACAGAAATTTTGCGGATTGGTCAATCCGTTCGCGAGATATGGCAGTTTGGAAGTAAGAAACGCTTGAGAAACTCAAAATTTTCGCAGTTCTGATGCTCGAAACGAATTACTAGGGCGGCCTAGGGGAAAAGTACGCATACCGTTGTAATTGGGCGAGTTTCTACCTTCAGATGCATCAGAAATTTTGCGGATTGGTCAATCCGTTCGCGAGATGTGGCAGTTTGTAGGTAAGAAACGCTTGAGAAACTCAAAATTTTCGCAATTCTGATGCTCGAAACGAATAACTAGAACGGCCTAGGGGAAAAGTACGCATACCGTTGTAATCGGGCGAGTTTCTACTTTCAGATGCAACAGAAATTTTGCGGATTGGTCAATCCGTTCGCGAGATATGGCAGTTTGGAGGTAAGCAACGCTTGAGAAACTCAAAATTTTCGCAGTTCTGTTGCTCGAAACGAATAACTAGAACGGCCTAGGGGAAAAGTACGCATACAGTTGTAATCGGGCGGGTTTCTACCCTCAGATGCAACAGATATTTTGCGGATTGGTCAATCCGTCCGCGAGATATGGCAGTTTGGAGGTAAGAAACGCTTGAAAAACTCATAATTTTCGCCGTTCTGATGCTCGAAACGAATAACTAGAACGGCCTAGGGGAAAAGTGCGCACACGGTTGTAATCGGGCGAGTTTCTACTTTCAGATGCAACAGAAATTTTGCGGATCGGTCAATCCGTTCGCGAGATATGGCAGTTTGGATGTAAGAAACGCTTGAGAAACTCAAAGTTTTCGCAGTTCTGATGCTCGTAACGAATAACTGGAACGGCCTAGGGGAAAACTACACATACCGTTGTCATCGGGCGAGTTTCTACTTTCAGATGCAACAGAAATTTTGCGGATTGGTCAATCCGTTCGCGAGATATGGCAGTTTGGAGGTAAGCAACGCTTGAGAAACTCAAAATTTTCGCAGTTCTGTTGCTCGAAACGAATAACTAGAACGGCCTAGGGGAAAAGTACGCATACAGTTGTAATCGGGCGAGTTTCTACTTTCAGATGCAACAGAAATTTTGCGGATTGGTCAATCCGTTGGCGAGATATGGCAGTTTGGAGGTAAGAAACGCTTGAGGAACTCAAAATTTTCGCAGTTCTGATGCTCGAAACGAATAACTAGAACGGCCTAGGGGAAAAGTGCGCATACCGTTGCAATCGGGCGTGTTTCTACTTTCAGATGCAACAGAAATTTTGCGGATTGGTCAATCCGTTCGCGTGATATGGCAGTTTGGAGGTAAGAAACGCTTGAGAAACTCAAAATTTTCGCAGTTCTGATGCTCGAAACGAATAACTATAACGGACTAGGGGAAAAGTACGCATACAGTTGTAATCGGGCGAGTTTCTACTTTCAGATGCAACAGAAATTTTGCGGATTGGTCAATCCGTTCGCGAGATATGGCAGTTTGGAGGTAAGAAACGCTTGAGAAACTCAAAATTTTCGCAGTTCTGATGCTCGAAACGAACAACTAGAACGGCCTAGGGGAAAAGTACGCATAGTGTTGTAATCGGGCGAGTTTCTACTTTCAGATGCAACAGAAATTTTGCGGATTGGTCAATCCGTTCGCGAGATATGGCAGTTTGGAGGTAAGCAACGCTTGAGAAACTCAAAATTTTCGCAGTTCTGTTGCTCGAAACGAATAACTAGGACGGCCTAGGGGAAAAGTACGCATACAGTTGTAATCGGGCGAGTTTCTACTTTCAGATGCAACAGAAATTTTGCGGATTGGTCAATCCGTTGGCGAGATATGGCAGTTTGGAGGTAAGAAACGCTTGAGGAACTCAAAATTTTCGCAGTTCTGATGCTCGAAACGAATAACTAGAACGGCCTAGGGGAAAAGTGCGCATACAGTTGTAATCGGGCGAGTTTCCACTTTCAGATGCAACAGAAATTTTGCGGATTGGTCAATCCGTTCGCGAGATATGGCAATTTGGAAGTTAGAAACGCTTGAGAAACTCAAAATTTTCGCAGTTCTGATGCTCGAAACGAATTACTAGGGCGGCCTAGGGGCAAAGTACGCATACCGTTGTAATCGGGCGAGTTTCTACTTTCAGTTGCAACAGAAATGTTGCGGATTGGTCCATCCGTTCGCGAGATGTGGCAGTTTGTAGGTAAGAAACGCTTGAGAAACTCAAAATTTTCGCAGTTCTGATGCTCGAAATGAATAACTAGAACGGCCTAGTGGAAAAGTACGCATACCGTTGTAATCGGGCGGGTTTCTACTTTCAGATGCAACAGAAATTTTGCGGATTGGTCAATCCGTTCGCGAGATATGGCAGTTTGGAGGTAAGCAACGCTTGAGAAACTCAAAATTTTCGCAGTTCTGTTGCTCGAAACAAATAACTAGAACGGCCTAGGGGAAAAGTACGCATACAGCTGTAATCGGGCGGGTTTCTACTCTCAGATGCAACAGATATTTTGCGGATTGGTCAATCCGTCCGCGAGATATGGCAGTTTGGAGGTAAGAAACGCTTGAAAAACTCATAATTTTCGCCGTTCTGATGCTCGAAACGAATAACTAGAACGGCCTAGGGGAAAAGTGCGCACACGATTGTAATCGGGCGAGTTTCTACTTTCAGATGCAACAGAAATTTTGCGGATCGGTCAATCCGTTCGCGAGATATGGCAGTTTGGATGTAAGAAACGCTTGAGAAACTCAAAGTTTTCGCAGTTCTGATGCTCGTAACGAATAACTGGAACGGCCTAGGGGAAAACTACACATACCGTTGTAATCGGGCGAGTCTCTACTTTCAGATGCAACAGAAATTTTGCGGATTGGTCAATCCGTTCGCGAGATATGGCAGTTTGGAGGTAAGAAACGTTTGAGAAACTCAAAATTTTCGCAGTTCTGATGCTCGAAACGAATAACTAGAACAGCCTAGGGGAAAAGTGCGCATACAGTTGTAATCGGGCGAGTTTCCACTTTCAGATGCAACAGAAATTTTGCGGATTGGTCAATCCGTTCGCGAGATATGGCAGTTTGGAGGTAAGAAACGCTTGAGAAGCTCAAAATTTTCACAGTTCTGATGCTCGAAACGAATTACTAGGGCGGCCTAGGGGAAAAGTACGCATACCGTTGTAATCGGGCGAGTTTCTGCTTTCAGATGCATCAGAAATTTTGCAGATTGGTCAATCCGTTCGCGAGATGTGGCAGTTTGTAGGTAAGAAACGCTTGAGAAACTCAAAATTTTCGCAGTTCTGATGCTCGAAACGAATAACTAGAACGGCCTAGGGGAAAAGTACGCATACCGTTGTAATCGGGCGAGTTTCTACTTTCAGATGCAACAGAAATTTTGCTGATTGGTCAATCCGTTCGCGAGATATGGCAGTTTGGAGGTAAGCAACGCTTGAGAAACTCAAAATTTTCGCAGTTCTGTTGCTCGAAACGAATAACTAGAACGGCCTAGGGGAAAAGTACGCATACAGTTGTAATCGGGCGAGTTTCTACTTTCAGATGCAACAGAAATTTTGCGGATTGGTCAATCCGTTGGCGAGATATGGCAGTTTGGAGGTAAGAAACGCTTGAGGAACTCAAAATTTTCGCAGTTCTGATGCTCGAAACGAATAACTAGAACGGCCTAGGGGAAAAGTGCGCATACCGTTGCAATCGGGCGTGTTTCTACTTTCAGATGCAACAGAAATTTTGCGGATTGGTCAATCCGTTCGCGTGATATGGCAGTTTGGAGGTAAGAAACGCTTGAGAAACTCAAAATTTTCGCAGTTCTGATGCTCGAAACGAATAACTATAACGGACTAGGGGAAAAGTACGCAAACAGTTGTAATCGGGCGGGTTTCTACTCTCAGATGCAACAGATATTTTGCGGATTGGTCAATCCGTTCGCGAGATATGGCAGTTTGGAGGTAAGAAACGGTTGAGAAACTCAAAATTTTCGCAGTTCTGATGCTCGAAACGAACAACTAGAACGGCCTAGGGGAAAAGTACGCATAGTGTTGTAATCGGGCGTGTTTCTACTTTCAGATGCAACAGAAATTTTGCGGATTGGTCAATCCGTTCGCGAGATATGGCAGTTTGGAGGTAAGAAACGCTTGAGAAACTGAAAATTTTCACAGTTCTGATGCTCGAAACGAATAACCAGAACGGCCTAGGGGAAAAGTACGCATACCGTTGTAATCGGGCGAGTTTCTACTTTCAGATGCAACAGAAATTTTGCGGATTGGTCAATCCGTTCGCGAGATATGGCAGTTTGGAGGTAAGAAACGCTTGAGAAACTCAAAATTTTCGCAGTTCTGATGCTCGAAACGAATAACTAGAACTGGTCTAGGGGAAAAGTACGCATACAGTTGTAATCGGGCGAGTTTCTACCTTCAGATGCAACAGAAATTTTGCGGATTGGTCAATCCGTTCGCGAGATATGGCAGTTTGGAGGTAAGAAACGCTTGAGAAACTCCAAATTTACGCAGTTCTGATGCTCGACAAGCATAACTAGAACGGCCTAGGGGAAAAGTACGCATACCGTTGTAATCGGGCGAGTTTCTACTTTCAGATGCAACAGAAATTTTGCGGATTGGTCAATTCGTTCGCGAGATATAGCAGTTTGGAGGTAAGAAACGCTTGAGAAACTAAAAATTTTCGCAGTTCTGATGCTCGATACGAATAACTATAACGGACTAGGGGAAAAGTACGCATACAGTTGTAATCGGGCGAGTTTCTACTTTCAGATGCAACAGAAATTTTGCGGATTGGTCAATCCGTTCGCGAGATATGGCAGTTTGGAGGTAAGAAACGCTTGAGAAACTCAAAATTTTCGCAGTTCTGATGCTCGAAACGAACAACTAGAACGGCCTAGGGGAAAAGTACGCATAGTGTTGTAATCGGGCGAGTTTCTACTTTCAGATGCAACAGAAATTTTGCGGATTGGTCAATCCGTTCGCGAGATATGGCAGTTTGGAGGTAAGAAACGCTTGAGAAGCTCAAAATTTTCACAGTTCTGATGCTCGAAACGAATAACCAGAACGGCCTAGGGGAAAAGTACGCATACCGTTGTAATCGGGCGAGTTTCTACTTTCAGATGCAACAGAAATTTTGCGGATTGGTCAATCCGTTCGCGAGATATGGCAGTTTGGAGGTAAGAAACGCTTGAGAAACTCAAAATTTTCGCAGTTCTGATGCTCGAAACGAATAACTAGAACGGTCTAGGGGAAAAGTACGCATACAGTTGTAATCGGGCGAGTTTCTACCTTCAGATGCAACAGAAATTTTGCGGATTGGTCAATCCGTTCGCGAGATATGGCAGTTTGGAGGTAAGAAACGCTTGAGAAACTCCAAATTTTCGCAGTTCTGATGCTCGACAAGCATAACTAGAACGGCCTAGGGGAAAAGTACGCATACCGTTGTAATCGGGCGAGTTTCTACTTTCAGATGCAACAGAAATTTTGCGGATTGGTCAATTCGTTCGCGAGATATGGCAGTTTGGAGGTAAGAAACGCTTGAGAAACTAAAAATTTTCGCAGTTCTGATGCTCGAAACGAATAACTATAACGGACTAGGGGAAAAGTACGCATACAGTTGTAATCGGGCGAGTTTCTACTTTCAGATGCAACAGAAATTTTGCGGATTGGTCAATCCGTTCGCGAGATATGGCAGTTTGGAGGTAAGAAACGCTTGAGAAACTCAAAATTTTCGCAGTTCTGATGCTCGAAACGAACAACTAGAACGGCCTAGGGGAAAAGTACGCATAGTGTTGTAATCGGGCGAGTTTCTACTTTCAGATGCAACAGAAATTTTGCGGATTGGTCAATCCGTTCGCGAGATATGGCAGTTTGGAGGTAAGAAACGCTTGAGAAGCTCAAAATTTTCACAGTTCTGATGCTCGAAACGAATAACCAGAACGGCCTAGGGGAAAAGTACGCATACCGTTGTAATCGGGCGAGTTTCTACTTTCAGATGCAACAGAAATTTTGCGGATTGGTCAATCCGTTCGCGAGATATGGCAGTTTGGAGGTAAGAAACGCTTGAGAAACTCAAAATTTTCGCAGTTCTGATGCTCGAAACGAATAACTAGAACGGTCTAGGGGAAAAGTACGCATACAGTTGTAATCGGGCGAGTTTCTACCTTCAGATGCAACAGAAATTTTGCGGATTGGTCAATCCGTTCGCGGGATATGGCAGTTTGGAGGTAAGAAACGCTTGAGAAACTCCAAATTTACGCAGTTCTGATGCTCGACAAGCATAACTAGAACGGCCTAGGGGAAAAGTACGCATACCGTTGTAATCGGGCGAGTTTCTACTTTCAGATGCAACAGAAATTTTGCGGATTGGTCAATTCGTTCGCGAGATATGGCAGTTTGGAGGTAAGAAACGCTTGAGAAACTAAAAATTTTCGCAGTTCTGATGCTCGAAACGAATAACTATAACGGACTAGGGGAAAAGTACGCATACAGTTGTAATCGGGCGAGTTTCTACTTTCAGATGCAACAGAAATTTTGCGGATTGGTCAATCCGTTCGCGAGATATGGCAGTTTGGAGGTAAGAAACGCTTGAGAAACTCAAAATTTTCGCAGTTCTGATGCTCGAAACGAACAACTAGAACGGCCTAGGGGAAAAGTACGCATAGTGTTGTAATCGGGCGAGTTTCTACTTTCAGATGCAACAGAAATTTTGCGGATTGGTCAATCCGTTCGCGAGATATGGCAGTTTGGAGGTAAGAAACGCTTGAGAAACTCAAAATTTTCACAGTTCTGATGCTCGAAACGAATAACCAGAACGGCCTAGGGGAAAAGTACGCATACCGTTGTAATCGGGCGAGTTTCTACTTTCAGATGCAACAGAAATTTTGCGGATTGGTCAATCCGTTCGCGAGATATGGCAGTTTGGAGGTAAGAAACGCTTGAGAAACTCAAAATTTTCGCAGTTCTGATGCTCGAAACGAATAACTAGAACGGTCTAGGGGAAAAGTACGCATACAGTTGTAATCGGGCGAGTTTCTACCTTCAGATGCAACCGAAATTTTGCGGATTGGTCAATCCGTTCGCGAGATATGGCAGTTTGGAGGTAAGAAACGCTTGAGAAACTCCAAATTTTCGCAGTTCTGATGCTCGACAAGCATAACTAGAACGGCCTAGGGGAAGAGTACGCATACCGTTGTAATCGGGCGAGTTTCTACTTTCAGATGCAACAGAAATTTTGCGGATTGGTCAATTCGTTCGCGAGATATGGCAGTTTGGAGGTAAGAAACGCTTGAGAAACTAAAAATTTTCGCAGTTCTGATGCTCGAAACGAATAACTAGAACGGTCTAGGGGAAAAGTACGCATACAGTTGTAATCGGGCGAGTTTCTACTTTCAGATGCAACAGAAATTTTGCGGATTGGTCAATCCGTTCGCGAGATATGGCAGTTTGGAGGTAAGAAACGCTTGAGAAACTCCAAATTTTCGCAGTTCTGATGCTCGACAAGCATAACTAGAACGGCCTAGGGGAAAAGTACGCATACCGTTGTAATCGGGCGAGTTTCTACTTTCAGATGCAACAGAAATTTTGCGGATTGGTCAATTCGTTCGCGAGATATGGCAGTTTGGAGGTAAGAAACGCTTGAGAAACTAAAAATTTTCGCAGTTCTGATGCTCGAAACGAATAACTATAACGGACTAGGGGAAAAGTACGCATACAGTTGTAATCGGGCGAGTTTCTACTTTCAGATGCAACAGAAATTTTGCGGATTGGTCAATCCGTTCGCGAGATATGGCAGTTTGGAGGTAAGAAACGCTTGAGAAACTCAAAATTTTCGCAGTTCTGATGCTCGAAACGAACAACTAGAACGGCCTAGAAGAAAAGTACGCATAGTGTTGTAATCGGGCGAGTTTCTACTTTCAGATGCAACAGAAATTTTGCGGATTGGTCAATCCGTTCGCGAGATATGGCAGTTTGGAGGTAAGAAACGCTTGAGAAACTCAAAATTTTCACAGTTCTGATGCTCGAAACGAATAACCAGAACGGCCTAGGCGAAAAGTACGCATACCGTTGTTATCGGGCGAGTTTCTACTTTCAGATGCAACAGAAATTTTGCGGATTGGTCAATCCGTTCCCGAGATATGGCAGTTTGGAGGTAAGAAACGCTTGAGAAACTCAAAATTTTCGCAGTTCTGAGGCTCGAAACGAATAACTAGAACGGCCTAGGGGAAAAGTACGTATACCGTTGCAATCGGGCGAGTTTCTACTTTCAGATGCAACAGAAATTTTGCGGATTGGTCAATCCGTTCGCGAGATATGGCAGTTTGGAGGTAAGAAACGCTTGAGAATCTCAAAATTTTCGCAGTTCTGATGCTCGACAAGCATAACTAGAACGGCCTAGGGGAAAAGTACGCATACCGTTGTAATCGGGCGAGTTTCTACTTTCAGATGCAACAGAAATTTTGCGGATTGGTCAATTCGTTCGCGAGATATGGCAGGTTGGAGGTAAGAAACGCTTGAGAAACTAAAAATTTTCGCAGTTCTGATGCTCGAAACGAATAACTAGAACGGTCTAGGGGAAAAGTACGCGTACAGTTGTAATCGGGCGAGTTTCTACCTTCAGATGCAACAGAAATTTTGCGGATTGGTCAATCCGTTCGCGAGATATGGCAGTTTGGAGGTAAGAAACGCTTGAGAAACTCCAAATTTTCGCAGTTCTGATGCTCGACAAGCATAACTAGAACGGCCTAGGGGAAAAGTACGCATACCGTTGTAATCGGGCGAGTTTCTACTTTCAGATGCAACAGAAATTTTGCGGATTGGTCAATTCGTTCGCGAGATATGGCAGTTTGGAGGTAAGAAACGCTTGAGAAACTAAAAATTTTCGCAGTTCTGATGCTCGAAAAGAATAACTATAACGGACTAGGGGAAAAGTACGCATACAGTTGTAATCGGGCGAGTTTCTACTTTCAGATGCAACAGAAATTTTGCGGATTGGTCAATCCGTTCGCGAGATATGGCAGTTTGGAGGTAAGAAACGCTTGAGAAACTCAAAATTTTCGCAGTTCTGATGCTCGAAACGAATAACTAGAACGGTCTAGGGGAAAAGTACGCATACAGTTGTAATCGGGCGGGTTTCTACCTTCAGATGCAACAGAAATTTTGCGGATTGGTCAATCCGTTCCCGAGATATGGCAGTTTGGAGGTAAGAAACGCTTGAGAAACTCAAAATTTTCGCAGTTCTGAGGCTCGAAACGAATAACTAGAACGGCCTAGGGGAAAAGTACGTATACCGTTGTAATCGGGCGAGTTTCTACTTTCAGATGCAACAGAAATTTTGCGGATTGGTCAATCCGTTCGCGAGATATGGCAGTTTGGAGGTAAGAAACGCTTGAGAATCTCAAAATTTTCGCAGTTCTGATGCTCGACAAGCATAACTAGAACGGCCTAGGGGAAAAGTACGCATACCGTTGTAATCGGGCGAGTTTCTACTTTCAGATGCAACAGAAATTTTGCGGATTGGTCAATTCGTTCGCGAGATATGGCAGGTTGGAGGTAAGAAACGCTTGAGAAACTAAAAATTTTCGCAGTTCTGATGCTCGAAACGAATAACTAGAACGGTCCAGGGGAAGAGTACGCGTACAGTTGTAATCGGGCGAGTTTCTACCTTCAGATGCAACAGAAATTTTGCGGATTGGTCAATCCGTTCGCGAGATATGGCAGTTTGGAGGTAAGAAACGCTTGAGAAACTCCAAATTTTCGCAGTTCTGATGCTCGACAAGCATAACTAGAACGGCCTAGGGGAAAAGTACGCATACCGTTGTAATCGGGCGAGTTTCTACTTTCAGATGCAACAGAAATTTTGCGGATTGGTCAATTCGTTCGCGAGATATGGCAGTTTGGAGATAAGAAACGCTTGAGAAACTAAAAATTTTCGCAGTTCTGATGCTCGAAAAGAATAACTATAACGGACTAGGGGAAAAGTACGCATACAGTTGTAATCGGGCGAGTTTCTACTTTCAGATGCAACAGAAATTTTGCGGATTGGTCAATCCGTTCGCGAGATATGGCAGTTTGGAGGTAAGAAACGCTTGAGAAACTCAAAATTTTCGCAGTTCTGATGCTCGAAACGAATAACTAGAACGGTCTAGGGGAAAAGTACGCATACAGTTGTAATCGGGCGGGTTTCTACCTTCAGATGCAACAGAAATTTTGCGGATTGGTCAATCCGTTCGCGAGATATGGCAGTTTGGAGGTAAGAAACGCTTGAGAAACTCCAAATTTTCGCAGTTCTGATGCTCGACAAGCATAACTAGAACGGCCTAGGGGAAAAGTACGCATACCGTTGTAATCGGGCGAGTTTCTACTTTCAGATGCAACAGAAATTTTGCGGATTGGTCAATTCGTTCGCGAGATATGGCAGTTTGGAGGTAAGAAACGCTTGAGAAACTAAAAATTTTCGCAGTTCTGATGCTCGAAACGAATAACTATAACGGACTAGGGGAAAAGTACGCATACAGTTGTAATCGGGCGAGTTTCTACTTTCAGATGCAACAGAAATTTTGCGGATTGGTCAATCCGTTCGCGAGATATGGCAGTTTGGAGGTAAGAAACGCTTGAGAAACTCAAAATTTTCGCAGTTCTGATGCTCGAAACGAACAACTAGAACGGCCTAGAAGAAAAGTACGCATAGTGTTGTAATCGGGCGAGTTTCTACTTTCAGATGCAACAGAAATTTTGCGGATTGGTCAATCCGTTCGCGAGATATGGCAGTTTGGAGGTAAGAAACGCTTGAGAAACTCAAAATTTTCACAGTTCTGATGCTCGAAACGAATAACCAGAACGGCCTAGGCGAAAAGTACGCATACCGTTGTTATCGGGCGAGTTTCTACTTTCAGATGCAACAGAAATTTTGCGGATTGGTCAATCCGTTCCCGAGATATGGCAGTTTGGAGGTAAGAAACGCTTGAGAAACTCAAAATTTTCGCAGTTCTGAGGCTCGAAACGAATAACTAGAACGGCCTAGGGGAAAAGTACGTATACCGTTGTAATCGGGCGAGTTTCTACTTTCAGATGCAACAGAAATTTTGCGGATTGGTCAATCCGTTCGCGAGATATGGCAGTTTGGAGGTAAGAAACGCTTGAGAATCTCAAAATTTTCGCAGTTCTCATGCTCGAAACGAATAACTACAACGGCCTAGCGGAAAAGTACGCATACCGTTGTAATCGGGCGAGTTTCTACTTTCAGATGCAACCGAAATTTTGCGGATTGGTCAATCCGTTCGCGAGATATGGCAGTTTGGAGGTAAGAAACACTTGAGAAATTCAAAATTTTCGCCGTTCTGATGCTCGAAACGAATTACTAGGGCGGCCTAGGGGAAAAGTACGCATACCGTTGTAATCGGGCGAGTTTCTGCTTTCAGATGCATCAGAAATTTTGCGGATTGGTCAATCCGTTCGCGAGATGTGGCAGTTTGTAGGTAAGAAACGCTTGAGAAACTCAAAATTTTCGCAGTTCTGATGCTCGAAACGAATAACTATAACGGACTAGAGGAAAAGTACGCATACAGTTGTAATCGGGCGAGTGTCTACTTTCAGATGCAACAGAAATTTTGCGGATTGGTCAATCCGTTCGCGAGATATGGCAGTTTGGAGGTAAGAAACGCTTGAGAAACTCAAAATTTTCGCAGTTCTGATGCTCGAAACGAATAACTAGAACGGTCTAGGGGAAAAGTACGCATACAGTTGTAATCGGGCGAGTTTCTACCTTCAGATGCAACAGAAATTTTGCGGATTGGTCAATCCGTTCGCGAGATATGGCAGTTTGGAGGTAAGAAACGCTTGAGAAACTCCAAATTTTCGCAGTTCTGATGCTCGACAAGCATAACTAGAACGGCCTAGGGGAAAAGTACGCATACCGTTGTAATCGGGCGAGTTTCTACTTTCAGATGCAACAGAAATTTTGCGGATTGGTCAATTCGTTCGCGAGATATGGCAGTTTGGAGGTAAGAAACGCTTGAGAAACTAAAAATTTTCGCAGTTCTGATGCTCGACAAGCATAACTAGAACGGTCTAGGGGAAAAGTACGCATGCCGTTGCAATCGGGCGAGTTTCTACTTTCAGATGCAACAGAAATTTTGCGGATTGGTCAATCCGTTCGCGAGATATGGCAGTTTGGAGGTAAGAAACGCTTGAGAAACTCAAAATTTTCGCAGTTCTGATGCTCGAAACGAACAACTAGAACGGCCTAGAAGAAAAGTACGCATAGTGTTGTAATCGGGCGTGTTTCTACTTTCAGATGCAACAGAAATTTTGCGGATTGGTCAATCCGTTCGCGAGATATGGCAGTTTGGAGGTAAGAAACGCTTGAGAATCTCAAAATTTTCGCAGTTCTCATGCTCGAAACGAATAACTACAACGGCCTAGCGGAAAAGTACGCATACCGTTGTAATCGGGCGAGTTTCTACTTTCAGATGCAACCGAAATTTTGCGGATTGGTCAATCCGTTCGCGAGATATGGCAGTTTGGAGGTAAGAAACACTTGAGAAATTCAAAATTTTCGCCGTTCTGATGCTCGAAACGAATTACTAGGGCGGCCTAGGGGAAAAGTACGCATACCGTTGTAATCGGGCGAGTTTCTGCTTTCAGATGCATCAGAAATTTTGCGGATTGGTCAATCCGTTCGCGAGATGTGGCAGTTTGTAGGTAAGAAACGCTTGAGAAACTCAAAATTTTCGCAGTTCTGATGCTCGAAACGAATAACTATAACGGACTAGAGGAAAAGTACGCATACAGTTGTAATCGGGCGAGTGTCTACTTTCAGATGCAACAGAAATTTTGCGGATTGGTCAATCCGTTCGCGAGATATGGCAGTTTGGAGGTAAGAAACGCTTGAGAAACTCAAAATTTTCGCAGTTCTGATGCTCGAAACGAATAACTAGAACGGTCTAGGGGAAAAGTACGCATACAGTTGTAATCGGGCGAGTTTCTACCTTCAGATGCAACAGAAATTTTGCGGATTGGTCAATCCGTTCGCGAGATATGGCAGTTTGGAGGTAAGAAACGCTTGAGAAACTCCAAATTTTCGCAGTTCTGATGCTCGACAAGCATAACTAGAACGGCCTAGGGGAAAAGTACGCATACCGTTGTAATCGGGCGAGTTTCTACTTTCAGATGCAACAGAAATTTTGCGGATTGGTCAATTCGTTCGCGAGATATGGCAGTTTGGAGGTAAGAAACGCTTGAGAAACTAAAAATTTTCGCAGTTCTGATGCTCGACAAGCATAACTAGAACGGTCTAGGGGAAAAGTACGCATGCCGTTGCAATCGGGCGAGTTTCTACTTTCAGATGCAACAGAAATTTTGCGGATTGGTCAATCCGTTCGCGAGATATGGCAGTTTGGAGGTAAGAAACGCTTGAGAAACTCAAAATTTTCGCAGTTCTGATGCTCGAAACGAACAACTAGAACGGCCTAGAAGAAAAGTACGCATAGTGTTGTAATCGGGCGTGTTTCTACTTTCAGATGCAACAGAAATTTTGCGGATTGGTCAATCCGTTCGCGAGATATGGCAGTTTGGAGGTAAGAAACGCTTGAGAATCTCAAAATTTTCACAGTTCTGATGCTCGAAACGAATAACCAGAACGGCCTAGGCGAAAAGTACGCATACCGTTGTGATCGGGCGAGTTCCTACTTTCAGATGCAACAGAAATTTTGCGGATTGGTCAATCCGTTCCCGAGATATGGCAGTTTGGAGGTAAGAAACGCTTGAGAAACTCCAAATTTTCGCAGTTCTGATGCTCGACAAGCATAACTAGAACGGCCTAGGGGAAAAGTACGCATACCGTTGTAATCGGGCGAGTTTCTACTTTCAGATGCAACAGAAATTTTGCGGATTGGTCAATTCGTTCGCGAGATATGGCAGTTTGGAGGTAAGAAACGCTTGAGAAACTAAAAATTTTCGCAGTTCTGATGCTCGAAACGAATAACTATAACGGACTAGGGGAAAAGTACGCATACAGTTGTAATCGGGCGAGTTTCTACTTTCAGATGCAACAGAAATTTTGCGGATTGGTCAATCCGTTCGCGAGATATGGCAGTTTGGAGGTAAGAAACGCTTGAGAAACTCAAAATTTTCGCAGTTCTGATGCTCGAAACGAACAACTAGAACGGCCTAGGGGAAAAGTACGCATAGTGTTGTAATCGGGCGAGTTTCTACTTTCAGATGCAACAGAAATTTTGCGGATTGGTCAATCCGTTCGCGAGATATGGCAGTTTGGATGTAAGAAACGCTTGAGAAGCTCAAAATTTTCACAGTTCTGATGCTCGAAACGAATAACTATAACGGACTAGGGGAAAAGTACGCATACAGTTGTAATCGGGCGAGTTTCTACTTTCAGATGCAACAGAAATTTTGCGGATTGGTCAATCCGTTCGCGAGATATGGCAGTTTGGAGGTAAGAAACGCTTGAGAATCTCAAAATTTTCACAGTTCTGATGCTCGAAACGAATAACCAGAACGGCCTAGGCGAAAAGTACGCATACCGTTGTGATCGGGCGAGTTCCTACTTTCAGATGCAACAGAAATTTTGCGGATTGGTCAATCCGTTCCCGAGATATGGCAGTTTGCAGGTAAGAAACGCTTGAGAAACTCCAAATTTTCGCAGTTCTGATGCTCGACAAGCATAACTAGAACGGCCTAGGGGAAAAGTACGCATACCGTTGTAATCGGGCGAGTTTCTACTTTCAGATGCAACAGAAATTTTGCGGATTGGTCAATTCGTTCGCGAGATATGGCAGTTTGGAGGTAAGAAACGCTTGAGAAACTAAAAATTTTCGCAGTTCTGATGCTCGAAACGAATAACTATAACGGACTAGGGGAAAAGTACGCATACAGTTGTAATCGGGCGAGTTTCTACTTTCAGATGCAACAGAAATTTTGCGGATTGGTCAATCCGTTCGCGAGATATGGCAGTTTGGAGGTAAGAAACGCTTGAGAAACTCAAAATTTTCGCAGTTCTGATGCTCGAAACGAACAACTAGAACGGCCTAGGGGAAAAGTACGCATAGTGTTGTAATCGGGCGAGTTTCTACTTTCAGATGCAACAGAAATTTTGCGGATTGGTCAATCCGTTCGCGAGATATGGCAGTTTGGATGTAAGAAACGCTTGAGAAGCTCAAAATTTTCACAGTTCTGATGCTCGAAACGAATAACCAGAACGGCCTAGGGGAAAAGTACGCATACCGTTGTAATCGGGCGAGTTTCTACTTTCAGATGCAACAGAAATTTTGCGGATTGGTCAATCCGTTCGCGAGATATGGCAGTTTGGAGGTAAGAAACGCTTGAGAAACTCAAAATTTTCGCAGTTCTGATGCTCGAAACGAATAACTAGAACGGTCTAGGGGAAAAGTACGCATACAGTTGTAATCGGGCGAGTTTCTACCTTCAGATGCAACAGAAATTTTGCGGATTGGTCAATCCGTTCGCGGGATATGGCAGTTTGGAGGTAAGAAACGCTTGAGAAACTCCAAATTTACGCAGTTCTGATGCTCGACAAGCATAACTAGAACGGCCTAGGGGAAAAGTACGCATACCGTTGTAATCGGGCGAGTTTCTACTTTCAGATGCAACAGAAATTTTGCGGATTGGTCAATTCGTTCGCGAGATATGGCAGTTTGGAGGTAAGAAACGCTTGAGAAACTAAAAATTTTCGCAGTTCTGATGCTCGAAACGAATAACTATAACGGACTAGGGGAAAAGTACGCATACAGTTGTAATCGGGCGAGTTTCTACTTTCAGATGCAACAGAAATTTTGCGGATTGGTCAATCCGTTCGCGAGATATGGCAGTTTGGAGGTAAGAAACGCTTGAGAAACTCAAAATTTTCGGAGTTCTGATGCTCGAAACGAACAACTAGAACGGCCTAGGGGAAAAGTACGCATAGTGTTGTAATCGGGCGAGTTTCTACTTTCAGATGCAACAGAAATTTTGCGGATTGGTCAATCCGTTCGCGAGATATGGCAGTTTGGAGGTAAGAAACGCTTGAGAAACTCAAAATTTTCACAGTTCTGATGCTCGAAACGAATAACCAGAACGGCCTAGGGGAAAAGTACGCATACCGTTGTAATCGGGCGAGTTTCTACTTTCAGATGCAACAGAAATTTTGCGGATTGGTCAATCCGTTCGCGAGATATGGCAGTTTGGAGGTAAGAAACGCTTGAGAAACTCAAAATTTTCGCAGTTCTGATGCTCGAAACGAATAACTAGAACGGTCTAGGGGAAAAGTACGCATACAGTTGTAATCGGGCGAGTTTCTACCTTCAGATGCAACCGAAATTTTGCGGATTGGTCAATCCGTTCGCGAGATATGGCAGTTTGGAGGTAAGAAACGCTTGAGAAACTCCAAATTTTCGCAGTTCTGATGCTCGACAAGCATAACTAGAACGGCCTAGGGGAAGAGTACGCATACCGTTGTAATCGGGCGAGTTTCTACTTTCAGATGCAACAGAAATTTTGCGGATTGGTCAATTCGTTCGCGAGATATGGCAGTTTGGAGGTAAGAAACGCTTGAGAAACTAAAAATTTTCGCAGTTCTGATGCTCGAAACGAATAACTAGAACGGTCTAGGGGAAAAGTACGCATACAGTTGTAATCGGGCGAGTTTCTACTTTCAGATGCAACAGAAATTTTGCGGATTGGTCAATCCGTTCGCGAGATATGCCAGTTTGGAGGTAAGAAACGCTTGAGAAACTCCAAATTTTCGCAGTTCTGATGCTCGACAAGCATAACTAGAACGGCCTAGGGGAAAAGTAGGCATACCGTTGTAATCGGGCGAGTTTCTACTTTCAGATGCAACAGAAATTTTGCGGATTGGTCAATTCGTTCGCGAGATATGGCAGTTTGGAGGTAAGAAACGCTTGAGAAACTAAAAATTTTCGCAGTTCTGATGCTCGAAACGAATAACTATAACGGACTAGGGGAAAAGTACGCATACAGTTGTAATCGGGCGAGTTTCTACTTTCAGATGCAACAGATATTTTGCGGATTGGTCAATCCGTTCCCGAGATATGGCAGTTTGGAGGTAAGAAACGCTTGAGAAACTCAAAATTTTCGCAGTTCTGAGGCTCGAAACGAATAACTAGAACGGCCTAGGGGAAAAGTACGTATACCGTTGCAATCGGGCGAGTTTCTACTTTCAGATGCAACAGAAATTTTGCGGATTGGTCAATCCGTTCGCGAGATATGGCAGTTTGGAGGTAAGAAACGCTTGAGAATCTCAAAATTTTCGCAGTTCTGATGCTCGACAAGCATAACTAGAACGGCCTAGGGGAAAAGTACGCATACCGTTGTAATCGGGCGAGTTTCTACTTTCAGATGCAACAGAAATTTTGCGGATTGGTCAATTCGTTCGCGAGATATGGCAGGTTGGAGGTAAGAAACGCTTGAGAAACTAAAAATTTTCGCAGTTCTGATGCTCGAAACGAATAACTAGAACGGTCTAGGGGAAGAGTACGCGTACAGTTGTAATCGGGCGAGTTTCTACCTTCAGATGCAACAGAAATTTTGCGGATTGGTCAATCCGTTCGCGAGATATGGCAGTTTGGAGGTAAGAAACGCTTGAGAAACTCCAAATTTTCGCAGTTCTGATGCTCGACAAGCATAACTAGAACGGCCTAGGGGAAAAGTACGCATACCGTTGTAATCGGGCGAGTTTCTACTTTCAGATGCAACAGAAATTTTGCGGATTGGTCAATTCGTTCGCGAGATATGGCAGTTTGGAGGTAAGAAACGCTTGAGAAACTAAAAATTTTCGCAGTTCTGATGCTCGAAAAGAATAACTATAACGGACTAGGGGAAAAGTACGCATACAGTTGTAATCGGGCGAGTTTCTACTTTCAGATGCAACAGAAATTTTGCGGATTGGTCAATCCGTTCGCGAGATATGGCAGTTTGGAGGTAAGAAACGCTTGAGAAACTCAAAATTTTCGCAGTTCTGATGCTCGAAACGAATAACTAGAACGGTCTAGGGGAAAAGTACGCATACAGTTGTAATCGGGCGGGTTTCTACCTTCAGATGCAACAGAAATTTTGCGGATTGGTCAATCCGTTCGCGAGATATGGCAGTTTGGAGGTAAGAAACGCTTGAGAAACTCCAAATTTTCGCAGTTCTGATGCTCGACAAGCATAACTAGAACGGCCTAGGGGAAAAGTACGCATACCGTTGTAATCGGGCGAGTTTCTACTTTCAGATGCAACAGAAATTTTGCGGATTGGTCAATTCGTTCGCGAGATATGGCAGTTTGGAGGTAAGAAACGCTTGAGAAACTAAAAATTTTCGCAGTTCTGATGCTCGAAACGAATAACTATAACGGACTAGGGGAAAAGTACGCATACAGTTGTAATCGGGCGAGTTTCTACTTTCAGATGCAACAGAAATTTTGCGGATTGGTCAATCCGTTCGCGAGATATGGCAGTTTGGAGGTAAGAAACGCTTGAGAAACTCAAAATTTTCGCAGTTCTGATGCTCGAAACGAACAACTAGAACGGCCTAGAAGAAAAGTACGCATAGTGTTGTAATCGGGCGAGTTTCTACTTTCAGATGCAACAGAAATTTTTGCGGATTGGTCAATCCGTTCGCGAGATATGGCAGTTTGGAGGTAAGAAACGCTTGAGAAACTCAAAATTTTCACAGTTCTGATGCTCGAAACGAATAACCAGAACGGCCTAGGCGAAAAGTACGCATACCGTTGTTATCGGGCGAGTTTCTACTTTCAGATGCAACAGAAATTTTGCGGATTGGTCAATCCGTTCCCGAGATATGGCAGTTTGGAGGTAAGAAACGCTTGAGAAACTCAAAATTTTCGCAGTTCTGAGGCTCGAAACGAATAACTAGAACGGCCTAGGGGAAAAGTACGTATACCGTTGTAATCGGGCGAGTTTCTACTTTCAGATGCAACAGAAATTTTGCGGATTGGTCAATCCGTTCGCGAGATATGGCAGTTTGGAGGTAAGAAACGCTTGAGAATCTCAAAATTTTCGCAGTTCTCATGCTCGAAACGAATAACTACAACGGCCTAGCGGAAAAGTACGCATACCGTTGTAATCGGGCGAGTTTCTACTTTCAGATGCAACCGAAATTTTGCGGATTGGTCAATCCGTTCGCGAGATATGGCAGTTTGGAGGTAAGAAACACTTGAGAAATTCAAAATTTTCGCCGTTCTGATGCTCGAAACGAATTACTAGGGCGGCCTAGGGGAAAAGTACGCATACCGTTGTAATCGGGCGAGTTTCTGCTTTCAGATGCATCAGAAATTTTGCGGATTGGTCAATCCGTTCGCGAGATGTGGCAGTTTGTAGGTAAGAAACGCTTGAGAAACTCAAAATTTTCGCAGTTCTGATGCTCGAAACGAATAACTATAACGGACTAGAGGAAAAGTACGCATACAGTTGTAATCGGGCGAGTGTCTACTTTCAGATGCAACAGAAATTTTGCGGATTGGTCAATCCGTTCGCGAGATATGGCAGTTTGGAGGTAAGAAACGCTTGAGAAACTCAAAATTTTCGCAGTTCTGATGCTCGAAACGAATAACTAGAACGGTCTAGGGGAAAAGTACGCATACCGTTGTAATCGGGCGAGTTTCTACTTTCAGATGCAACAGAAATTTTGCGGATTGGTCAATTCGTTCGCGAGATATGGCAGTTTGGAGGTAAGAAACGCTTGAGAAACTAAAAATTTTCGCAGTTCTGATGCTCGACAAGCATAACTAGAACGGTCTAGGGGAAAAGTACGCATGCCGTTGCAATCGGGCGAGTTTCTACTTTCAGATGCAACAGAAATTTTGCGGATTGGTCAATCCGTTCGCGAGATATGGCAGTTTGGAGGTAAGAAACGCTTGAGAAACTCAAAATTTTCGCAGTTCTGATGCTCGAAACGAACAACTAGAACGGCCTAGAAGAAAAGTACGCATAGTGTTGTAATCGGGCGTGTTTCTACTTTCAGATGCAACAGAAATTTTGCGGATTGGTCAATCCGTTCGCGAGATATGGCAGTTTGGAGGTAAGAAACGCTTGAGAAACTCAAAATTTTCACAGTTCTGATGCTCGAAACGAATAACCAGAACGGCCTAGGCGAAAAGTACGCATACCGTTGTGATCGGGCGAGTTCCTACTTTCAGATGCAACAGAAATTTTGCGGATTGGTCAATCCGTTCCCGAGATATGGCAGTTTGGAGGTAAGAAACGCTTGAGAAACTCAAAATTTTCGCAGTTCTGAGGCTCGAAACGAATAACTAGAACGGCCTAGGGGAAAAGTACGTACACCGTTGTAATCGGGCGTGTTTCTACTTTCAGATGCAACAGAAATTTTGCGGATTGGTCAATCCGTTCGCGAGATATGGCAGTTTGGAGGTAAGAAACGCTTGAGAATCTCAAAATTTTCGCAGTTCTCATGCTCGAAACGAATAACTACAACGGCCTAGCGGAAAAGTACGCATACCGTTGTAATCGGGCGAGTTTCTACTTTCAGATGCAACCGAAATTTTGCGGATTGGTCAATCCGTTCGCGAGATATGGCAGTTTGGAGGTAAGAAACGCTTGAGAAATTCAAAATTTTCGCCGTTCTGATGCTCGAAACGAATTACTAGGGCGGCCTAGGGGAAAAGTACGCATACCGTTGTAATCGGGCGAGTTTCTGCTTTCAGATGCATCAGAAATTTTGCGGATTGGTCAATCCGTTCGCGAGATGTGGCAGTTTGTAGGTAAGAAACGCTTGAGAAACTCAAAATTTTCGCAGTTCTGATGCTCGAAACGAATAACTAGAACGGCCTAGGGGAAAAGTACGCATACCGTTGTAATCGGGCGAGATTCTACCTTCTGATGCAACAGAAATTTTGCGGATTGGTCATTCCGTTCGCGAGATATGGCAGTTTGGAGGTAAGAAACGCTTGAGATACTCAAAATTTACGCAGTTCTGATGCTCGACAAGCATAACTAGAACGGTCTAGGGGAAAAGTACGCATGCCGTTGCAATCGGCGAGTTTCTACTTTCAGATGCAACAGAAATTTTGCGGATTGGTCAATCCGTTCGCGAGATATGGCAGTTTGGAGGTAAGAAACGCTTGAGAAACTCAAAATTTTCGCAGTTCTGATGCTCGAAACGAATAACTAGAACGGACTAGGGGAAAAGTACGCATACAGTTGTAATCGGGCGAGTTTCTATTTTCAGATGTAACAGAAATTTTGCGGATTGGTCATTCCGTTCGCGAGATTTGGCAGTTTGGAGGTAAGAAACGCTTGAGAAACGCAAATTTTCGCAGTTCTGATGCTCGAAACGAACAACAAGAACGGCCTAGGGGAAAAGTACACATACCGTTGTATTCGGGCGAGTTACTACTTTCAGATGCAACAGAAATTTTGCGGATTGGTCAATCCGTTCGCGAGATATGGCAGTTTGGAGGTAAGAAACGCTTGAGAAACTCAAAATTTTCGCAGTTCTCATGCTCGAAACGAATAACTACAACGGCCTAGCGGAAAAGTACGCATACCGTTGTAATCGGCGAGTTTCTACTTTCAGATGCAACGAAATTTTGCGGATTGGTCAATCCGTTCGCGAGCTATGGCAGTTTGGAGGTAAGAAACGCTTGAGAAACTCAAAATTTTTCGCAGTTCTGATGCTGGAAACGGATTACTAGGGCGGCCTCGGGGAAAAGTACGCATACCGTTGTAATCGGGCGAGTTTCTGCTTTCAGATGCATCAGAAATTTTGCGGATTGGTCAATCCGTTCGCGAGATGTGGCAGTTTGGAGGTAAGAAACGCTTGAGAAACTCAAAATTTTCGCAGTTCTGAGGCTCGAAACGAATAACTAGAACGGCCTAGGGGAAAAGTACGTATACCGTTGTAATCGGGCGAGTTTCTACTTTCAGATGCAACAGAAATTTTGCGGATTGGTCAATCGTTCGCGAGATATGGCAGTTTGGAGGTAAGAAACGCTTGAGAATCTCAAAATTTCGCAGTTCTCATGCTCGAAACGAATAACTACAACGGCCTAGCGGAAAAGTACGAATACCGTTGTAATCGGGCGAGTTTCTACTTTCAGATGCAACCGAAATTTTGCGGATTGGTCAATCCGTTCGCGAGATATGGCAGTTTGGAGGTAAGAAACGCTTGAGAAATTCAAAATTTTCGCCGTTCTGATGCTCGAAACGAATTACTAGAACGGTCTAAGGGAAAAGGTACGCATACAGTTGTAATCGGGCGAGTTTCTACCTTCAGATGCAACAGAAATTTTGCGGATTGGTCAATCCGTTCGCGAGATATGGCAGTTTGGAGGTAAGAAACGCTTGAGAAACTCCAAATTTTCGCAGTTCTGATGCTCGACAAGCATAACTAGAACGGCCTAGGGAAAAGTACGCATACCGTTGTAATCGGGCGAGTTTCTACTTTCAGATGCAACAGAAATTTTGCGGATTGGTCAATTCGTTCGCGAGATATGGCAGTTTGGAGGTAAGAAACGCTTGAGAAACTAAAAATTTTCGCAGTTCTGATGCTCGACAAGCATAACTAGAACGGTCTAGGGAAAAGTACGCATGCCGTTGCAATCGGGCGAGTTTCTACTTTCAGATGCAACAGAAATTTTGCGGATTGGTCAATCCGTTCGCGAGATATGGCAGTTTGGAGGTAAGAAACGCTTGAGAAACTCAAAATTTTCGCAGTTCTGAGGCTCGAAACGAATAACTAGAACGGCCTAGGGGAAAAGTACGTATACCGTTGTAATCGGGCGAGTTTCTACTTTCAGATGCAACAGAAATTTTGCGGATTGGTCAATCCGTTCGCGAGATATGGCAGTTTGGAGGTAAGAAACGCTTGAGAATCTCAAAATTGTCGCAGTTCTCATGCTCGAAACGAATAACTACAACGGCCTAGCGGAAAAGTACGCATACCGTTGTAATCGGGCGAGTTTCTACTTTCAGATGCAACCGAATTTTGCGGATTGGTCAATCCGTTCGCGAGATATGGCAGTTTGGAGTAGAAACGCTTGAGAAATTCAAATTTCGCCGTTCTGATGCTCGAACGAATTACTAGGGCGGCCTAGGGGAAAAGTACGCATACCGTTGTAATCGGGCGAGTTTCTGCTTTCAGATGCATCAGAAATTTTGCGGATTGGTCAATCCGTTCGCGAGATGTGGCAGTTTGGAGGTAAGAAACGCTTGAGAAACTCAAAATTTTCGCAGTTCTGATGCTCGAAGCGAATAACTAGAACGGCCTAGGGGAAAAGTACGTATACCGTTGTAATCGGGCGAGTTTCTACTTTCAGATGCAACAGAAATTTGCGGATTGGTCAATCCGTTCGCGAGATATGGCAGTTTGGAGGTAAGAAACGCTTGAGAATCTCAAAATTTTCGCAGTTCTCATGCTCGAAACGAATAACTACAACGGCCTAGCGGAAAAGTACGCATACCGTTGTAATCGGGCGAGTTTCTACCTTCAGATGCAACAGAAATTTTGCGGATTGGTCAATCCGTTCGCGAGATATGGCAGTTTGGAAGTAAGAAACGCTTGAGATACTCAAAATTTTCGCAGTTCTGACGCTCGAAACGAATAACTAGAACGGCCTAGGGGAAAAGTACGCATTCCGTTGTAATCGGGCGAGTTTCTACTTTCAGATGCAACCGAAATTTTGCGGATTGGTCAATCCGTTCGCGAGATATGGCAGTTTGGAGGTAAGAAACGCTTGAGAATCTCAAAATTTTCGCAGTTCTCATGCTCGAAACGAATAACTACAACGGCCTAGCGGAAAAGTACGCATACCGTTGTAATCGGGCGAGTTTCTACTTTCAGATGCAACCGAAATTTTGCGGATTGGTCAATCCGTTCGCGAGATATGGCAGTTTGGAGGTAAGAAACGCTTGAGAAATTCAAAATTTTCGCCGTTCTGATGCTCGAAACGAATTACTAGGGCGGCCTAGGGGAAAAGTACGCATACCGTTGTAATCGGGCGAGTTTCTACTTTCAGATGCAACAGAAATTTTGCGGATTGGTCAATCCGTTCGCGAGATATGGCAGTTTGGAGGTAAGAAACGCTTGAGAAACTCAAAATTTTCGCAGTTCTGATGCTCGACAAGCATAACTAGAACGGTCTAGGGGAAAAGTACGCATGCCGTTGCAATCGGGCGAGTTTCTACTTTCAGATGCAACAGAAATTTTGCGGATTGGTCAATCCGTTCGCGAGATATGGCAGTTTGGAGGTAAGAAACGCTTGAGAAACTCAAAATTTTCGCAGTTCTGATGCTCGAAACGAATAACTAGAACGGACTAGGGGAAAAGTACGCATACAGTTGTAATCGGGCGAGTTTCTATTTTCAGATGTAACAGAAATTTTGCGGATTGGTCAATCCGTTCGCGAGATATGGCAGTTTGGAGGTAAGAAACGCTTGAGAAACGCAAAATTTTCGCAGTTCTGATGCTCGAAACGACTAACTAGAACGGCCTAGGGGAAAAGTACGCATACCGTTGTAATCGGGCGAGTTTCTACTTTTAGATGCAACAGAAATTTTGAGGATTGGTCAATCCGTTCGCGAGATATGGCAGTTTGGAAGTAAGAAACGCTTGAGAAACTCAAAATTTTCGCAGTTCTGATGCTCGTAACGAATAACTAGAACGGCCTAGGGGAAAAGTACGCATACCGTTGTAATCGGGCGAGTTTCTACTATCAGATGCAACAGAAATTTTGCGGATTGGTCAATCCGTTCGCGAGATATGGCAGTTTGGAGGTAAGAAACGCTTGAGAAACTCAAAATTTTCGCAGTTCTCATGCTCGAAACGAATAACTACAACGGCCTAGCGGAAAAGTACGCATACCGTTGTAATCGGGCGAGTTTCTACCTTCAGATGCAACAGAAATTTTGCGGATTGGTCAATCCGTTCGCGAGATATGGCTGTTTGGAAGTAAGAAACGCTTGAGATACTCAAAATTTTCGCAGTTCTGACGCTCGAAACGAATAACTAGAACGGCCTAGGGGAAAAGTACGCATACCGTTGTAATCGGGCGAGTTTCTACTTTCAGATGCAACCGAAATTTTGCGGATTGGTCAATCCGTTCGCGAGATATGGCAGTTTGGAGGTAAGAAACGCTTGAGAAACTCAAAATTTTCGCAGTTCTGATGCTCGAAACGAATTACTAGGGCGGCCTAGGGGAAAAGTACGCATACCGTTGTAATCGGGCGAGTTTCTACTTTCAGATGCAACAGAAATTTTGCGGATTGGTCAATCCGTTCGCGAGATATGGCAGTTTGGAGGTAAGAAACGCTTGAGAAACTCAAAATTTTCGCAGTTCTGATGCTCGACAAGCATAACTAGAACGGTCTAGGGGAAAAGTACGCATGCCGTTGCAATCGGGCGAGTTTCTACTTTCAGATGCAACAGAAATTTTGCGGATTTTGCGGATTGGTCAATCCGTTCGCGAGATATGGCAGTTTGGAGGTAAGAAACGCTTGAGAAATTCAAAATTTTCACAGTTCTGATGCTCGAAACGAATAACCAGAACGGCCTAGGGGAAAAGCACGCATACCGTTGTAATCGGGCGAGTTTCTACTTTCCGATGCAACAGAAATTTTGCGGATTGGTCCATCCGTTCGCGAGATATGGCAGTTTGGATGTAAGAAACGCTTGAGAAACTCAAAATTTTCGCAGTTCTGATGCTCGAAACGAATAACTAGAACGGACTAGGGGAAAAGTACGCATACAGTTGTAATCGGGCGAGTTTCTATTTTCAGATGTAACAGAAATTTTGCGGATTGGTCAATCCGTTCGCGAGATATGGCAGTTTGGAGGTAAGAAACGCTTGAGAAACTCAAAATTTTCGCAGTTCTGATGCTCGACAAGCATAACTAGAACGGTCTAGGGGAAAAGTACGCATGCCGTTGCAATCGGGCGAGTTTCTACTTTCAGATGCAACAGAAATTTTGCGGATTGGTCAATCCGTTCGCGAGATATGGCAGTTTGGAGGTAAGAAACGCTTGAGAAACTCAAAATTTTCGCAGTTCTGATGCTCGAAACGAATAACTAGAACGGACTAGGGGAAAAGTACGCATACAGTTGTAATCGGGCGAGTTTCTATTTTCAGATGTAATAGAAATTTTGCGGATTGGTCAATCCGTTCGCGAGATATGGCAGTTTGGAGGTAAGAAACGCTTGAGAAACGCAAAATTTTCGCAGTTCTGATGCTCGAAACGACTAACTAGAACGGCCTAGGGGAAAAGTACGCATACTGTTGTAATCGGGCGAGTTTCTACTTTTAGATGCAACAGAAATTTTGAGGATTGGTCAATCCGTTCGCGAGATATGGCAGTTTGGAGGTAAGAAACGCTTGAGAAACTCAAAATTTTCGCAGTTCTGATGCTCGAAACGAACAACAAGAACGGCCTAGGGGAAAAGTACACACACCGTTGTATTCGGGCGAGTTACTACTTTCAGATGCAACAGAAATTTTGCGGATTGGTCAATCCGTTCGCGAGATATGGCAGTTTGGAGGTAAGAAACGCTTGAGAAACTCAAAATTTTCGCAGTTCTCATGCTCGAAACGAATAACTACAACGGCCTAGCGGAAAAGTACGCATACCGTTGTAATCGGGCGAATTTCTACTTTCAGATGCAACCGAAATTTTGCGGATTGGTCAATCCGTTCGCGAGATATGGCAGTTTGGAGGTAAGAAACGCTTGAGAAACTCAAAATTTTCGCAGTTCTGATGCTCGAAGCGAATAACTAGAACGGCCTAGGGGAAAAGTACGTATACCGTTGTAATCGGGCGAGTTTCTGCTTTCAGATGCATCAGAAATTTTGCGGATTGGTCAATCCGTTCGCGAGATGTGGCAGTTTGGAGGTAAGAAACGCTTGAGAAACTCAAAATTTTCGCAGTTCTGATGCTGGAAACGGATTACTAGGGCGGTCTAGGGGAAAAGTACGCATACCGTTGTAATCGGGCGAGTTTCTGTTTTCAGATGCATCAGAAATTTTGCGGATTGGTCAATCCGTTCGCGAGATGTGGCAGTTTGTAGGTAAGAAACGCTTGAGAAACTCAAAATTTTCGCAGTTCTGATGCTCGAAACGAATAACTAGAACGGCCTAGGGGAAAAGTACGCATACCGTTGTAATCGGGCGAGTTTCTACTTTCAGATGCAACAGAAATTTTGCGGATTGGACAATCCGTTCGCGAGATATGGCAGTTTGGAAGTAAGAAACGCTTGAGAAACTCAAAATTTTCGCAGTTCTGATGCTCGTAACGAATAACTAGAACGGCCTAGGGGAAAAGTACGCATACCGTTGTAATCGGGCGAGTTTCTACTATCAGATGCAACAGAAATTTTGCGGATTGGTCAATCCGTTCGCGAGATATGGCAGTTTGGAGGTAAGAAACGCTTGAGAAACTCAAAATTTTCGCAGTTCTGATGCTCGAAGCGAATAACTAGAACGGCCTAGGGGAAAAGTACGTATACCGTTGTAATCGGGCGAGTTTGTACTTTCAGATGCAACAGAAATTTTGCGGATTGGTCAATACGTTCGCGAGATATGGCAGTTTGGAGGTAGGAAACGCTTGAGAAATTCAAAATTTTCGCCGTTCTGATGCTCGAAACGAATTACTAGGGCGGCCTAGGGGAAAAGTACGCACACCGTTGTAATCGGGCGAGTTTCTGCTTTCAGATGCATCAGAAATTTTGCGGATTGGTCAATCCGTTCATGAGATGTGGCAGTTTGGATGTAAGAAACGCTTGAGAAACTCAAAATTTTCGCAGTTCTGATGCTCGAAGCGAATAACTAGAACGGCCTAGGGGAAAAGTACGTATACCGTTGTAATCGGGCGAGTTTCTACTTTCAGATGCAACAGAAATTTTGCGGATTGGTCAATCCGTTCGCGAGATATGGCAGTTTGGAGGTAAGAAACGCTTGAGAATCTCAAAATTTTCGCAGTTCTCATGCTCGAAACGAATAACTACAACGGCCTAGCGGAAAAGTACGCATACCGTTGTAATCGGGCGAGTTTCTACCTTCAGATGCAACAGAAATTTTGCGGATTGGTCAATCCGTTCGCGAGATATGGCTGTTTGGAAGTAAGAAACGCTTGAGATACTCAAAATTTTCGCAGTTCTGACGCTCGAAACGAATAACTAGAACGGCCTAGGGGAAAAGTACGCATACCGTTGTAATCGGGCGAGTTTCTACTTTCAGATGCAACCGAAATTTTGCGGATTGGTCAATCCGTTCGCGAGATATGGCAGTTTGGAGGTAAGAAACGCTTGAGAAACTCAAAATTTTCGCAGTTCTGATGCTCGAAACGAATTACTAGGGCGGCCTAGGGGAAAAGTACGCATACCGTTGTAATCGGGCGAGTTTCTACTTTCAGATGCAACAGAAATTTTGCGGATTGGTCAATCCGTTCGCGAGATATGGCAGTTTGGAGGTAAGAAACGCTTGAGAAACTCAAAATTTTCGCAGTTCTGATGCTCGACAAGCATAACTAGAACGGTCTAGGGGAAAAGTACGCATGCCGTTGCAATCGGGCGAGTTTCTACTTTCAGATGCAACAGAAATTTTGCGGATTGGTCAATCCGTTCGCGAGATATGGCAGTTTGGAGGTAAGAAACGCTTGAGAAACGCAAAATTTTCGCAGCTCTGATGCTCGAAACGAATAACTAGAACGGCCTAGGGGAAAAGTACGCATACCGTTGTAATCGGGCGAGTTTCTACTTTTAGATGCAACAGAAATTTTGAGGATTGGTCAATCCGTTCGCGGGATATGGCAGTTTGGAGGTAAGAAACGCTTGAGAAACTCAAAATTTTCGCAGTTCTGATGCTCGAAACGAACAACAAGAACGGCCTAGGGGAAAAGTACACATACCGTTGTATTCGGGCGAGTTTCTACTTTCAGATGCAACAGAAATTTTGCGGATTGGTCAATCCGTTCGCGAGATATGGCAGTTTGGAGGTAAGAAACGCTTGAGAAACTCAAAATTTTCGCAGTTCTGATGCTCGAAGCGAATAACTAGAACGGCCTAGGGGAAAAGTACGTATACCGTTGTAATCGGGCGAGTTTCTACTTTCAGATGCAACAGAAATTTTGGGGATTGGTCAATCCGTTCGCGAGATATGGCAGTTTGGAGGTAAGAAACGCTTGAGAATCTCAAAATTTTCGCAGTTCTCATGCTCGAAACGAATAACTACAACGGCCTAGCGGAAAAGTACCCATACCGTTGTAATCGGGCGAGTTTCTACTTTCAGATGCAACCGAAATTTTGCGGATTGGTCAATCCGTTCGCGAGATATGGCAGTTTGGAGGTAAGAAACGCTTGAGAAATTCAAAATTTTCGCCGTTCTGATGCTCGAAACGAATTACTAGGGCGGCCTAGGGGAAAAGTACGCATACCGTTGTAATCGGGCGAGTTTCTGCTTTCAGATGCATCAGAAATTTTGCGGATTGGTCAATCCGTTCGCGAGATGTGGCAGTTTGGAGGTAAGAAACGCTTGAGAAACTCAAAATTTTCGCAGTTCTGATGCTCGAAGCGAATAACTAGAACGGCCTAGGGGAAAAGTACGTATACCGTTGTAATCGGGCGAGTTTCTACTTTCAGATGCAACAGAAATTTTGCGGATTGGTCAATCCATTCGCGAGATATGGCAGTTTGGAGGTAAGAAACGCTTGAGAATCTCAAAATTTTCGCAGTTCTCATGCTCGAAACGAATAACTACAACGGCCTAGCGGAAAAGTACGCATACCGTTGTAATCGGGCGAGTTTCTACCTTCAGATGCAACAGAAATTTTGCGGATTGGTCAATCCGTTCGCGAGATATGGCTGTTTGGAAGTAAGAAAAGCTTGAGATACTCAAAATTTTCGCAGTTCTGACGCTCGAAACGAATAACTAGAACGGCCTAGGGGAAAAGTACGCATACCGTTGTAATCGGGCGAGTTTCTACTTTCAGATGCAACCGAAATTTTGCGGATTGGTCAATCCGTTCGCGAGATATGGCAGTTTGGAGGTAAGAAACGCTTGAGAAACTCAAAATTTTCGCAGTTCTGATGCTCGAAGCGAATAACTAGAACGGCCTAGGGGAAAAGTACGAATACCGTTGTAATCGGGCGAGTTTCTACTTTCAGATGCAACAGAAATTTTGCAGATTGGTCAATCCGTTCGCGAGATATGGCAGTTTGGAGGTAAGCAACGCTTGAGAAACTCAAAATTTTCGCAGTTCTGTTGCTCGAAACGAATAACTAGAACGGCCTAGGGGAAAAGTACGCATACAGTTGTAATCGGGCGAGTTTCTACTTTCAGATGCAACAGAAATTTTGCGGATTGGTCAATCCGTTCGCGAGATATGGCAGTTTGGAGGTAAGAAACGCTTGAGAAACTCAAAATTTTCGCAGTTCTGATGCTCGAAACGAAAAACTAGAACGGACTAGGGGAAAAGTACGCATACAGTTGTAATCGGGCGAGTTTCTACTTTCAGATGCAACAGAAATTTTGAGGATTGGTCAATCCGTTCGCGAGATATGGCAGTTTGGAGGTGAGAAACGCTTGAGAAACTCAAAATTTTCGCAGTTCTGATGCTCGAAACGAACAACAAGAACGGCCTAGGGGAAAAGTACACATACCGTTGTATTCGGGCGAGTTACTACTTTCAGATGCAACCGAAATTTTGCGGATTGGTCAATCCGTTCGCGAGATATGGCAGTTTGGAGGTCAGAAACGCTTGAGAAACTCAAAATTTTCGCAGTTCTGATGCTCGAAACGAATAACTAGAACGGCCTAGGGGAAAAGTACGCATACCGTTGTAATCGGGCGAGTTTCTACTTTCAGATGCAACAGAAATTTTGCGGATTGGTCAATCCGTTCGCGAGATATGGCAGTTTGGAGGTAAGAAACGCTTGAGAAACTCAAAATTTTCGCACTTCTGATGCTCGAAACGAATAACTAGAACGGCCTAGGGGAAAAGTACGCATACCGTTGTAATCGGGCGAGTTTCTACTTTCAGATGCAACAGAAATTTTGCGGATTGGTCAATCCGTTCGCGAGATATGGCAGTTTGGAGGTAAGAAACGCTTGAGAAACTCAAAATTTTCGCAGTTCTGTTGCTCGAAACGAATAACTAGAACGGCCTAGGGGAAAAGTACGCATACAGTTGTAATCGGGCGAGTTTCTACTTTCAGATGCAACAGAAATTTTGCGGATTGGTCAATCCGTTCGCGAGATATGGCAGTTTGGAGGTAAGAAACGCCTGAGGAACTCAAAATTTTCGCAGTTCTGATGCTCGACAAGCACAACTAGAACGGCCTAGGGGAAAAGTACGCATACCGTTGTAATCGGGCGAGTTTCTACTTTCAGATGCAACAGAAATTTTGCGGATTGGTCAATTCGTTCGCGAGATATGGCAGTTTGGAGGTAAGAAACGCTTGAGAAACTAAAAATTTTCGCAGTTCTGATGCTCGAAACGAATAACTATAACGGACTAGGGGAAAAGTACGCATACAGTTGTAATCGGGCGGGTTTCTACTTTCAGATGCAACAGAAATTTTGCGGATTGGTCAATCCGTTCGCGAGATATGGCAGTTTGGAGGTAAGAAACGTTTGAGAGACTCAAAATTTTCGCAGTTCTGATGCTCGAAACGAACAACTAGAACGGCCTAGGGGAAAAGTACGCATAGTGTTGTAATCGGGCGAGTTTCTACTTTCCGATGCAACAGAAATTTTGCGGATTGGTCAATCCGTTCGCGAGATATGGCAGTTTGGAGGTAAGAAACGCTTGAGAAACTCAAAATTTTCGCAGTTCTGATGCTCGACAAGCATAACTAGAACGGCCTAGGGGAAAAGTACGCATGCCGTTGCAATCGGGCGAGTTTCTACTTTCAGATGCAACAGAAATTTTGCGGATTGGTCAATCCGTTCGCGAGATATGGCAGTTTGGAGGTAAGTAACGCTTGAGAAATTCAAAATTTTCACAGTTCTGATGCTCGAAACGAATAACCAGAACGGCCTAGGGGAAAAGTACGCACACCGTTGTAATCGGGCGAGTTTCTACTTTCCGATGCAACAGAAATTTTGCGGATTGGTCAATCCGTTCGCGAGATATGGCAGTTTGGAGGTAAGAAACGCTTGAGAAACTCAAAATTTTCGCAGTTCTGATGCTCGAAACGAATAACTAGAACGGCCTAGGGGAAAAGTACGCATACCGTTGTAATCGGGCGAGTTTCTACCTTCAGATGCAACAGAAATTTTGCGGATTGGTCAATCCGTTCGCGAGATATGGCAGTTTGGAAGTAAGAAACGCTTGAGAAACTCAAAATTTTCGCAGTTCTGATGCTCGAAACGAATAACTAGAACGGCCTAGGGGAAAAGTTCGCATACCGTTGTAATCGGGCGAGTTTCTACTTTCAGATGCAACAGAAATTTTGCGGATTGGTCAATCCGTTCGCGAGATATGGCAGTTTGGAGGTAAGAAACGCTTGAGAAACTAAAAATTTTCGCAGTTCTGATGCTCGAAGCGAATAACTAGAACGGCCTAGGGGAAAAGTACGTATACCGTTGTAATCGGGCGTGTTTCTACTTTCAGATGCAACAGAAATTTTGCGGATTGGTCAATCCGTTCGCGAGATATGGCAGTTTGGAGGTAAGCAACGCTTGAGAACCTCAAAATTTTCGCAGTTCTGTTGCTCGAAACGAATAACTAGAACGGCCTAGGGGAAAAGTACGCATACAGTTGTAATCGGGCGAGTTTCTACTTTCAGATGCAACAGAAATTTTGCGGATTGGTCAATCCGTTCGCGAGATATGGCAGTTTGGAGGTAAGAAACGCTTGAGGAACTCAAAATTTTCGCAGTTCTGATGCTCGACAAGCACAACTAGAACGGCCTAGGCGAAAAGTACGCATACCGTTGTAATCGGGCGAGTTTCTACTTTCAGATGCAACAGAAATTTTGCGGATTGGTCAATTCGTTCGCGAGATATGGCAGTTTGGAGGTAAGAAACGCTTGAGAAACTAAAAATTTTCGCAGTTCTGATGCTCGAAACGAATAACTATAACGGACTAGGGGAAAAGTACGCATACAGTTGTAATCGGGCGGGTTTCTACTTTCAGATGCAACAGAAATTTTGCGGATTGGTCAATCCGTTCGCGAGATATGGCAGTTTGGAGGTAAGAAACGCTTGAGAAACGCAAAATTTTCGCAGTTCTGATGCTCGAAACGAATAACTAGAACGGCCTAGGGGAAAAGTACGCATACCGTTGTAATCGGGCGAGTTTCTGCTTTCAGATGCATCAGAAATTTTGCGGATTGGTCAATTCGTTCGCGAGATATGGTAATTTGGAGGTAAGAAACGCTTGAGAAACTACAAATTTTCGCAGTTCTGATGCTCGACAAGCACAACTAGAACGGCCTAGGGGAAAAGTACGCATACCGTTGTAATCGGGCGAGTTTCTACTTTCAGATGTAACAGAAATTTTGCGGATTGGTCAATCCGTTCGCGAGATATGGCAGTTTGGAGGTAAGAAACGCTTGAGAAACTCAAAATTTTCGCAGTTCTGATGCTCGAAACGAATAACTAGAACGGCCTAGGGGAAAAGTACGCATACCGTTGTAATCGGGCGAGTTTCTACCTTCAGATGCAACAGAAATTTTGCGGATTGGTCAATCCGTTCGGGAGATATGGCAGTTTGGAAGTAAGAAACGCTTGAGAAACTCAAAATTTTCGCAGTTCTGATGCTCGAAACGAATAACTAGAACGGCCTAGGGGAAAAGTACGCATACCGTTGTAATCGGGCGAGTTTCTACTTTCAGATGCAACAGAAATTTTGCGGATTGGTCAATCCGTTCGCGAGATATGGCAGTTTGGAGGTAAGAAACGCTTGAGAAACTCAAAATTTTCGCAGTTCTGATGCTCGAAGCGAATAACTAGAACGGACTAGGGGAAAAGTACGCATACAGTTGTAATCGGGCGAGTTTCTACTTTCAGATGTAACAGAAATTTTGCGGATTGGTCAATCCGTTCGCGAGATATGGCAGTTTGGAGGTAAGAAACGCTTGAGAAACTCAAAATTTTCGCAGTTCTGATGCTCGAAACGAATAACTAGAACGGCCTAGGGGAAAAGTACGCATACCGTTGTAATCGGGCGAGTTTCTGCTTTCAGATGCATCAGAAATTTTGCGGATTGGTCAATTCGTTCGCGAGATATGGTAATTTGGAGGTAAGAAACGCTTGAGAAACTAAAAATTTTCGCAGTTCTGATGCTCGACAAGCACAACTAGAACGGCCTAGGGGAAAAGTACGCATACCGTTGTAATCGGGCGAGTTTCTACTTTCAGATGTAACAGAAATTTTGCGGATTGGTCAATCCGTTCGCGAGATATGGCAGTTTGGAGGTAAGAAACGCTTGAGAAACTCAAAATTTTCGCAGTTCTGATGCTCGAAACGAATAACTAGAACGGCCTAGGGGAAAAGTACGCATACCGTTGTAATCGGGCGAGTTTCTACTTTCAGATGCAACAGAAATTTTGCGGATTGGTCAATCCGTTCGCGAGATATGGCAGTTTGGAAGTAAGAAACGCTTGAGAAACTCAAAATTTTCGCAGTTCTGATGCTCGAAACGAATAACTAGAACGGCCTAGGGGAAAAGTACGCATACCGTTGTAATCGGGCGAGTTTCTACTTTCAGATGCAACAGAAATTTTGCGGATTGGTCAATCCGTTCGCGAGATATGGCAGTTTGGAGGTAAGAAACGCTTGAGAAACTCAAAATTTTCGCAGTTCTGATGCTCGACAAGCATAACTAGAACGGCCTAGGGGAAAAGTACGCATGCCGTTGCAATCGGGCGAGTTTCTACTTTCAGATGCAACAGAAATTTTGCGGATTGGTCAATCCGTTCGCGAGATATGGCAGTTTGGAGGTAAGTAACGCTTGAGAAATTCAAAATTTTCACAGTTCTGATGCTCGAAACGAATAACCAGAACGGCCTAGGGGAAAAGTACGCACACCGTTGTAATCGGGCGAGTTTCTACTTTCCGATGCAACAGAAATTTTGCGGATTGGTCAATCCATTCGCGAGATATGGCAGTTTGGAGGTAAGAAACGCTTGAGAAACTCAAAATTTTCGCAGTTCTGATGCTCGAAACGAATAACTAGAACGGCCTAGGGGAAAAGTACGCATACTGTTGTAATCGGGCGAGTTTCTACTTTTAGATGCAACAGAAATTTTGAGGATTGGTCAATCCGTTCGCGAGATATGGCAGTTTGGAGGTAAGAAACGCTTGAGAAACTCAAAATTTTCGCAGTTCTGATGCTCGAAACGAACAACAAGAACGGCCTAGGGGAAAAGTACACATACCGTTGTATTCGGGCGAGTTACTACTTTCAGATGCAACAGAAATTTTGCGGATTGGTCAATCCGTTCGCGAGATATGGCAGTTTGGAGGTAAGAAACGCTTGAGAAACTCAACATTTTCGCAGTTCTCATGCTCGAAACGAATAACTACAACGGCCTAGCGGAAAAGTACGCATACCGTTGTAATCGGGCGAATTTCTACTTTCAGATGCAACCGAAATTTTGCGGATTGGTCAATCCGTTCGCGAGATATGGCAGTTTGGAGGTAAGAAACGCTTGAAAAACTCAAAATTTTCGCAGTTCTGATGCTGGAAACGGATTACTAGGGCGGTCTAGGGGAAAAGTACGCATACCGTTGTAATCGGGCGAGTTTCTGTTTTCAGATGCATCAGAAATTTTGCGGATTGGTCAATCCGTTCGCGAGATGTGGCAGTTTGTAGGTAAGAAACGCTTGGGAAACTCAAAATTTTCGCAGTTCTGATGCTCGAAACGAATAACTAGAACGGCCTAGGGGAAAAGTACGCATACCGTTGTAATCGGGCGAGTTTCTACTTTCAGATGCAACAGAAATTTTGGGGATTGGTCAATCCGTTCGCGAGATATGGCAGTTTGGAAGTAAGAAACGCTTGAGAAACTCAAAATTTTCGCAGTTCTGATGCTCGTAACGAATAACTAGAACGGCCTAGGGGAAAAGTACGCATACCGTTGTAATCGGGCGAGTTTCCACTATCAGATGCAACAGAAATTTTGCGGATTGGTCAATCCGTTCGCGAGATATGGCAGTTTGGAGGTAAGAAACGCTTGAGAAACTCAAAATTTTCGCAGTTCTGATGCTCGAAGCGAATAACTAGAACGGCCTAGGGGAAAAGTACGTATACCGTTGTAATCGGGCGAGTTTGTACTTTCAGATGCAACAGAAATTTTGCGGATTGGTCAATACGTTCGCGAGATATGGCAGTTTGGAGGTAAGAAACGCTTGAGAATCTCAAAATTTTCGCAGTTCTCATGCTCGAAACGAATAACTACAACGGCCTAGCGGAAAAGTACGCATACCGTTGTAATCGGGCGAGTTTCTACTTTCAGATGCAACCGAAATTTTGCGGATTGGCAATCCGTTCGCGAGATATGGCAGTTTGGAGGTAGGAAACGCTTGAGCAATTCAAAATTTTCGCCGTTCTGATGCTCGAAACGAATTACTAGGGCGGCCTAGGGGAAAAGTACGCATACCGTTGTAATCGGGCGAGTTTCTGCTTTCAGATGCATCAGAAATTTTGCGGATTGGTCAATCCGTTCGCGAGATGTGGCAGTTTGGAGGTAAGAAACGCTTGAGAAACTCAAAATTTTCGCAGTTCTGATGCTCGAAGCGAATAACTAGAACGGCCTAGGGGAAAAGTACGTATACCGTTGTAATCGGGCGAGTTTCTACTTTCAGATGCAACAGAAATTTTGCGGATTGGTCAATCCGTTCGCGAGATATGGCAGTTTGGAGGTAAGAAACGCTTGAGAATCTCAAAATTTTCGCAGTTCTCATGCTCGAAACGAATAACTACAACGGCCTAGCGGAAAAGTACGCATACCGTTGTAATCGGGCGAGTTTCTACTTTCAGATGCAACAGAAATTTTGCGGATTGGTCAATCCGTTCGCGAGATATGGCAGTTTGGAGGTAAGAAACGCTTGAGAAACTCAAAATTTTCGCAGTTCTGATGCTCGACAAGCATAACTAGAACGGTCTAGGGGAAAAGTACGCATGCCGTTGCAATCGGGCGAGTTTCTACTTTCAGATGCAACAGAAATTTTGCGGATTGGTCAATCCGTTCGTGAGATATGGCAGTTTGGAGGTAAGAAACGCTTGAGAAATTCTAAATTTTCACAGTTCTGATGCTCGAAACGAATAACCAGAACGGCCTAGGGGAAAAGCACGCATACCGTTGTAATCGGGCGAGTTTCTACTTTCCGATGCAACAGAAATTTTGCGGATTGGTCAATCCGTTCGCGAGATATGGCAGTTTGGAGGTAAGAAACGCTTGAGTAACTCAAAATTTTCGCAGTTCTGATGCTCGAAACGAATAACTAGAACGGACTAGGGGAAAAGTACGCATACAGTTGTAATCGGGCGAGTTTCTATTTTCAGATGTAACAGAAATTTTGCGGATTGGTCAATCCGTTCGCGAGATATGGCAGTTTGGAGGTAAGAAACGCTTGAGAAACGCAAAATTTTCGCAGCTCTGATGCTCGAAACGAATAACTAGAACGGCCTAGGGGAAAAGTACGCATACCGTTGTAATCGGGCGAGTTTCTACTTTTAGATGCAACAGAAATTTTGAGGATTGGTCAATCCGTTCGCGGGATATGGCAGTTTGGAGGTAAGAAACGCTTGAGAAACTCAAAATTTTCGCAGTTCTGATGCTCGAAACGAACAACAAGAACGGCCTAGGGGAAAAGTACACATACCGTTGTATTCGGGCGAGTTTCTACTTTCAGATGCAACAGAAATTTTGCGGATTGGTCAATCCGTTCGCGAGATATGGCAGTTTGGAGGTAAGAAACGCTTGAGAAACTCAAAATTTTCGCAGTTCTGATGCTCGAAGCGAATAACTAGAACGGCCTAGGGGAAAAGTACGTATACCGTTGTAATCGGGCGAGTTTCTACTTTCAGATGCAACAGAAATTTTTGGGATTGGTCAATCCGTTCGCGAGATATGGCAGTTTGGAGGTAAGAAACGCTTGAGAATCTCAAAATTTTCGCAGTTCTCATGCTCGAAACGACTAACTACAACGGCCTAGCGGAAAAGTACCCATACCGTTGTAATCGGGCGAGTTTCTACTTTCAGATGCAACCGAAATTTTGCGGATTGGTCAATCCGTTCGCGAGATATGGCAGTTTGGAGGTAAGAAACGCTTGAGAAATTCAAAATTTTCGCCGTTCTGATGCTCGAAACGAATTACTAGGGCGGCCTAGGGGAAAAGTACGCATACCGTTGTAATCGGGCGAGTTTCTGCTTTCAGATGCATCAGAAATTTTGCGGATTGGTCAATCCGTTCGCGAGATGTGGCAGTTTGGAGGTAAGAAACGCTTGAGAAACTCAAAATTTTCGCAGTTCTGATGCTCGAAGCGAATAACTAGAACGGCCTAGGGGAAAAGTACGTATACCGTTGTAATCGGGCGAGTTTCTACTTTCAGATGCAACAGAAATTTTGCGGATTGGTCAATCCATTCGCGAGATATGGCAGTTTGGAGGTAAGAAACGCTTGAGAATCTCAAAATTTTCGCAGTTCTCATGCTCGAAACGAATAACTACAACGGCCTAGCGGAAAAGTACGCATACCGTTGTAATCGGGCGAGTTTCTACCTTCAGATGCAACAGAAATTTTGCGGATTGGTCAATCCGTTCGCGAGATATGGCTGTTTGGAAGTAAGAAACGCTTGAGATACTCAAAATTTTCGCAGTTCTGACGCTCGAAACGAATAACTAGAACGGCCTAGGGGAAAAGTACGCATACCGTTGTAATCGGGCGAGTTTCTACTTTCAGATGCAACCGAAATTTTGCGGATTGGTCAATCCGTTCGCGAGATATGGCAGTTTGGAGGTAAGAAACGCTTGAGAAACTCAAAATTTTCGCAGTTCTGATGCTCGAAACGAACAACAAGAACGGCCTAGGGGAAAAGTACACATACCGTTGTATTCGGGCGAGTTACTACTTTCAGATGCAACCGAAATTTTGCGGATTGGTCAATCCGTTCGCGAGATATGGCAGTTTGGAGGTAAGAAACGCTTGAGAAACTCAAAATTTTCGCAGTTCTGATGCTCGAAACGAATAACTAGAACGGCCTAGGGGAAAAGTACGCATACCGTTGTAATCGGGCGAGTTTCTACTTTCAGATGCAACAGAAATTTTGCGGATTGGTCAATCCGTTCGCGAGATATGGCAGTTTGGAGGTAAGAAACGCTTGAGAAACTCAAAATTTTCGCACTTCTGATGCTCGAAACGAATAACTAGAACGGCCTAGGGGAAAAGTACGCATACCGTTGTAATCGGGCGAGTTTCTACTTTCAGATGCAACAGAAATTTTTCGGATTGGTCAATCCGTTCGCGAGATATGGCAGTTTGGAGGTAAGAAACGCTTGAGAAACTCAAAATTTTCGCAGTTCTGTTGCTCGAAACGAATAACTAGAACGGCCTAGGGGAAAAGTACGCATACAGTTGTAATCGGGCGAGTTTCTACTTTCAGATGCAACAGAAATTTTGCGGATTGGTCAATCCGTTCGCGAGATATGGCAGTTTGGAGGTAAGAAACGCTTGAGGAACTCAAAATTTTCGCAGTTCTGATGCTCCACAAGCACAACTAGAACGGCCTAGGGGAAAAGTACGCACACCGTTGTAATCGGGCGAGTTTCTACTTTCAGATGCAACAGAAATTTTGCGGATTGGTCAATTCGTTCGCGAGATATGGCAGTTTGGAGGTAAGAAACGCTTGAGAAACTAAAAATTTTCGCAGTTCTGATGCTCGAAACGAATAACTATAACGGACTAGGGGAAAAGTACGCATACAGTTGTAATCGGGCGGGTTTCTACTTTCAGATGCAACAGAAATTTTGCGGATTGGTCAATCCGTTCGCGAGATATGGCAGTTTGGAGGTAAGAAACGCTTGAGAAACTCAAAATTTTCGCAGTTCTGATGCTCGAAACGAACAACTAGAACGGCCTAGGGGAAAAGTACGCATAGTGTTGTAATCGGGCGAGTTTCTACTTTCAGATGCAACAGAAATTTTGCGGATTGGTCAATCCGTTCGCGAGATATGGCAGTTTGGAGGTAAGAAACGCTTGAGAAACTCAAAATTTTCGCAGTTCTGATGCTCGACAAGCATAACTAGAACGGGCTAGGGGAAAAGTACGCATGCCGTTGCAATCGGGCGAGTTTCTACTTTCAGATGCAACAGAAATTTTGCGGATTGGTCAATCCGTTCGCGAGATATGGCAGTTTGGAGGTAAGTAACGCTTGAGAAATTCAAAATTTTCACAGTTCTGATGCTCGAAACGAATAACCAGAACGGCCTAGGGGAAAAGTACGCACACCGTTGTAATCGGGCGAGTTTCTACTTTCCGATGCAACAGAAATTTTGCGGATTGGTCAATCCGTTCGCGAGATATGGCAGTTTGGAGATAAGAAACGCTTGAGAAACTCAAAATTTTCGCAGTTCTGATGCTCGAAACGAATAACTAGAACGGCCTAGGGGAAAAGTACGCATACCGTTGTAATCGGGCGAGTTTCTACCTTCAGATGCAACAGAAATTTTGCGGATTGGTCAATCCGTTCGCGAGATATGGCAGTTTGGAAGTAAGAAACGCTTGAGAAACTCAAAATTTTCGCAGTTCTGATGCTCGAAACGAATAACTAGAACGGCCTAGGGGAAAAGTTCGCATACCGTTGTAATCGGGCGAGTTTCTACTTTCAGATGCAACAGAAATTTTGCGGATTGGTCAATCCGTTCGCGAGATATGGCAGTTTGGAGGTAAGAAACGCTTGAGAAACTAAAAATTTTCGCAGTTCTGATGCTCGAAGCGAATAACTAGAACGGCCTAGGGGAAAAGTACGTATACCGTTGTAATCGGGCGTGTTTCTACTTTCAGATGCAACAGAAATTTTGCGGATTGGTCAATCCGTTCGCGAGATATGGCAGTTTGGAGGTAAGTAACGCTTGAGAAATTCAAAATTTTCACAGTTCTGATGCTCGAAACGAATAACCAGAACGGCCTAGGGGAAAAGTACGCACACCGTTGTAATCGGGCGAGTTTCTACTTTCCGATGCAACAGAAATTTTGCGGATTGGTCAATCCGTTCGCGAGATATGGCAGTTTGGAGATAAGAAACGCTTGAGAAACTCAAAATTTTCGCAGTTCTGATGCTCGAAACGAATAACTAGAACGGCCTAGGGGAAAAGTACGCATACCGTTGTAATCGGGCGAGTTTCTACCTTCAGATGCAACAGAAATTTTGCGGATTGGTCAATCCGTTCGCGAGATATGGCAGTTTGGAAGTAAGAAACGCTTGAGAAACTCAAAATTTTCGCAGTTCTGATGCTCGAAACGAATAACTAGAACGGCCTAGGGGAAAAGTTCGCATACCGTTGTAATCGGGCGAGTTTCTACTTTCAGATGCAACAGAAATTTTGCGGATTGGTCAATCCGTTCGCGAGATATGGCAGTTTGGAGGTAAGAAACGCTTGAGAAACTAAAAATTTTCGCAGTTCTGATGCTCGAAGCGAATAACTAGAACGGCCTAGGGGAAAAGTACGTATACCGTTGTAATCGGGCGTGTTTCTACTTTCAGATGCAACAGAAATTTTGCGGATTGGTCAATCCGTTCGCGAGATATGGCAGTTTGGAGGTAAGCAACGCTTGAGAAACTCAAAATTTTCGCAGTTCTGTTGCTCGAAACGAATAACTAGAACGGCCTAGGGGAAAAGTACGCATACAGTTGTAATCGGGCGAGTTTCTACTTTCAGATGCAACAGAAATTTTGCGGATTGGTCAATCCGTTCGCGAGATATGGCAGTTTGGAGGTAAGAAACGCTTGAGGAACTCAAAATTTTCGCAGTTCTGATGCTCGACAAGCACAACTAGAACGGCCTAGGCGAAAAGTACGCATACCGTTGTAATCGGGCGAGTTTCTACTTTCAGATGCAACAGAAATTTTGCGGATTGGTCAATTCGTTCGCGAGATATGGCAGTTTGGAGGTAAGAAACGCTTGAGAAACTAAAAATTTTCGCAGTTCTGATGCTCGAAACGAATAACTATAACGGACTAGGGGAAAAGTACGCATACAGTTGTAATCGGGCGGGTTTCTACTTTCAGATGCAACAGAAATTTTGCGGATTGGTCAATCCGTTCGCGAGATATCGCAGTTTGGAGGTAAGAAACGCTTGAGAAACGCAAAATTTTCGCAGTTCTGATGCTCGAAACGAATAACTAGAACGGCCTAGGGGAAAAGTACGCATACCGTTGTAATCGGGCGAGTTTCTGCTTTCAGATGCATCAGAAATTTTGCGGATTGGTCAATTCGTTCGCGAGATATGGTAATTTGGAGGTAAGAAACGCTTGAGAAACTACAAATTTTCGCAGTTCTGATGCTCGACAAGCACAACTAGAACGGCCTAGGGGAAAAGTACGCATACCGTTGTAATCGGGCGAGTTTCTACTTTCAGATGTAACAGAAATTTTGCGGATTGGTCAATCCGTTCGCGAGATATGGCAGTTTGGAGGTAAGAAACGCTTGAGAAACCCAAAATTTTCGCAGTTCTGATGCTCGAAACGAATAACTAGAACGGCCTAGGGGAAAAGTACGCATACCGTTGTAATCGGGCGAGTTTCTACCTTCAGATGCAACAGAAATTTTGCGGATTGGTCAATCCGTTCGGGAGATATGGCAGTTTGGAAGTAAGAAACGCTTGAGAAACTCAAAATTTTCGCAGTTCTGATGCTCGAAACGAATAACTAGAACGGCCTAGGGGAAAAGTACGCATACCGTTGTAATCGGGCGAGTTTCTACTTTCAGATGCAACAGAAATTTTGCGGATTGGTCAATCCGTTCGCGAGATATGGCAGTTTGGAGGTAAGAAACGCTTGAGAAACTCAAAATTTTCGCAGTTCTGATGCTCGAAGCGAATAACTAGAACGGACTAGGGGAAAAGTACGCATACAGTTGTAATCGGGCGAGTTTCTACTTTCAGATGTAACAGAAATTTTGCGGATTGGTCAATCCGTTCGCGAGATATGGCAGTTTGGAGGTAAGAAACGCTTGAGAAACGCAAAATTTTCGCAGTTCTGATGCTCGAAACGAATAACTAGAACGGCCTAGGGGAAAAGTACGCATACCGTTGTAATCGGGCGAGTTTCTGCTTTCAGATGCATCAGAAATTTTGCGGATTGGTCAATTCGTTCGCGAGATATGGTAATTTGGAGGTAAGAAACGCTTGAGAAACTAAAAATTTTCGCAGTTCTGATGCTCGACAAGCACAACTAGAACGGCCTAGGGGAAAAGTACGCATACCGTTGTAATCGGGCGAGTTTCTACTTTCAGATGTAACAGAAATTTTGCGGATTGGTCAATCCGTTCGCGAGATATGGCAGTTTGGAGGTAAGAAACGCTTGAGAAACTCAAAATTTTCGCAGTTCTGATGCTCGAAACGAATAACTAGAACGGCCTAGGGGAAAAGTACGCATACCGTTGTAATCGGGCGAGTTTCTACTTTCAGATGCAACAGAAATTTTGCGGATTGGTCAATCCGTTCGCGAGATATGGCAGTTTGGAAGTAAGAAACGCTTGAGAAACTCAAAATTTTCGCAGTTCTGATGCTCGAAACGAATAACTAGAACGGCCTAGGGGAAAAGTACGCATACCGTTGTAATCGGGCGAGTTTCTACTTTCAGATGCAACAGAAATTTTGCGGATTGGTCAATCCGTTCGCGAGATATGGCAGTTTGGAGGTAAGAAACGCTTGAGAAACTCAAAATTTTCGCAGTTCTGATGCTCGACAAGCATAACTAGAACGGCCTAGGGGAAAAGTACGCATGCCGTTGCAATCGGGCGAGTTTCTACTTTCAGATGCAACAGAAATTTTGCGGATTGGTCAATCCGTTCGCGAGATATGGTAGTTTGGAGGTAAGTAACGCTTGAGAAATTCAAAATTTTCACAGTTCTGATGCTCGAAACGAATAACCAGAACGGCCTAGGGGAAAAGTACGCACACCGTTGTAATCGGGCGAGTTTCTACTTTCCGATGCAACAGAAATTTTGCGGATTGGTCAATCCGTTCGCGAGATATGGCAGTTTGGAGGTAAGAAACGCTTGAGAAACTCAAAATTTTCGCAGTTCTGATGCTCGAAACGAATAACTAGAACGGCCTAGGGGAAAAGTACGCATACCGTTGTAATCGGGCGAGTTTCTACCTTCAGATGCAACAGAAATTTTGCGGATTGGTCAATCCGTTCGCGAGATATGGCAGTTTGGAAGTAAGAAACGCTTGAGAAACTCAAAATTTTCGCAGTTCTGATGCTCGAAACGAATAACTAGAACGGCCTAGGGGAAAAGTTCGCATACCGTTGTAATCGGGCGAGTTTCTACTTTCAGATGCAACAGAAATTTTGCGGATTGGTCAATCCGTTCGCGAGATATGGCAGTTTGGAGGTAAGAAACGCTTGAGAAACTAAAAATTTTCGCAGTTCTGATGCTCGAAGCGAATAACTAGAACGGCCTAGGGGAAAAGTACGTATACCGTTGTAATCGGGCGAGTTTCTACTTTCAGATGCAACAGAAATTTTGCGGATTGGTCAATCCGTTCGCGAGATATGGCAGCTTGGAGGTAAGCAACGCTTGAGAAACTCAAAATTTTCGCAGTTCTGTTGCTCGAAACGAATAACTAGAACGGCCTAGGGGAAAAGTACGCATACAGTTGTAATCGGGCGAGTTTCAACTTTCAGATGCAACAGAAATTTTGCGGATTGGTCAATCCGTTCGCGAGATATGGCAGTTTGGAGGTAAGAAACGCTTGAGGAACTCAAAGTTTTCGCAGTTCTGATGCTCGACAAGCACAACTAGAACGGCCTAGGCGAAAAGTACGCATACCGTTGTAATCGGGCGAGTTTCTACTTTCAGATGCAACAGAAATTTTGCGGATTGGTCAATTCGTTCGCGAGATATGGCAGTTTGGAGGTAAGAAACGCTTGAGAAACTAAAAATTTTCGCAGTTCTGATGCTCGAAACGAATAACTATAACGGACTAGGGGAAAAGTACGCATACAGTTGTAATCGGGCGGGTTTCTACTTTCAGATGCAACAGAAATTTTGCGGATTGGTCAATCCGTTCGCGAGATATGGCAGTTTGGAGGTAAGAAACGCTTGAGAAACTCAAAATTTTCGCAGTTCTGATGCTCGACAAGCATAACTAGAACGGCCTAGGGGAAAAGTACGCATGCCGTTGCAATCGGGCGAGTTTCTACTTTCAGATGCAACAGAAATTTTGCGGATTGGTCAATCCGTTCGCGAGATATGGCAGTTTGGAGGTAAGAAACGCTTGAGAAATTCAAAATTTTCACAGTTCTGATGCTCGAAACGAATAACCAGAACGGCCTAGGGGAAAAGTACGCACACCGTTGTAATCGGGCGAGTTTCTACTTTCCGATGCAACAGAAATTTTGCGGATTGGTCAATCCGTTCGCGAGATATGGCAGTTTGGAGGTAAGAAACGCTTGAGAAACTCAAAATTTTCGCAGTTCTGATGCTCGAAACGAATAACTAGAACGGACTAGGGGAAAAGTACGCATACAGTTGTAATCGGGCGAGTTTCTACTTTCAGATGTAACAGAAATTTTGCGGATTGGTCAATCCGTTCGCGAGATATGGCAGTTTGGAGGTAAGAAACGCTTGAGAAACGCAAAATTTTCGCAGTTCTGATGCTCGAAACGAATAACTAGAACGGCCTAGGGGAAAAGTACGCATACCGTTGTAATCGGGCGAGTTTCTGCTTTCAGATGCATCAGAAATTTTGCGGATTGGTCAATTCGTTCGCGAGATATGGTAATTTGGAGGTAAGAAACGCTTGAGAAACTACAAATTTTCGCAGTTCTGATGCTCGACAAGCACAACTAGAACGGCCTAGGGGAAAAGTACGCATACCGTTGTAATCGGGCGAGTTTCTACTTTCAGATGTAACAGAAATTTTGCGGATTGGTCAATCCGTTCGCGAGATATGGCAGTTTGGAGGTAAGAAACGCTTGAGAAACTCAAAATTTTCGCAGTTCTGATGCTCGAAACGAATAACTAGAACGGCCTAGGGGAAAAGTACGCATACCGTTGTAATCGGGCGAGTTTCTACCTTCAGATGCAACAGAAATTTTGCGGATTGGTCAATCCGTTCGGGAGATATGGCAGTTTGGAAGTAAGAAACGCTTGAGAAACTCAAAATTTTCGCAGTTCTGATGCTCGAAACGAATAACTAGAACGGCCTAGGGGAAAAGTACGCATACCGTTGTATTCGGGCGAGTTTCTACTTTCAGATGCAACAGAAATTTTGCGGATTGGTCAATCCGTTCGCGAGATATGGCAGTTTGGAGGTAAGAAACGCTTGAGAAACTCAAAATTTTCGCAGTTCTGATGCTCGAAGCGAATAACTAGAACGGACTAGAGGAAAAGTACGCATACAGTTGTAATCGGGCGAGTTTCTACTTTCAGATGTAACAGAAATTTTGCGGATTGGTCAATCCGTTCGCGAGATATGGCAGTTTGGAGGTAAGAAACGCTTGAGAAACGCAAAATTTTCGCAGTTCTGATGCTCGAAACGAATAACTAGAACGGCCTAGGGGAAAAGTACGCATACCGTTGTAATCGGGCGAGTTTCTGCTTTCAGATGCATCAGAAATTTTGCGGATTGGTCAATTCGTTCGCGAGATATGGTAATTTGGAGGTAAGAAACGCTTGAGAAACTAAAAATTTTCGCAGTTCTGATGCTCGACAAGCACAACTAGAACGGCTTAGGGGAAAAGTACGCATACCGTTGTAATCGGGCGAGTTTCTACTTTCAGATGTAACAGAAATTTTGCGGATTGGTCAATCCGTTCGCGAGATATGGCAGTTTGGAGGTAAGAAACGCTTGAGAAACTCAAAATTTTCGCAGTTCTGATGCTCGAAACGAATAACTAGAACGGCCTAGGGGAAAAGTACGCATACCGTTGTAATCGGGCGAGTTTCTACCTTCAGATGCAACAGAAATTTTGCGGATTGGTCAATCCGTTCGCGAGATATGGCAGTTTGGAAGTAAGAAACGCTTGAGAAACTCAAAATTTTCGCAGTTCTGATGCTCGAAACGAATAACTAGAACGGCCTAGGGGAAAAGTACGCATACAGTTGTAATCGGGCGAGTTTCTACTTTCAGATGCAACAGAAATTTTGCGGATTGGTCAATCCGTTCGCGAGATATGGCAGTTTGGAGGTAAGAAACGCTTGAGGAACTAAAAATTTTCGCAGTTCTGATGCTCGAAACGAATAACTATAACGGACTAGGGGAAAAGTACGCATACAGTTGTAGTCGGGCGGGTTTCTACTTTCAGATGCAACAGAAATTTTGCGGATTGGTCAATTCGTTCGCGAGATATGGCAGTTTGGAGGTAAGCAACGCTTGAGAAACTCAAAATTTTCGCAGTTCTGATGCTCGACAAGCACAACTAGAACGGCCTAGGGGAAAAGTACGCATAGTGTTGTAATCGGGAGAGTTTCTACTTTCAGATGCAACAGAAATTTTGCGGATTGGTCAATCCGTTCGCGAGATATGGCAGTTTGGAGGTAAGAAACGCTTGAGAAATTCAAAATTTTCACAGTTCTGATGCTCGAAACGAATAACCAGAACGGCCTAGGGGAAAAGTACGCACACCGTTGTAATCGGGCGAGTTTCTACTTTCCGATGCAACAGAAATTTTGCGGATTGGTCAATCCGTTCGCGAGATATGGCAGTTTGGAGGTAAGAAACGCTTGAGAAACTCAAAATTTTCGCAGTTCTGATGCTCGAAACGAATAACTAGAACGGACTAGGGGAAAAGTACGCATACAGTTGTAATCGGGCGAGTTTCTACTTTCAGATGTAACAGAAATTTTGCGGATTGGTCAATCCGTTCGCGAGATATGGCAGTTTGGAGGTAAGAAACGCTTGAGAAACCCAAAATTTTCGCAGTTCTGATGCTCGAAACGAATAACTAGAACGGCCTAGTGGAAAAGTACACATACCGTTGTAATCGGGCGAGTTTCTGCTTTCAGATGCATCAGAAATTTTGCGGATTGGTCAATTCGTTCGCGAGATATGGCAATTTGGAGGTAAGAAACGCTTGAGAAACTAAAAATTTTCGCAGTTCTGATGCTCGACAAGCACAACTAGAACGGCCTAGGGGAAAAGTACGCATACCGTTGTAATCGGGCGAGTTTCTACTTTCAGATGTAACAGAAATTTTGCGGATTGGTCAATCCGTTCGCGAGATATGGCAGTTTGGAGGTAAGAAACGCTTGAGAAACTCAAAATTTTCGCAGTTCTGATGCTCGAAACGAATAACTAGAACGGCCTAGGGGAAAAGTACGCATACCGTTGTAATCGGGCGAGTTTCTACATTCAGATGCAACAGAAATTTTGCGGATTGGTCAATCCGTTCGCGAGATATGGCAGTTTGGAAGTAAGAAACGCTTGAGAAACTCAAAATTTTCGCAGTTCTGATGCTCGAAACGAATAACTAGAACGGCCTAGGGGAAAAGTACGCATACCGTTGTAATCGTGCGAGTTTCTACTTTCAGATGCAACAGAAATTTTGCGGATTGGTCAATCCGTTCGCGAGATATGGCAGTTTGGAGGTAAGAAACGCTTGAGAAATTCAAAATTTTCACGGTTCTGATGCTCGAAACGAATAACCAGAACGGCCTAGGGGAAAAGTACGCACACCGTTGTAATCGGGCGAGTTTCTACTTTCCGATGCAACAGAAATTTTGCGGATTGGTCAATCCGTTCGCGGGATATGGCAGTTTGGAGGTAAGAAACGCTTGAGAAACTCAAAATTTTCGCAGTTCTGATGCTCGAAACGAATAACTAGAACGGACTAGGGGAAAAGTACGCATACAGTTGTAATCGGGCGAGTTTCTACTTTCAGATGTAACAGAAATTTTGCGGATTGGTCAATCCGTTCGCGAGATATGGCAGTTTGGAGGTAAGAAACGCTTGAGAAACGCAAAATTTTCGCAGTTCTGATGCTCGAAACGAATAACTAGAACGGCCTAGGGGAAAAGTACGCATACCGTTGTAATCGGGCGAGTTTCTGCTTTCAGATGCATCAGAAATTTTGCGGATTGGTCAATTCGTTCGCGAGATATGGCAGTTTGGAGGTAAGAAACGCTTGAGAAACTCAAAATTTTCGCAGTTCTGATGCTCGACAAGCATAACTAGAACGGCCTAGGGGAAAAGTACGCATGCCGTTGCAATCGGGCGAGTTTCTACTTTCAGATGCAACAGAAATTTTTCGGATTGGTCAATTCGTTCGCGAGATATGGCAGTTTGGAGGTAAGAAACGCTTGAGAAACTAAAAATTTTCGCAGTTCTGATGCTCGAAACGAATAACTATAACGGACTAGGGGAAAAGTACGCATACAGTTGTAATCGGGCGGGTTTCTACTTTCAGATGCAACAGAAATTTTGCGGATTGGTCAATCCGTTCGCGAGATATGGCAATTTGGAGGTAAGAAACGCTTGAGAAACTCAAAATTTTCGCAGTTCTGATGCTCGACAAGCACAACTAGAACGGCCTAGGGGAAAAGTACGCATACCGTTGTAATCGGGCGAGTTTCTACTTTCAGATGCAACAGAAATTTTGAGGATTGGTCAATTCGTTCGCGAGATATGGCAGTTTGGAGGTAAGAAACGCTTGAGAAACTAAAAATTTTCGCAGTTCTGATGCTCGAAACGAATAACTATAACGGACTAGGGGAAAAGTACGCATACAGTTGTAATCGGGCGGGTTTCTACTTTCAGATGCAACAGAAATTTTGCGGATTGGTCAATCCGTTCGCGAGATATGGCAATTTGGAGGTAAGAATCGCTTGAGAAACTAAAAATTTTCGCAGTTCTGATGCTCGACTAGCACAACTAGAACGGCCTAGGGGAAAAGTACGCATACCGTTGTAATCGGGCGAGTTTCTACTTTCAGATGCAACAGAAATTTTGCGGATTGGTCAATCCGTTCGCGAGATATGGCAGTTTGGAGGTAAGAAACGCTTGAGAAACTCAAAATTTTCGCAGTTCTGATGCTCGAAGCGAATAACTAGAACGGCCTAGGGGAAAAGTACGTATACCGTTGTAATCGGGCGAGTTTCTACTTTCAGATGCAACAGAAATTTTGCGGATTGGTCAATCCGTTCGCGAGATATGGCAGTTTGGAGGTAAGCAACGCTTGAGAAACTCAAAATTTTCGCAGTTCTGTTGCTCGAAACGAATAACTAGAACGGCCTAGGGGAAAAGTACGCATACAGTTGTAATCGGGCGAGTTTCTACTTTCAGATGCAACAGAAATTTTGCGGATTGGTCAATCCGTTCGCGAGATATGGCAGTTTGGAGGTAAGAAACGCTTGAGGAACTAAAAATTTTCGCAATTCTGATGCTCGAAACGAATAACTATAACGGACTAGGGGAAAAGTACGCATACAGTTGTAATCGGGCGGGTTTCTACTTTCAGATGCAACAGAAATTTTGCGGATTGGTCAATTCGTTCGCGAGATATGGCAGTTTGGAGGTAAGAAACGCTTGAGAAACTAAAAATTTTCGCAGTTCTGATGCTCGAAACGAATAACTATAACGGACTAGGGGAAAAGTACGCATACAGTTGTAATCGGGCGGGTTTCTACTTTCAGATGCAACAGAAATTTTGCGGATTGGTCAATCCGTTCGCGAGATATGGCAATTTGGAGGTAAGAATCGCTTGAGAAACTAAAAATTTTCGCAGTTCTGATGCTCGACAAGCACAACTAGAACGGCCTAGGGGAAAAGTACGCATACCGTTGTAATCGGGCGAGTTTCTACTTTCAGATGCAACAGAAATTTTGCGGATTGGTCAATCCGTTCGCGAGATATGGCAGTTTGGAGGTAAGAAACGCTTGAGAAACTCAAAATTTTCGCAGTTCTGATGCTCGAAGCGAATAACTAGAACGGCCTAGGGGAAAAGTACGTATACCGTTGTAATCGGGCGAGTTTCTACTTTCAGATGCAACAGAAATTTTGCGGATTGGTCAATCCGTTCGCGAGATATGGCAGTTTGGAGGTAAGCAACGCTTGAGAAACTCAAAATTTTCGCAGTTCTGTTGCTCGAAACGAATAACTAGAACGGCCTAGGGGAAAAGTACGCATACAGTTGTAATCGGGCGAGTTTCTACTTTCAGATGCAACAGAAATTTTGCGGATTGGTCAATCCGTTCGCGAGATATGGCAGTTTGGAGGTAAGAAACGCTTGAGGAACTAAAAATTTTCGCAATTCTGATGCTCGAAACGAATAACTATAACGGACTAGGGGAAAAGTACGCATACAGTTGTAATCGGGCGGGTTTCTACTTTCAGATGCAACAGAAATTTTGCGGATTGGTCAATTCGTTCGCGAGATATGGCAGTTTGGAGGTAAGCAACGCTTGAGAAACTCAAAATTTTCGCAGTTCTGATGCTCGACAAGCACAACTAGAACGGACTAGGGGAAAAGTACGCATAGTGTTGTAATCGGGCGAGTTTCTACTTTCAGATGCAACAGAAATTTTGCGGATTGGTCAATCCGTTCGCGAGATATGGCAGTTTGGAGGTAAGAAACGCTTGAGAAACTCAAAATTTTCGCAGTTCTGATGCTCGACAAGCATAACTAGAACGGCCTAGGGGAAAAGTACGCATGCCGTTGCAATCGGGCGAGTTTCTACTTTCAGATGCAACAGAAATTTTGCGGATTGGTCAATCCGTTCGCGAGATATGGCAGTTTGGAGGTAAGAAACGCTTGAGAAATTCAAAATTTTCACAGTTCTGATGCTCGAAACGAATAACCAGAACGGCCTAGGGGAAAAGTACGCACACCGTTGTAATCGGGCGAGTTTCTACTTTCCGATGCAACAGAAATTTTGCGGATTGGTCAATCCGTTCGCGAGATATGGCAGTTTGGAGGTAAGAAACGCTTGAGAAACTCAAAATTTTCGCAGTTCTGATGCTCGAAACGAATAACTAGAACGGACTAGGGGAAAAGTACGCATACAGTTGTAATCGGGCGAGTTTCTACTTTCAGATGTAACAGAAATTTTGCGGATTGGTCATTCCGTTCGCGAGATATGGCAGTTTGGAGGTAAGAAACGCTTGAGAAACGCAAAATTTTCGCAGTTCTGATGCTCGAAACGAATAACTAGAACGGCCTAGGGGAAAAGTACGCATACCGTTGTAATCGGGCGAGTTTCTACTTTCAGATGTAACAGAAATTTTGCGGATTGGTCAATCCGTTCGCGAGATATGGTAGTTTGGAGGTAAGAAACGCTTGAGAAACGCAAAATTTTCGCAGTTCTGATGCTCGAAACGAATAACTAGAACGGCCTAGTGGAAAAGTACGCATACCGTTGTAATCGGGCGAGTTTCTGCTTTCAGATGCATCAGAAATTTTGCGGATTGGTCAATTCGTTCGCGAGATATGGCAACTTGGAGGTAAGAAACGCTTGAGAAACTAAAAATTTTCGCAGTTCTGATGCTCGACAAGCACAACTAGAACGGCCTAGGGGAAAAGTACGCATACCGTTGTAATCGGGCGAGTTTCTACTTTCAGATGTAACAGAAATTTTGCGGATTGGTCAATCCGTTCGCGAGATATGGCAGTTTGGAGGTAAGAAACGCTTGAGAAACTCAAAATTTTCGCAGTTCTGATGCTCGAAACGAATAACTAGAACGGACTAGGGGAAAAGTACGCATACAGTTGTAATCGGGCGAGTTTCTACTTTCAGATGTAACAGAAATTTTGCGGATTGGTCAATCCGTTCGCGAGATATGGCAATTTGGAGGTAAGAATCGCTTGAGAAACTAAAAATTTTCGCAGTTCTGATGCTCGACTAGCACAACTAGAACGGCCTAGGGGAAAAGTACGCATACCGTTGTAATCGGGCGAGTTTCTACTTTCAGATGCAACAGAAATTTTGCGGATTGGTCAATCCGTTCGCGAGATATGGCAGTTTGGAGGTAAGAAACGCTTGAGAAACTCAAAATTTTCGCAGTTCTGATGCTCGAAGCGAATAACTAGAACGGCCTAGGGGAAAAGTACGTATACCGTTGTAATCGGGCGAGTTTCTACTTTCAGATGCAACAGAAATTTTGCGGATTGGTCAATCCGTTCGCGAGATATGGCAGTTTGGAGGTAAGCAACGCTTGAGAAACTCAAAATTTTCGCAGTTCTGTTGCTCGAAACGAATAACTAGAACGGCCTAGGGGAAAAGTACGCATACAGTTGTAATCGGGCGAGTTTCTACTTTCAGATGCAACAGAAATTTTGCGGATTGGTCAATCCGTTCGCGAGATATGGCAGTTTGGAGGTAAGAAACGCTTGAGGAACTAAAAATTTTCGCAATTCTGATGCTCGAAACGAATAACTATAACGGACTAGGGGAAAAGTACGCATACAGTTGTAATCGGGCGGGTTTCTACTTTCAGATGCAACAGAAATTTTGCGGATTGGTCAATTCGTTCGCGAGATATGGCAGTTTGGAGGTAAGAAACGCTTGAGAAACTAAAAATTTTCGCAGTTCTGATGCTCGAAACGAATAACTATAACGGACTAGGGGAAAAGTACGCATACAGTTGTAATCGGGCGGGTTTCTACTTTCAGATGCAACAGAAATTTTGCGGATTGGTCAATCCGTTCGCGAGATATGGCAATTTGGAGGTAAGAATCGCTTGAGAAACTAAAAATTTTCGCAGTTCTGATGCTCGACAAGCACAACTAGAACGGCCTAGGGGAAAAGTACGCATACCGTTGTAATCGGGCGAGTTTCTACTTTCAGATGCAACAGAAATTTTGCGGATTGGTCAATCCGTTCGCGAGATATGGCAGTTTGGAGGTAAGAAACGCTTGAGAAACTCAAAATTTTCGCAGTTCTGATGCTCGAAGCGAATAACTAGAACGGCCTAGGGGAAAAGTACGTATACCGTTGTAATCGGGCGAGTTTCTACTTTCAGATGCAACAGAAATTTTGCGGATTGGTCAATCCGTTCGCGAGATATGGCAGTTTGGAGGTAAGCAACGCTTGAGAAACTCAAAATTTTCGCAGTTCTGTTGCTCGAAACGAATAACTAGAACGGCCTAGGGGAAAAGTACGCATACAGTTGTAATCGGGCGAGTTTCTACTTTCAGATGCAACAGAAATTTTGCGGATTGGTCAATCCGTTCGCGAGATATGGCAGTTTGGAGGTAAGAAACGCTTGAGGAACTAAAAATTTTCGCAATTCTGATGCTCGAAACGAATAACTATAACGGACTAGGGGAAAAGTACGCATACAGTTGTAATCGGGCGGGTTTCTACTTTCAGATGCAACAGAAATTTTGCGGATTGGTCAATTCGTTCGCGAGATATGGCAGTTTGGAGGTAAGCAACGCTTGAGAAACTCAAAATTTTCGCAGTTCTGATGCTCGACAAGCACAACTAGAACGGACTAGGGGAAAAGTACGCATAGTGTTGTAATCGGGCGAGTTTCTACTTTCAGATGCAACAGAAATTTTGCGGATTGGTCAATCCGTTCGCGAGATATGGCAGTTTGGAGGTAAGAAACGCTTGAGAAACTCAAAATTTTCGCAGTTCTGATGCTCGACAAGCATAACTAGAACGGCCTAGGGGAAAAGTACGCATGCCGTTGCAATCGGGCGAGTTTCTACTTTCAGATGCAACAGAAATTTTGCGGATTGGTCAATCCGTTCGCGAGATATGGCAGTTTGGAGGTAAGAAACGCTTGAGAAATTCAAAATTTTCACAGTTCTGATGCTCGAAACGAATAACCAGAACGGCCTAGGGGAAAAGTACGCACACCGTTGTAATCGGGCGAGTTTCTACTTTCCGATGCAACAGAAATTTTGCGGATTGGTCAATCCGTTCGCGAGATATGGCAGTTTGGAGGTAAGAAACGCTTGAGAAACTCAAAATTTTCGCAGTTCTGATGCTCGAAACGAATAACTAGAACGGACTAGGGGAAAAGTACGCATACAGTTGTAATCGGGCGAGTTTCTACTTTCAGATGTAACAGAAATTTTGCGGATTGGTCATTCCGTTCGCGAGATATGGCAGTTTGGAGGTAAGAAACGCTTGAGAAACGCAAAATTTTCGCAGTTCTGATGCTCGAAACGAATAACTAGAACGGCCTAGGGGAAAAGTACGCATACCGTTGTAATCGGGCGAGTTTCTACTTTCAGATGTAACAGAAATTTTGCGGATTGGTCAATCCGTTCGCGAGATATGGTAGTTTGGAGGTAAGAAACGCTTGAGAAACGCAAAATTTTCGCAGTTCTGATGCTCGAAACGAATAACTAGAACGGCCTAGTGGAAAAGTACGCATACCGTTGTAATCGGGCGAGTTTCTGCTTTCAGATGCATCAGAAATTTTGCGGATTGGTCAATTCGTTCGCGAGATATGGCAACTTGGAGGTAAGAAACGCTTGAGAAACTAAAAATTTTCGCAGTTCTGATGCTCGACAAGCACAACTAGAACGGCCTAGGGGAAAAGTACGCATACCGTTGTAATCGGGCGAGTTTCTACTTTCAGATGTAACAGAAATTTTGCGGATTGGTCAATCCGTTCGCGAGATATGGCAGTTTGGAGGTAAGAAACGCTTGAGAAACTCAAAATTTTCGCAGTTCTGATGCTCGAAACGAATAACTAGAACGGACTAGGGGAAAAGTACGCATACAGTTGTAATCGGGCGAGTTTCTACTTTCAGATGTAACAGAAATTTTGCGGATTGGTCAATCCGTTCGCGAGATATGGCAGTTTGGAGGTAAGAAACGCTTGAGAAACGCAAAATTTTCGCAGTTCTGATGCTCGAAACGAATAACTAGAACGGCCTAGGGGAAAAGTACGCATACCGTTGTAATCGGGCGAGTTTCTACTTTCAGATGTAACAGAAATTTTGCGGATTGGTCAATCCGTTCGCGAGATATGGCAGTTTGGAGGTAAGAAACGCTTGAGAAACGCAAAATTTTCGCAGTTCTGATGCTCGAAACGAATAACTAGAACGGACTAGGGGAAAAGTACGCATACAGTTGTAATCGGGCGAGTTTCTACTTTCAGATGTAACAGAAATTTTGCGGATTGGTCAATCCGTTCGCGAGATATGGCAGTTTGGAGGTAAGAAACGCTTGAGAAACGCAAAATTTTCGCAGTTCTGATGCTCGAAACGAATAACTAGAACGGCCTAGGGGAAAAGTACGCATACCGTTGTAATCGGGCGAGTTTCTACTTTCAGATGTAACAGAAATTTTGCGGATTGGTCAATCCGTTCGCGAGATATGGTAGTTTGGAGGTAAGAAACGCTTGAGAAACGCAAAATTTTCGCAGTTCTGATGCTCGAAACGAATAACTAGAACGGCCTAGTGGAAAAGTACGCATACCGTTGTAATCGGGCGAGTTTCTGCTTTCAGATGCATCAGAAATTTTGCGGATTGGTCAATTCGTTCGCGAGATATGGCAACTTGGAGGTAAGAAACGCTTGAGAAACTAAAAATTTTCGCAGTTCTGATGCTCGACAAGCACAACTAGAACGGCCTAGGGGAAAAGTACGCATACCGTTGTAATCGGGCGAGTTTCTACTTTCAGATGTAACAGAAATTTTGCGGATTGGTCAATCCGTTCGCGAGATATGGCAGTTTGGAGGTAAGAAACGCTTGAGAAACTCAAAATTTTCGCAGTTCTGATGCTCGAAACGAATAACTAGAACGGACTAGGGGAAAAGTACGCATACAGTTGTAATCGGGCGAGTTTCTACTTTCAGATGTAACAGAAATTTTGCGGATTGGTCAATCCGTTCGCGAGATATGGCAGTTTGGAGGTAAGAAACGCTTGAGAAACGCAAAATTTTCGCAGTTCTGATGCTCGAAACGAATAACTAGAACGGCCTAGGGGAAAAGTACGCATACCGTTGTAATCGGGCGAGTTTCTACTTTCAGATGTAACAGAAATTTTGCGGATTGGTCAATCCGTTCGCGAGATATGGCAGTTTGGAGGTAAGAAACGCTTGAGAAACGCAAAATTTTCGCAGTTCTGATGCTCGAAACGAATAACTAGAACGGACTAGGGGAAAAGTACGCATACAGTTGTAATCGGGCGAGTTTCTACTTTCAGATGTAACAGAAATTTTGCGGATTGGTCAATCCGTTCGCGAGATATGGCAGTTTGGAGGTAAGAAACGCTTGAGAAACGCAAAATTTTCGCAGTTCTGATGCTCGAAACGAATAACTAGAACGGCCTAGGGGAAAAGTACGCATACCGTTGTAATCGGGCGAGTTTCTACTTTCAGATGTAACAGAAATTTTGCGGATTGGTCAATCCGTTCGCGAGATATGGCAGTTTGGAGGTAAGAAACGCTTGAGAAACGCAAAATTTTCGCAGTTCTGATGCTCGAAACGAATAACTAGAACGGCCTAGTGGAAAAGTACGCATACCGTTGTAATCGGGCGTGTTTCTGCTTTCAGATGCATCAGAAATTTTGCGGATTGGTCAATTCGTTCGCGAGATATGGCAACTTGGAGGTAAGAAACGCTTGAGAAACTAAAAATTTTCGCAGTTCTGATGCTCGACAAGCACAACTAGAACGGCCTAGGGGAAAAGTACGCAGACCGTTGTAATCGGGCGAGTTTCTACTTTCAGATGTAACAAAAATTTTGCGGATTGGTCAATCCGTTCGCGAGATATGGCAGTTTGGAGGTAAGAAACGCTTGAGAAACTCCAAATTTTCGCAGTTCTGATGCTCGACAAGCATAACTAGAACGGCCTAGGGGAAAAGTACGCATACCGTTGTAATCGGGCGAGTTTCTACCTTCAGATGCAACAGAAATTTTGCAGATTGGTCAATCCGTTCGCGAGATATGGCAGTTTGGAAGTAAGAAACGCTTGAGAAACTCAAAATTTTCGCAGTTCTGATGCTCGAAACGAATAACCAGAACGGCCTAGGGGAAAAGTACGCATACCGTTGTAATCGGGCGAGTTTCTACTTTCAGATGCAACAGAAATTTTGCGGATTGGTCAATCCGTTCGCGAGATATGGCAGTTTGGAGGTAAGAAACGCTTGAGAAACTCAAAATTTTCGCAGTTCTGATGCTCGAAGCGAATAACTAGAACGGCCTAGGGGAAAAGTACGTATACCGTTGTAATCGGGCGAGTTTCTACTTTCAGATGCAACAGAAATTTTGCGGATTGGTCAATTCGTTCGCGAGATATGGCAGTTTGGAGGTAAGCAACGCTTGAGAAACTCAAAATTTTCGCAGTTCTGATGCTCGACAAGCACAACTAGAACGGCCTAGGGGAAAAGTACGCATACCGTTGTAATCGGGCGAGTTTCTACTTTCAGATGCAACAGAAATTTTGCGGATTGGTCAATTCGTTCGCGAGATATGGCAGTTTGGAGGTAAGAAACGCTTGAGAAACTAAAAATTTTCGCAGTTCTGATGCTCGAAACGAATAACTATAACGGACTAGGGGAAAAGTACGCATACAGTTGTAATCGGGCGGGTTTCTACTTTCAGATGCAACAGAAATTTTGCGGATTGGTCAATCCGTTCGCGAGATATGGCAGTTTGGAGGTAAGAAACGCTTGAGAAACTCAAAATTTTCGCATTTTCGCAGTTCTGATGCTCGAAACGAACAACTAGAACGGCTTAGGGGAAAAGAACGCATAGTGTTGTAATAGGGCGAGTTTCTACTTTCAGATGCAACAGAAATTTTGCGGATTGGTCAATCCGTTCGCGAGATATGGCAGTTTGGAGGTAAGAAACGCTTGAGAAATTCAAAATTTTCACGGTTCTGATGCTCGAAACGAATAACCAGAACGGCCTAGGGGAAAAGTACGCACACCGTTGTAATCGGGCGAGTTTCTACTTTCCGATGCAACAGAAATTTTGCGGATTGGTCAATCCGTTCGCGAGATATGGCAGTTTGGAGGTAAGAAACGCTTGAGAAACTCAAAATTTTCGCAGTTCTGATGCTCGAAACGAATAACTAGAACGGACTAGGGGAAAAGTACGCATACAGTTGTAATCGGGCGAGTTTCTACTTTCAGATGCAACAGAAATTTTGCGGATTGGTCCATTCGTTCGCGAGATATGACAGTTTGGAGGTAAGAAACGCTTGAGAAACTAAAAATTTTCGCAGTTCTGATGCTCGAAACGAATAACTATAACGGACTAGGGGAAAAGTACGCATACCGTTGTAATCGGGCGAGTTTCTACTTTCAGATGCAACAGAAATTTTGCGGATTGGTCAATCCGTTCGCGAGATATGGCAGTTTGGAGGTAAGAAACGCTTGAGAAACTCAAAATTTTCGCAGTTCTGATGCTCGAAGCGAATAACTAGAACGGCCTAGGGGAAAAGTACGTATACCGTTGTAATCGGGCGAGTTTCTACTTTCAGATGCAACAGAAATTTTGCGGATTGGTCAATCCGTTCGCGAGATATGGCAGTTTGGAGGTAAGCAACGCTTGAGAAACTCAAAATTTTCGCAGTTCTGTTGCTCGAAACGAATAACTAGAACGGCCTAGGGGAAAAGTACGCATACAGTTGTAATCGGGCGAGTTTCTACTTTCAGATGCAACAGAAATTTTGCGGATTGGTCAATCCGTTCGCGAGATATGGCAGTTTGGAGGTAAGAAACGCTTGAGGAACTAAAAATTTTCGCAGTTCTGATGCTCGAAACGAATAACTATAACGGACTAGGGGAAAAGTACGCATACAGTTGTAATCGGGCGGGTTTCTACTTTCAGATGCAACAGAAATTTTGCGGATTGGTCAATTCGTTCGCGAGATATGGCAGTTTGGAGGTAAGCAACGCTTGAGAAACTCAAAATTTTCGCAGTTCTGATGCTCGACAAGCACAACTAGAACGGCCTAGGGGAAAAGTACGCATAGTGTTGTAATCGGGCGAGTTTCTACTTTCAGATGCAACAGAAATTTTGCGGATTGGTCAATCCGTTCGCGAGATATGGCAGTTTGGAGGTAAGAAACGCTTGAGAAACTCAAAATTTTCGCAGTTCTGATGCTCGACAAGCACAACTAGAACGGCCTAGGGGAAAAGTACGCAGACCGTTGTAATCGGGCGAGTTTCTACTTTCAGATGTAACAAAAATTTTGCGGATTGGTCAATCCGTTCGCGAGATATGGCAGTTTGGAGGTAAGAAACGCTTGAGAAACTCCAAATTTTCGCAGTTCTGATGCTCGACAAGCATAACTAGAACGGCCTAGGGGAAAAGTACGCATACCGTTGTAATCGGGCGAGTTTCTACCTTCAGATGCAACAGAAATTTTGCGGATTGGTCAATCCGTTCGCGAGATATGGCAGTTTGGAAGTAAGAAACGCTTGAGAAACTCAAAATTTTCGCAGTTCTGATGCTCGAAACGAATAACCAGAACGGCCTAGGGGAAAAGTACGCATACCGTTGTAATCGGGCGAGTTTCTACTTTCAGATGCAACAGAAATTTTGCGGATTGGTCAATCCGTTCGCGAGATATGGCAGTTTGGAGGTAAGAAACGCTTGAGAAACTCAAAATTTTCGCAGTTCTGATGCTCGAAGCGAATAACTAGAACGGCCTAGGGGAAAAGTACGTATACCGTTGTAATCGGGCGAGTTTCTACTTTCAGATGCAACAGAAATTTTGCGGATTGGTCAATTCGTTCGCGAGATATGGCAGTTTGGAGGTAAGCAACGCTTGAGAAACTCAAAATTTTCGCAGTTCTGATGCTCGACAAGCACAACTAGAACGGCCTAGGGGAAAAGTACGCATACCGTTGTAATCGGGCGAGTTTCTACTTTCAGATGCAACAGAAATTTTGCGGATTGGTCAATTCGTTCGCGAGATATGGCAGTTTGGAGGTAAGAAACGCTTGAGAAACTAAAAATTTTCGCAGTTCTGATGCTCGAAACGAATAACTATAACGGACTAGGGGAAAAGTACGCATACAGTTGTAATCGGGCGGGTTTCTACTTTCAGATGCAACAGAAATTTTGCGGATTGGTCAATCCGTTCGCGAGATATGGCAGTTTGGAGGTAAGAAACGCTTGAGAAACTCAAAATTTTCGCATTTTCGCAGTTCTGATGCTCGAAACGAACAACTAGAACGGCTTAGGGGAAAAGAACGCATAGTGTTGTAATAGGGCGAGTTTCTACTTTCAGATGCAACAGAAATTTTGCGGATTGGTCAATCCGTTCGCGAGATATGGCAGTTTGGAGGTAAGAAACGCTTGAGAAATTCAAAATTTTCACGGTTCTGATGCTCGAAACGAATAACCAGAACGGCCTAGGGGAAAAGTACGCACACCGTTGTAATCGGGCGAGTTTCTACTTTCCGATGCAACAGAAATTTTGCGGATTGGTCAATCCGTTCGCGAGATATGGCAGTTTGGAGGTAAGAAACGCTTGAGAAACTCAAAATTTTCGCAGTTCTGATGCTCGAAACGAATAACTAGAACGGACTAGGGGAAAAGTACGCATACAGTTGTAATCGGGCGAGTTTCTACTTTCAGATGCAACAGAAATTTTGCGGATTGGTCCATTCGTTCGCGAGATATGACAGTTTGGAGGTAAGAAACGCTTGAGAAACTAAAAATTTTCGCAGTTCTGATGCTCGAAACGAATAACTATAACGGACTAGGGGAAAAGTACGCATACCGTTGTAATCGGGCGAGTTTCTACTTTCAGATGCAACAGAAATTTTGCGGATTGGTCAATCCGTTCGCGAGATATGGCAGTTTGGAGGTAAGAAACGCTTGAGAAACTCAAAATTTTCGCAGTTCTGATGCTCGAAGCGAATAACTAGAACGGCCTAGGGGAAAAGTACGTATACCGTTGTAATCGGGCGAGTTTCTACTTTCAGATGCAACAGAAATTTTGCGGATTGGTCAATCCGTTCGCGAGATATGGCAGTTTGGAGGTAAGCAACGCTTGAGAAACTCAAAATTTTCGCAGTTCTGTTGCTCGAAACGAATAACTAGAACGGCCTAGGGGAAAAGTACGCATACAGTTGTAATCGGGCGAGTTTCTACTTTCAGATGCAACAGAAATTTTGCGGATTGGTCAATCCGTTCGCGAGATATGGCAGTTTGGAGGTAAGAAACGCTTGAGGAACTAAAAATTTTCGCAGTTCTGATGCTCGAAACGAATAACTATAACGGACTAGGGGAAAAGTACGCATACAGTTGTAATCGGGCGGGTTTCTACTTTCAGATGCAACAGAAATTTTGCGGATTGGTCAATTCGTTCGCGAGATATGGCAGTTTGGAGGTAAGCAACGCTTGAGAAACTCAAAATTTTCGCAGTTCTGATGCTCGACAAGCACAACTAGAACGGCCTAGGGGAAAAGTACGCATAGTGTTGTAATCGGGCGAGTTTCTACCTTCAGATGCAACAGAAATTTTGCGGATTGGTCAATCCGTTCGCGAGATATGGCAGTTTGGAAGTAAGAAACGCTTGAGAAACTCAAAATTTTCGCAGTTCTGATGCTCGAAACGAATAACTAGAACGGCCTAGGGGAAAAGTACGCATACCGTTGTAATCGGGCGAGTTTCTACTTTCAGATGCAACAGAAATTTTGCGGATTGGTCAATTCGTTCGCGAGATATGGCAGTTTGGAGGTAAGAAACGCTTGAGAAACTAAAAATTTTCGCAGTTCTGATGCTCGACAAGCACAGCTAGAACGGCCTAGGGGAAAAGTACGCATACCGTTGTAATCGGGCGAGTTTCTACTTTCAGATGCAACAGAAATTTTGCGGATTGGTCAATTCGTTCGCGAGATATGGCAGTTTGGAGGTAAGAAACGCTTGAGAAACTAAAAATTTTCGCAGTTCTGATGCTCGAAACGAATAACTATAACGGACTAGGGGAAAAGTACGCATACAGTTGTAATCGGGCGGGTTTCTACTTTCAGATGCAACAGAAATTTTGCGGATTGGTCAATCCGTTCGAGAGATATGGCAGTTTGGAGGTAAGAAACGCTTGAGAAATTCAAAATTTTCACGGTTCTGATGCTCGATACGAATAACCAGAACGGCCTAGGGGAAAAGTACGCACACCGTTGTAATCGGGCGAGTTTCTACTTTCCGATGCAACAGAAATTTTGCGGATTGGTCAATCCGTTCGCGAGATATGGCCGTTTGGAGGTAAGAAACGCTTGAGAAACTCAAAATTTTCGCAGTTCTGATGCTCGAAACGAATAACTAGAACGGACTAGGGGAAAAGTACGCATACAGTTGTAATCGGGCGAGTTTCTACTTTCAGATGCAACAGAAATTTTGCGGATTGGTCCATTCGTTCGCGAGATATGACAGTTTGGAGGTAAGAAACGCTTGAGAAACTAAAAATTTTCGCAGTTCTGATGCTCGAAACGAATAACTATAACGGACTAGGGGAAAAGTACGCATACCGTTGTAATCGGGCGAGTTTCTACTTTCAGATGCAACAGAAATTTTGCGGATTGGTCAATCCGTTCGCGAGATATGGCAGTTTGGAGGTAAGAAACGCTTGAGAAACTCAAAATTTTCGCAGTTCTGATGCTCGAAGCGAATAACTAGAACGGCCTAGGGGAAAAGTACGTATACCGTTGTAATCGGGCGAGTTTCTACTTTCAGATGCAACAGAAATTTTGCGGATTGGTCAATCCGTTCGCGAGATATGGCAGTTTGGAAGTAAGAAACGCTTGAGAAACTCAAAATTTTCGCAGTTCTGATGCTCGAAACGAATAACTAGAACGGCCTAGGGGAAAAGTACGCATACCGTTGTAATCGGGCGAGTTTCTACCTTCAGATGCAACAGAAATTTTGCGGATTGGTCAATCCGTTCGCGAGATATGGCAGTTTGGAAGTAAGAAACGCTTGAGAAACTCAAAATTTTCGCAGTTCTGATGCTCGAAACGAATAACTAGAACGGCCTAGGGGAAAAGTACGCATACCGTTGTAATCGGGCGAGTTTCTACTTTCAGATGCAACAGAAATTTTGCGGATTGGTCAATCCGTTCGCGAGATATGGCAGTTTGGAGGTAAGCAACGCTTGAGAAACTCAAAATTTTCGCAGTTCTGATGCTCGACAAGCACAACTAGAACGGCCTAGGGGAAAAGTACGCATACCGTTGTAATCGGGCGAGTTTCTACTTTCAGATGCAACAGAAATTTTGCGGATTGGTCAATTCGTTCGCGAGATATGGCAGTTTGGAGGTAAGAAACGCTTGAGAAACTAAAAATTTTCGCAGTTCTGATGCTCGAAACGAATAACTATAACGGACTAGGGGAAAAGTACGCATACAGTTGTAATCGGGCGGGTTTCTACTTTCAGATGCAACAGAAATTTTGCGGATTGGTCAATCCGTTCGCGAGATATGGCAGTTTGGAGGTAAGAAACGCTTGAGAAACTCAAAATTTTCGCAGTTCTGATGCTCGAAACGAACAACTAGAACGGCTTAGGGGAAAAGAACGCATAGTGTTGTAATCGGGCGAGTTTCTACTTTCAGATGCAACAGAAATTTTGCGGATTGGTCAATCCGTTCGAGAGATATGGCAGTTTGGAGGTAAGAAACGCTTGAGAAATTCAAAATTTTCACGGTTCTGATGCTCGATACGAATAACCAGAACGGCCTAGGGGAAAAGTACGCACACCGTTGTAATCGGGCGAGTTTCTACTTTCCGATGCAACAGAAATTTTGCGGATTGGTCAATCCGTTCGCGAGATATGGCCGTTTGGAGGTAAGAAACGCTTGAGAAACTCAAAATTTTCGCAGTTCTGATGCTCGAAACGAATAACTAGAACGGACTAGGGGAAAAGTACGCATACAGTTGTAATCGGGCGAGTTTCTACTTTCAGATGTAACAGAAATTTTGCGGATTGGTCAATCCGTTCGCGAGATATTGCAGTTTGGAGGTAAGAAACGCTTGAGAAACGCAAAATTTTCGCAGTTCTGATGCTCGAAACGAATAACTAGATCGGCCTAGGGGAAAAGTACGCATACCGTTGTAATCGGGCGAGTTTCTGCTTTCAGATGCATCAGAAATTTTGCGGATTGGTCAATTCGTTCGCGAGATATGGCAATTTGGAGGTAAGAAACGCTTGAGAAACTAAAAATTTTCGCAGTTCTGATGCTCGACAAGCACAACTAGAACGGCCTAGGGGAAAAGTACGTATACCGTTGTAATCGGGCGAGTTTCTACTTTCAGATGCAACAGAAATTTTGCGGATTGGTCAATCCGTTCGCGAGATATGGCAGTTTGGAGGTAAGAAACGCTTGAGAAACTCAAAATTTTCGCAGTTCTGATGCTCGAAACGAATAACTAGAACGGCCTAGGGGAAAAGTACGCATACAGTTGTAATCGGGCGGGTTTCTACTTTCAGATGCAACAGAAATTTTGCGGATTGGTCAATCCGTTCGCGAGATATGGCAGTTTGGAGGTAAGAAACGCTTGAGAAATTCAAAATTTTCACAGTTCTGATGCTCGAAACGAATAACCAGAACGGCCTAGGGGAAAAGTACGCATACCGTTGTAATCGGGCGAGTTTCTACTTTCCGATGCAACAGAAATTTTGCGGATTGGTCAATCCGTTCGCGAGATATGGCAGTTTGGAGGTAAGAAACGCTTGAGAAACTCAAAATTTTCGCAGTTCTGATGCTCGAAACGAATAACTAGAACGGACTAGGGGAAAAGTACGCATACAGTTGTAATCGGGTGAGTTTCTACTTTCAGATGTAACAGAAATTTTGCGGATTGGTCAATCCGTTCGCGAGATATGGCAGTTTGGAGGTAAGAAACGCTTGAGAAACGCAAAATTTTCGCAGTTCTGATGCTCGAAACGAATAACTAGAACGGCCTAGGGGAAAAGTTCGCATACCGTTGTAATCGGGCGAGTTTCTACTTTCAGATGCAACAGAAATTTTGAGGATCGGTCAATCCGTTCGCGAGATATGGCAGTTTGGAGGTAAGAAACGCTTGAGAAACTCAAAATTTTCGCAGTTCTGATGCTCGAAACGAACAACAAGAACGGCCTAGCGGAAAAGTACGCATACCGTTGTAATCGGGCGAGTTTCTACTTTCAGATGCAACCGAAATTTTGCGGATTGGTCAATCCGTTCGCGAGATATGGCAGTTTGGAGGTAAGAAACCCTTGAGAAACTCAAAATTTTCGCAGTTCTGATGCTCGAAACGAATTACTAGGGCGGCCTAGGGGAAAAGTACGCATACCGTTGTAATCGGGCGAGTTTCTGCTTTCAGATGCATCAGAAATTTTGCGGATTGGTCAATCCGTTCACGAGATATGGCAGTTTGGAAGTAAGAAACGCTTGAGATACTCAAAATTTTCGCAGTTCTGATGCTCGAAACGAATAACTAGGACGGCCTAGGGGAAAAGTACGCATACCGTTGTAATCGGGCGAGTTTCTACCTTCAGATGCAACAGAAATTTTGCGGATTGGTCAATCCGTTCGCGAGATATGGCAGTTTGGAAGTAAGAAACGCTTGAGAAACTCAAAATTTTCGCAGTTCTGATGCTCGAAACGAATAACTAGAACGGCCTAGGGGAAAAGTACGCATACCGTTGTAATCGGGCGAGTTTCTACTTTCAGATGCAACAGAAATTTTGCGGATTGGTCAATTCGTTCGCGAGATATGGCAGTTTGGAGGTAAGAAACGCTTGAGAAACTCAAAATTTTCGCAGTTCTGATGCTCGAAACGAATAACTAGAACGGACTAGGGGAAAAGTACGCATACAGTTGTAATCGGGCGAGTTTCTACTTTCAGATGTAACAGAAATTTTGCGGATTGGTCAATCCGTTCGCGAGATATGGCAGTTTGGAGGTAAGAAACGCTTGAGAAACGCAAAATTTTCGCAGTTCTGATGCTCGAAACGAATAACTAGAACGGCCTAGGGGAAAAGTACGCATACCGTTGTAATCGGGCGAGTTTCTGCTTTCAGATGCATCAGAAATTTTGCGGATTGGTCAATCCGTTCGCGAGATGTGGCAGTTTGTAGGTAAGAAACGCTTGAGAAACTCAAAACTTTCGCAGTTCTGATGCTCGAAACGAATAACTAGAACGGCCTAGGGGAAAAGTACGCATACCGCTGTAATCGGGCGAGTTTCTACCTTCAGATGCAACAGAAATTTTGCGGATTGGTCAATCCGTTCGCAAGATATGGCAGTTTGGAGGTAAGAAACGCTTGAGAAACTCAAAATTTTCGCAGTTCTGATGCTCGACAAGCATAACTAGAACGGCCTAGGGGAAAAGTACGCATACCGTTGTAATCGGGCGAATTTCTACTTTCAGATGCAACAGAAATTTTGCGGATTGGTCATTCCGTTCGCGAGATATGGCAGTTTGGAGGTAAGAAACGCTTGAGAAACTCAAAATTTTCGCAGTTCTGATGCTCGAAACGAATAACAAGAACGGACTAGGGGAAAAGTACGCATACAGTTGTAATCGGGCGAGTTTCAACCTTCAGATGCAACAGAAATTTTGCGGATTGGTCAATCCGTTCGCGAGATATGGCAGTTTGGAAGAAAGAAACGCTTGAGAAACTCAAAATTTTCGCAGTTCTGATGCTCGAAACGAGTAACTAGAACGGCCTAGGGGAAAAGTACTCATAGTGTTGTAATCGGGCGAGTTTCTACTTTCAGATGCAACAGAAACTTTGGGGATTGGTCAATCCGTTCGCGAGATATGGCAGTTTGGAGGTAAGAAACGCTTGAGAAACTCAATATTTTCGCAGTTCTGATGCTCGAAACGAATAACCAGAACGGCCTAGGGGAAAAGTACGCATACTGTTGTAATCGAGCGAGTTTCTACCTTCAGATGCAACAGAAATTTTGCGGATTGGTCAAACCGTTCGCGAGATATGGCAGTTTGGAGGTACGAAACGCTTGAGAAACTCAAAATTTTCGGAGTTCTCATGCTCGAAACGAATAACTAGAACGGCCTAGGGGAAAAGTACGCATACCGTTGTAATCGGGCGAGTTTCTACCTTCAGATGCAACAGAAATTTTGCGTATTGGTCAATCCGTTCGCGAGATATGGCAGTTTGGAAGTAAGAAGCGCTTGAGAAACTCAAAATTTTCGCAGTTCTGATGCTCGAAACGAATAACTAGAACGGCCTATGGGAAAAGTACGCATACCGGCGTAATCGGGCGAGTTTCTACTTTCAGATGCAACAGAAATTTTGCGGATTGGTCAATCCGTTCGCGAGGTATGGCAGTTTGGAAGTAAGAAACGCTTGAGAAACTCAAAATTTTCGCAGTTCTGATGCTCGAAACGAATAACTAGAACGGCCTAGGGGAAAAGTACGCATACCGTTGTAATCGGGCGAGTTTCTACCTTCAGATGCAACAGAAATTTTGCGGATTGGTCAAACCGTTCGCGAGATATGGCAGTTTGGAGGTAAGAAACGCTTGAGAAACGCAAAATTTTCGCAGTTCTGATGCTCGAAACGAATAACTAGAACGGCCTAGGGGAAAAGTACGCATACCGTTGTAATCGGGCGAGTTTCTGCTTTCAGATGCATCAGAAATTTTGCGGATTGGTCAATCCGTTCGCGAGATGTGGCAGTTTGTAGGTAAGAAACGCTTGAGAAACTCAAAACTTTCGCAGTTCTGATGCTCGAAACGAATAACTAGAACGGCCTAGGGGAAAAGTACGCATACCGCTGTAATCGGGCGAGTTTCTACCTTCAGATGCAACAGAAATTTTGCGGATTGGTCAATCCGTTCGCAAGATATGGCAGTTTGGAGGTAAGAAACGCTTGAGAAACTCAAAATTTTCGCAGTTCTGATGATCGACAAGCATAACTAGAACGGCCTAGGGGAAAAGTACGCATACCGTTGTATTCGGGCGAGTTTCTACCTTCAGATGCAACAGAAATTTTGCGGATTGGTCAATCCGTTCGCGAGATATGGCAGTTTGGAGGTAAGAAACGCTTGAGAAACTCAAAATTTTCGCAGTTCTGATGCTCGACAAGCATAACTAGAACGGTGTAGGGGAAAAGTACGCATGCCGTTGTAATCGGGCGAGTTTCTACTTTCCGATGCAACAGAAATTTTGCGGATTGGTCAATCCGTTCGCGAGATATGGCAGTTTGGAGGTAAGAAACGCTTGAGAAACTCAACATTTTCGCAGTTCTGATGCTCGAAACGAATAACTAGAACGGCCTAGGGGAAAAGTACGCATACCGTTGTAATCGGGCGAATTTCTACTTTCAGATGCAACAGAAATTTTGCGGATTGGTCATTCCGTTCGCGAGATATGGCAGTTTGGAGGTAAGAAACGCTTGAGAAACTCAAAATTTTCGCAGTTCTGATGCTCGAAACGAATAACAAGAACGGACTAGGGGAAAAGTACGCATACAGTTGTAATCGGGCGAGTTTCAACCTTCAGATGCAACAGAAATTTTGCGGATTGGTCAATCCGTTCGCGAGATATGGCAGTTTGGAAGAAAGAAACGCTTGAGAAACTCAAAATTTTCGCAGTTCTGATGCTCGAAACGAGTAACTAGAACGGCCTAGGGGAAAAGTACTCATAGTGTTGTAATCGGGCGAGTTTCTACTTTCAGATGCAACAGAAACTTTGCGGATTGGTCAATCCGTTCGCGAGATATGGCAGTTTGGAGGTAAGAAACGCTTGAGAAACTCAATATTTTCGCAGTTCTGATGCTCGAAACGAATAACTAGAACGGCCTAGGGGAAAAGTACGCATACCGTTGTAATCGGGCGAGTTTCTACCTTCAGATGCAACAGAAATTTTGCGTATTGGTCAATCCGTTCGCGAGATATGGCAGTTTGGAAGTAAGAAGCGCTTGAGAAACTCAAAATTTTCGCAGTTCTGATGCTCGAAACGAATAACTAGAACGGCCTATGGGAAAAGTACGCATACCGGCGTAATCGGGCGAGTTTCTACTTTCAGATGCAACAGAAATTTTGCGGATTGGTCAATCCGTTCGCGAGATATGGCAGTTTGGAAGTAAGAAACGCTTGAGAAACTCAAAATTTTCGCAGTTCTGATGCTCGAAACGAATAACTAGGGCGGCCTAGGGGAAAAGTACGCATACCGTTGTAATCGGGCGAGTTTCTACTTTCAGATGCATCAGAAATTTTGCGGATTGGTCAATCCGTTCGCGAGATGTGGCAGTTTGTATGTAAGAAACGCTTGAGAAACTCAAAATTTTCGCAGTTCTGATGTTCGAAACGAATAACTAGAATGGCCTAGGGGAAAAGTACGCATACCGTTGTAATCGGGCGAGTTTCTACCTTCAGATGCAACAGAAATTTTGCGGATTTGTCAATCCGTACGCGAGATATGGCAGTTTGGAAGTAAGAAACGCTTGAGAAACTCAAAATTTTCGCAGTTCTGATGCTCGAAACGAATAACTAGAACGGCCTAGGGGAAGAGTACGCATACCGTTGTAATCGGGCGAGTTTCTACCTTCAGATGCAACAGAAATTTTGCGGATTGCTCAAACCGTTCGCGAGATATGGCAGTTTGGAGGTAAGAAACGCTTGAGAAACGCAAAATTTTCGCAGTTCTGATGCTCGAAACGAATAACTAGAACGGCCTAGGGGAAAAGTACGCATACCGTTGTAATCAGGCGAGTTTCTGCTTTCAGATGCATCAGAAATTTTGCGGATTGGTCAATCCGTTCGCGAGATGTGGCAGTTTGTAGGTAAGAAACGCTTGAGAAACTCAAATCTTTCGCAGTTCTGATGCTCGAAACGAATAACTAGAACGGCCTAGGGGAAAAGTACGCATACCGCTGTAATCGGGCGAGTTTCTACCTTCAGATGCAACAGAAATTTTGCGGATTGGTCAGTCCGTTCGCAAGATATGGCAGTTTGGAGGTAAGAAACGCTTGAGAAACTCAAAATTTTCGCAGTTCTGATGCTCGACAAGCATAACTAGAACGGCCTAGGGGAAAAGTACGCATACCGTTGTATTCGGGCGAGTTTCTACCTTCAGATGCAACAGAAATTTTGCGGATTGGTCAATCCGTTCGCGAGATATGGCAGTTTGGAGGTAAGAAACGCTTGAGAAACTCAAAATTTTCGCAGTTCTGATGCTCGACAAGCATAACTAGAACGGTCTAGGGGAAAAGTACGCATGCCGTTGTAATCGGGCGAGTTTCTACTTTCAGATGCAACAGAAATTTTGCGGATTGGTCAATCCGTTCGCGAGATATGGCAGTTTGGAGGTAAGAAACGCTTGAGAAACTCAACATTTTCGCAGTTCTGATGCTCGAAACGAATAACTAGAACGGCCTAGGGGAAAAGTACGCATACCGTTGTAATCGGGCGAATTTCTACTTTCAGATGCAACAGAAATTTTGCGGATTGGTCATTCCGTTCGCGAGATATGGCAGTTTGGAGGTAAGAAACGCTTGAGAAACTCAAAATTTTCGCAGTTCTGATGCTCGAAACGAATAACAAGAACGGACTAGGGGAAAAGTACGCATACAGTTGTAATCGGGCGAGTTTCAACCTTCAGATGCAACAGAAATTTTGCGGATTGGTCAATCCGTTCGCGAGATATGGCAGTTTGGAAGAAAGAAACGCTTGAGAAACTCAAAATTTTCGCAGTTCTGATGCTCGAAACGAGTAACTAGAACGGCCTAGGGGAAAAGTACTCATAGTGTTGTAATCGGGCGAGTTTCTACTTTCAGATGCAACAGAAACTTTGCGGATTGGTCAATCCGTTCGCGAGATATGGCAGTTTGGAGGTAAGAAACGCTTGAGAAACTCAATATTTTCGCATTTCTGATGCTCGAAACGAATAACCAGAACGGCCTAGGGGAAAAGTACGCATACTGTTGTAATCGAGCGAGTTTCTACCTTCAGATGCAACAGAAATTTTGCGGATTGGTCAAACCGTTCGCGAGATATGGCAGTTTGGAGGTACGAAACGCTTGAGAAACTCAAAATTTTCGCAGTTCTCATGCTCGAAACGAATAACTAGAACGGCCTAGGGGAAAAGTACGCATACCGTTGTAATCGGGCGAGTTTCTACCTTCAGATGCAACAGAAATTTTGCGTATTGGTCAATCCGTTCGCGAGATATGGCTGTTTGGAAGTAAGAAGCGCTTGAGAAACTCAAAATTTTCGCAGTTCTGATGCTCGAAACGAATAACTAGAACGGCCTATGGGAAAAGTACGCATACCGGCGTAATCGGGCGAGTTTCTACTTTCAGATGCAACAGAAATTTTGCGGATTGGTCAATCCGTTCGCGAGATATGGCAGTTTGGAAGTAAGAAACGCTTGAGAAACTCAAAATTTTCGCAGTTCTGATGCTCGAAACGAATAACTAGGGCGGCCTAGGGGAAAAGTACGCATACCGTTGTAATCGGGCGAGTTTCTACTTTCAGATGCATCAGAAATTTTGCGGATTGGTCAATCCGTTCGCGAGATGTGGCAGTTTGTAGGTAAGAAACGCTTGAGAAACTCAAAATTTTCGCACTTCTGATGTTCGAAACGAATAACTAGAATGGCCTAGGGGAAAAGTACGCATACCGTTGTAATCGGGCGAGTTTCTACCTTCAGATGCAACAGAAATTTTGCGGATTTGTCAATCCGTACGCGAGATATGGCAGTTTGGAAGTAAGAAACGCTTGAGAAACTCAAAATTTTCGCAGTTCTGATGCTCGAAACGAATAACTAGAACGGCCTAGGGGAAAAGTACGCATACCGTTGTAATCGGGCGAGTTTCTACCTTCAGATGCAACAGAAATTTTGCGGATTGGTCAAACCGTTCGCGAGATATGGCAGTTTGGAGGTACGAAACGCTTGAGAAACTCAAAATTTTCGCAGTTCTGATGCTCGAAACGAATAACTAGAACGGCCTAGGGGAAAAGTACGCATACCGTTGTAATCGGGCGAGTTTCTACCTTCAGATGCAACAGAAATTTTGCGGATTGGTCATTCCGTTCGCGAGATATGGCAGTTTGGAGGTAAGAAACGCTTGAGAAACTCAAAATTTTCGCAGTTCTGATGCTCGAAACGAATAACTAGAACGGCCTAGGGGAAAAGTACGCATACCGTTGTAATCGGGCGAGTTTCTACCTTCAGATGCAACAGAAATTTTGCGGATTGGTCAATCCGTTCGCGAGATATGGCAGTTTGGAGGTAAGAAACGCTTGAGAAACTCAAAATTTTCGCAGTTCTGATGCTCGAAACGAATAACTAGGGCGGCCTAGGGGAAAAGTACGCATACCGTTGTAATCGGGCGAGTTTCTACTTTCAGATGCATCAGAAATTTTGCGGATTGGTCAATCCGTTCGCGAGATGTGGCAGTTTGTAGGTAAGAAACGCTTGAGAAACTCAAAATTTTCGCAGTTCTGATGTTCGAAACGAATAACTAGAATGGCCTAGGGGAAAAGTACGCATACCGTTGTAATCGGGCGAGTTTCTACCTTCAGATGCAACAGAAATTTTGCGGATTTGTCAATCCGTACGCGAGATATGGCAGTTTGGAAGTAAGAAACGCTTGAGAAACTCAAAATTTTCGCAGTTCTGATGTTCGAAACGAATAACTAGAACGGCCTAGGGGAAAAGTACGCATACCGTTGTAATCGGGCGAGTTTCTACCTTCAGATGCAACAGAAATTTTGCGGATTGGTCAAACCGTTCGCGAGATATGGCAGTTTGGAGGTACGAAACGCTTGAGAAACTCAAAATTTTCGCAGTTCTGATGCTCGAAACGAATAACTAGAACGGCCTAGGGGAAAAGTACGCATACCGTTGTAATCGGGCGAGTTTCTACCTTCAGATGCAACAGAAATTTTGCGGATTGGTCATTCCGTTCGCGAGATATGGCAGTTTGGAGGTAAGAAACGCTTGAGAAACTCAAAATTTTCGCAGTTCTGATGCTCGAAACGAATAACTAGAACGGCCTAGGGGAAAAGTACGCATACCGTTGTAATCGGGCGAGTTTCTACCTTCAGATGCAACAGAAATTTTGCGGATTGGTCAAACCGTTCGCGAGATATGGCTGTTTGGAGGTACGAAACGCTTGAGAAACTCAAAATTTTCGCAGTTCTGATGCTCGAAACGAATAACTAGAACGGCCTTAGGGGAAAAGTACTCACAGTGTTGTAATCGGGCGAGTTTCTACTTTCAGATGCAACAGAAATTTTGCGTATTGGTCAATCCGTTCGCGAGATATGGCAGTTTGGAGGTAAGAAACGCTTGAGAAACTCAAAATTTTCGCAGTTCTGATGCTCGAAACGAATAACTAGAACGGCCTAGGGGAAAAGTACGCATACCGTTGTAATCGGGCGAGTTTCTACCTTCAGATGCAACAGAAATTTTGCGGATTGGTCAATCCGTTCGCGAGATATGACAGTTTGGAAGTAAGAAACGCTTGAGAAACTCAAAATTTTCGCAATTCTGATGCTCGAAACGAATAACTAGGGCGGCCTAGGGGAAAAGTACGCATACCGTTGTAATCGGGCGAGTTTCTGCTTTCAGATGCATCAGAAATTTTGCGGATAGGTCAAACCTTTCGCGAGATATGGCAGTTTGGAGGTAAGAAACGCTTGAGAAACTCAAAATTTTCGCAGTTCTGATGCTCGAAACGAATAACTAGAACGGCCTAGGGGAAAAGTACGCATACCGTTGTATTCGGGCGAGTTTCTACCTTCAGATGCAACAGAAATTTTGCGGATTGGTCAATCCGTTCGCGAGATATGGCAGTTTGGAGGTAAGAAACGCTTGAGAAACTCAAAATTTTCGCAGTTCTGATGCTCGACAAGCATAACTAGAACGGTCTAGGGGAAAAGTACGCATGCCGTTGTAATCGGGCGAGTTTCTACTTTCAGATGCAACAGAAATTTTGCGGATTGGTCAATCCGTTCGCGAGATATGGCAGTTTGGAGGTAAGAAACGCTTGAGAAACTCAACATTTTCGCAGTTCTGATGCTCGAAACGAATAACTAGAACGGCCTAGGGGAAAAGTACGCATACCGTTGTAATCGGGCGAGTTTCTACTTTCAGATGCAACAGAAATTTTGCGGATTGGTCATTCCGTTCGCGAGATATGGCAGTTTGGAGGTAAGAAACGCTTGAGAAACTCAAAATTTTCGCAGTTCTGATGCTCGACAAGCATAACTAGAACGGTCTAGGGGAAAAGTACGCATGCCGTTGTAATCGGGCGAGTTTCTACTTTCAGATGCAACAGAAATTTTGCGGATTGGTCAATCCGTTCGCGAGATATGGCAGTTTGGAGGTAAGAAACGCTTGAGAAACTCAACATTTTCGCAGTTCTGATGCTCGAAACGAATAACTAGAACGGCCTAGGGGAAAAGTACGCATACCGTTGTAATCGGGCGAGTTTCTACTTTCAGATGCAACAGAAATTTTGCGGATTGGTCAATCCGTTCGCGAGATATGGCAGTTTGGAGGTAAGAAACGCTTGAGAAACTCAATATTTTCGCAGTTCTGATGCTCGAAACGAATAACCAGAACGGCCTAGGGGAAAAGTACGCATACCGTTGTAATCGAGCGAGTTTCTACCTTCAGATGCAACAGAAATTTTGCGGATAGGTCAAACCGTTCGCGAGATATGGCAGTTTGGAGGTACGAAACGCTTGAGAAACTCAAAATTTTCGCAGTTCTGATGCTCGAAACGAATAACTAGAACGGCCTAGGGGAAAAGTACGCATACCGTTGTAATCGGGCGAGTTTCTACCTTCAGATGCAACAGAAATTTTGCGGATTGGTCAATCCGTTCGCGAGATATGGCAGTTTGGAAGTAAGAAACGCTTGAGAAACTCAAAATTTTCGCAGTTCTGATGCTCGAAACGAGTAACTAGAACGGCCTAGGGGAAAAGTACTCATAGTGTTGTAATCGGGCGAGTTTCTACTTTCAGATGCAACAGAAATTTTGCGGATTGGTCAATCCGTTCGCGAGATATGGCAGTTTGGAGGTAAGAAACGCTTGAGAAACTCAATATTTTCGCAGTTCTGATGCTCGAAACGAATAACCAGAACGGCCTAGGGGAAAAGTACGCATACCGTTGTAATCGAGCGAGTTTCTACCTTCAGATGCAACAGAAATTTTGCGGATAGGTCGAACCGTTCGCGAGATATGGCAGTTTGGAGGTACGAAACGCTTGAGAAACTCAAAATTTTCGCAGTTCTGATGCTCGAAACGAATAACTAGAACGGCCTAGGGGAAAAGTACGCATACCGTCGTAATCGGGCGAGTTTCTACTTTCAGATGCAACAGAAATTTTGCGGATTGGTCAATCCGTTCGCGAGATATGGCAGTTTGGAAGTAAGAAACGCTTGAGAAACGCAAAATTTTCGCAGTTCTGATGCTCGAAACGAATAACTAGAACGGCCTAGGGGAAAAGTACGCATACCGCTGTAATCGGGCGAGTTTCTACCTTCAGATGCAACAGAAATTTTGCGGATTGGTCAATCCGTTCGCAAGATATGGCAGTTTGGAGGTAAGAAACGCTTGAGAAACTCAAAATTTTCGCAGTTCTGATGATCGACAAGCATAACTAGAACGGCCTAGGGGAAAAGTACGCATACCGTTGTATTCGGGCGAGTTTCTACCTTCAGATGCAACAGAAATTTTGCGGATTGGTCAATCCGTTCGCGAGATATGGCAGTTTAGAGGTAAGAAACGCTTGAGAAACTCAAAATTTTCGCAGTTCTGATGCTCGACAAGCATAACTAGAACGGTGTAGGGGAAAAGTACGCATGCCGTTGTAATCGGGCGAGTTTCTACTTTCCGATGCAACAGAAATTTTGCGGATTGGTCAATCCGTTCGCGAGATATGGCAGTTTGGAGGTAAGAAACGCTTGAGAAACTCAACATTTTCGCAGTTCTGATGCTCGAAACGAATAACTAGAACGGCCTAGGGGAAAAGTACGCATACCGTTGTAATCGGGCGAATTTCTACTTTCAGATGCAACAGAAATTTTGCGGATTGGTCATTCCGTTCGCGAGATATGGCAGTTTGGAGGTAAGAAACGCTTGAGAAACTCAAAATTTTCGCAGTTCTGATGCTCGAAACGAATAACAAGAACGGACTAGGGGAAAAGTACGCATACAGTTGTAATCGGGCGAGTTTCAACCTTCAGATGCAACAGAAATTTTGCGGATTGGTCAATCCGTTCGCGAGATATGGCAGTTTGGAAGAAAGAAACGCTTGAGAAACTCAAAATTTTCGCAGTTCTGATGCTCGAAACGAGTAACTAGAACGGCCTAGGGGAAAAGTACTCATAGTGTTGTAATCGGGCGAGTTTCTACTTTCAGATGCAACAGAAACTTTGCGGATTGGTCAATCCGTTCGCGAGATATGGCAGTTTGGAGGTAAGAAACGCTTGAGAAACTCAATATTTTCGCAGTTCTGATGCTCGAAACGAATAACTAGAACGGCCTAGGGGAAAAGTACGCATACCGTTGTAATCGGGCGAGTTTCTACCTTCAGATGCAACAGAAATTTTGCGTATTGGTCAATCCGTTCGCGAGATATGGCAGTTTGGAAGTAAGAAGCGCTTGAGAAACTCAAAATTTTCGCAGTTCTGATGCTCGAAACGAATAACTAGAACGGCCTATGGGAAAAGTACGCATACCGGCGTAATCGGGCGAGATTCTACTTTCAGATGCAACAGAAATTTTGCGGATTGGTCAATCCGTTCGCGAGATATGGCAGTTTGGAAGTAAGAAACGCTTGAGAAACTCAAAATTTTCGCAGTTCTGATGCTCGAAACGAATAACTAGGGCGGCCTAGGGGAAAAGTACGCATACCGTTGTAATCGGGCGAGTTTCTACTTTCAGATGCATCAGAAATTTTGCGGATTGGTCAATCCGTTCGCGAGATGTGGCAGTTTGTATGTAAGAAACGCTTGAGAAACTCAAAATTTTCGCAGTTCTGATGTTCGAAACGAATAACTAGAATGGCCTAGGGGAAAAGTACGCATACCGTTGTAATCGGGCGAGTTTCTACCTTCAGATGCAACAGAAATTTTGCGGATTTGTCAATCCGTACGCGAGATATGGCAGTTTGGAGGTAAGAAACGCTTGAGAAACTCAATATTTTCGCAGTTCTGATGCTCGAAACGAATAACCAGAACGGCCTAGGGGAAAAGTACGCATACCGTTGTAATCGAGCGAGTTTCTACCTTCAGATGCAACAGAAATTTTGCGGATTGGTCAATCCGTTCGCGAGATATGGCAGTTTGGAAGTAAGAAACGCTTGAGAAACTCAAAATTTTCGCAGTTCTGATGCTCGAAACGAGTAACTAGAACGGCCTAGGGGAAAAGTACTCATAGTGTTGTAATCGGGCGAGTTTCTACTTTCAGATGCAACAGAAATTTTGCGGATTGGTCAATCCGTTCGCGAGATATGGCAGTTTGGAGGTAAGAAACGCTTGAGAAACTCAATATTTTCGCAGTTCTGATGCTCGAAACGAATAACCAGAACGGCCTAGGGGAAAAGTACGCATACCGTTGTAATCGAGCGAGTTTCTACCTTCAGATGCAACAGAAATTTTGCGGATAGGTCGAACCGTTCGCGAGATATGGCAGTTTGGAGGTACGAAACGCTTGAGAAACTCAAAATTTTCGCAGTTCTGATGCTCGAAACGAATAACTAGAACGGCCTAGGGGAAAAGTACGCATACCGTCGTAATCGGGCGAGTTTCTACTTTCAGATGCAACAGAAATTTTGCGGATTGGTCAAACCGTTCGCGAGATATGGCAGTTTGGAAGTAAGAAACGCTTGAGAAACGCAAAATTTTCGCAGTTCTGATGCTCGAAACGAATAACTAGAACGGCCTAGGGGAAAAGTACGCATACCGCTGTAATCGGGCGAGTTTCTACCTTCAGATGCAACAGAAATTTTGCGGATTGGTCAATCCGTTCGCAAGATATGGCAGTTTGGAGGTAAGAAACGCTTGAGAAACTCAAAATTTTCGCAGTTCTGATGATCGACAAGCATAACTAGAACGGCCTAGGGGAAAAGTACGCATACCGTTGTATTCGGGCGAGTTTCTACCTTCAGATGCAACAGAAATTTTGCGGATTGGTCAATCCGTTCGCGAGATATGGCAGTTTAGAGGTAAGAAACGCTTGAGAAACTCAAAATTTTCGCAGTTCTGATGCTCGACAAGCATAACTAGAACGGTGTAGGGGAAAAGTACGCATGCCGTTGTAATCGGGCGAGTTTCTACTTTCCGATGCAACAGAAATTTTGCGGATTGGTCAATCCGTTCGCGAGATATGGCAGTTTGGAGGTAAGAAACGCTTGAGAAACTCAACATTTTCGCAGTTCTGATGCTCGAAACGAATAACTAGAACGGCCTAGGGGAAAAGTACGCATACCGTTGTAATCGGGCGAATTTCTACTTTCAGATGCAACAGAAATTTTGCGGATTGGTCATTCCGTTCGCGAGATATGGCAGTTTGGAGGTAAGAAACGCTTGAGAAACTCAAAATTTTCGCAGTTCTGATGCTCGAAACGAATAACAAGAACGGACTAGGGGAAAAGTACGCATACAGTTGTAATCGGGCGAGTTTCAACCTTCAGATGCAACAGAAATTTTGCGGATTGGTCAATCCGTTCGCGAGATATGGCAGTTTGGAAGAAAGAAACGCTTGAGAAACTCAAAATTTTCGCAGTTCTGATGCTCGAAACGAGTAACTAGAACGGCCTAGGGGAAAAGTACTCATAGTGTTGTAATCGGGCGAGTTTCTACTTTCAGATGCAACAGAAACTTTGCGGATTGGTCAATCCGTTCGCGAGATATGGCAGTTTGGAGGTAAGAAACGCTTGAGAAACTCAATATTTTCGCAGTTCTGATGCTCGAAACGAATAACTAGAACGGCCTAGGGGAAAAGTACGCATACCGTTGTAATCGGGCGAGTTTCTACCTTCAGATGCAACAGAAATTTTGCGTATTGGTCAATCCGTTCGCGAGATATGGCAGTTTGGAAGTAAGAAGCGCTTGAGAAACTCAAAATTTTCGCAGTTCTGATGCTCGAAACGAATAACTAGAACGGCCTATGGGAAAAGTACGCATACCGGCGTAATCGGGCGAGATTCTACTTTCAGATGCAACAGAAATTTTGCGGATTGGTCAATCCGTTCGCGAGATATGGCAGTTTGGAAGTAAGAAACGCTTGAGAAACTCAAAATTTTCGCAGTTCTGATGCTCGAAACGAATAACTAGGGCGGCCTAGGGGAAAAGTACGCATACCGTTGTAATCGGGCGAGTTTCTACTTTCAGATGCATCAGAAATTTTGCGGATTGGTCAATCCGTTCGCGAGATGTGGCAGTTTGTATGTAAGAAACGCTTGAGAAACTCAAAATTTTCGCAGTTCTGATGTTCGAAACGAATAACTAGAATGGCCTAGGGGAAAAGTACGCATACCGTTGTAATCGGGCGAGTTTCTACCTTCAGATGCAACAGAAATTTTGCGGATTTGTCAATCCGTACGCGAGATATGGCAGTTTGGAAGTAAGAAACGCTTGAGAAACTCAAAATTTTCGCAGTTCTGATGCTCGAAACGAATAACTAGAACGGCCTAGGGGAAGAGTACGCATACCGTTGTAATCGGGCGAGTTTCTACCTTCAGATGCAACAGAAATTTTGCGGATTGCTCAAACCGTTCGCGAGATATGGCAGTTTGGAGGTAAGAAACGCTTGAGAAACGCAAAATTTTCGCAGTTCTGATGCTCGAAACGAATAACTAGAACGGCCTAGGGGAAAAGTACGCATACCGTTGTAATCGGGCGAGTTTCTGCTTTCAGATGCATCAGAAATTTTGCGGATTGGTCAATCCGTTCGCGAGATGTGGCAGTTTGTAGGTAAGAAACGCTTGAGAAACTCAAATCTTTCGCAGTTCTGATGCTCGAAACGAATAACTAGAACGGCCTAGGGGAAAAGTACGCATACCGCTGTAATCGGGCGAGTTTCTACCTTCAGATGCAACAGAAATTTTGCGGATTGGTCAGTCCGTTCGCAAGATATGGCAGTTTGGAGGTAAGAAACGCTTGAGAAACTCAAAATTTTCGCAGTTCTGATGCTCGACAAGCATAACTAGAACGGCCTAGGGGAAAAGTACGCATACCGTTGTATTCGGGCGAGTTTCTACCTTCAGATGCAACAGAAATTTTGCGGATTGGTCAATCCGTTCGCGAGATATGGCAGTTTGGAGGTAAGAAACGCTTGAGAAACTCAAAATTTTCGCAGTTCTGATGCTCGACAAGCATAACTAGAACGGTCTAGGGGAAAAGTACGCATGCCGTTGTAATCGGGCGAGTTTCTACTTTCAGATGCAACAGAAATTTTGCGGATTGGTCAATCCGTTCGCGAGATATGGCAGTTTGGAGGTAAGAAACGCTTGAGAAACTCAACATTTTCGCAGTTCTGATGCTCGAAACGAATAACTAGAACGGCCTAGGGGAAAAGTACGCATACCGTTGTAATCGGGCGGATTTCTACTTTCAGATGCAACAGAAATTTTGCGGATTGGTCATTCCGTTCGCGAGATATGGCAGTTTGGAGGTAAGAAACGCTTGAGAAACTCAAAATTTTCGCAGTTCTGATGCTCGAAACGAATAACAAGAACGGACTAGGGGAAAAGTACGCATACAGTTGTAATCGGGCGAGTTTCAACCTTCAGATGCAACAGAAATTTTGCGGACTGGTCAATCCGTTCGCGAGATATGGCAGTTTGGAAGAAAGAAACGCTTGAGAAACTCAAAATTTTCGCAGTTCTGATGCTCGAAACGAGTAACTAGAACGGCCTAGGGGAAAAGTACTCATAGTGTTGTAATCGGGCGAGTTTCTACTTTCAGATGCAACAGAAACTTTGCGGATTGGTCAATCCGTTCGCGAGATATGGCAGTTTGGAGGTAAGAAACGCTTGAGAAACTCAATATTTTCGCATTTCTGATGCTCGAAACGAATAACCAGAACGGCCTAGGGGAAAAGTACGCATACTGTTGTAATCGAGCGAGTTTCTACCTTCAGATGCAACAGAAATTTTGCGGATTGGTCAAACCGTTCGCGAGATATGGCAGTTTGGAGGTACGAAACGCTTGAGAAACTCAAAATTTTCGCAGTTCTCATGCTCGAAACGAATAACTAGAACGGCCTAGGGGAAAAGTACGCATACCGTTGTAATCGGGCGAGTTTCTACCTTCAGATGCAACAGAAATTTTGCGTATTGGTCAATCCGTTCGCGAGATATGGCTGTTTGGAAGTAAGAAGCGCTTGAGAAACTCAAAATTTTCGCAGTTCTGATGCTCGAAACGAATAACTAGAACGGCCTATGGGAAAAGTACGCATACCGGCGTAATCGGGCGAGTTTCTACTTTCAGATGCAACAGAAATTTTGCGGATTGGTCAATCCGTTCGCGAGATATGGCAGTTTGGAAGTAAGAAACGCTTGAGAAACTCAAAATTTTCGCAGTTCTGATGCTCGAAACGAATAACTAGGGCGGCCTAGGGGAAAAGTACGCATACCGTTGTAATCGGGCGAGTTTCTACTTTCAGATGCATCAGAAATTTTGCGGATTGGTCAATCCGTTCGCGAGATGTGGCAGTTTGTAGGTAAGAAACGCTTGAGAAACTCAAAATTTTCGCAGTTCTGATGTTCGAAACGAATAACTAGAATGGCCTAGGGGAAAAGTACGCATACCGTTGTAATCGGGCGAGTTTCTACCTTCAGATGCAACAGAAATTTTGCGGATTGGTCAAACCGTTCGCGAGATATGGCAGTTTGGAGATACGAAACGCTTGAGAAACTCAAAATTTTCGCAGTTCTGATGCTCGAAACGAATAACTAGAACGGCCTAGGGGAAAAGTACGCATACCGTTGTAATCGGGCGAGTTTCTACCTTCAGATGCAACAGAAATTTTGCGGATTGGTCATTCCGTTCGCGAGATATGGCAGTTTGGAGGTAAGAAACGCTTGAGAAACTCAAAATTTTCGCAGTTCTGATGCTCGAAACGAATAACTAGAACGGCCTAGGGGAAAAGTACGCATACCGTTGTAATCGGGCGAGTTTCTACCTTCAGATGCAACAGAAATTTTGCGGATTGGTCAAACCGTTCGCGAGATATGGCAGTTTGGAGGTACGAAACGCTTGAGAAACTCAAAATTTTCGCAGTTCTGATGCTCGAAACGAATAACTAGAACGGCCTTAGGGGAAAAGTACTCACAGTGTTGTAATCGGGCGAGTTTCTGCTTTCAGATGCATCAGAAATTTTGCGGATAGGTCAAACCTTTCGCGAGATATGGCAGTTTGGAGGTAAGAAACGCTTGAGAAACTCAAAATTTTCGCAGTTCTGATGCTCGAAACGAATAACTAGAACGGCCTAGGGGAAAAGTACGCATACCGTTGTAATCGGGCGAGTTTCTACCTTCAGATGCAACAGAAATTTTGCGGATTGGTCATTCCGTTCGCGAGATATGGCAGTTTGGAGGTAAGAAACGCTTGAGAAACTCAAAATTTTCGCAGTTCTGATGCTCGAAACGAATAACTAGAACGGCCTAGGGGAAAAGTACGCATACCGTTGTAATCGGGCGAGTTTCTACCTTCAGATGCAACAGAAATTTTGCGGATTGGTCAATCCGTTCGCGAGATATGACAGTTTGGAAGTAAGAAACGCTTGAGAAACTCAAAATTTTCGCAATTCTGATGCTCGAAACGAATAACTAGGGCGGCCTAGGGGAAAAGTACGCATACCGTTGTAATCGGGCGAGTTTCTGCTTTCAGATGCATCAGAAATTTTGCGGATAGGTCAAACCTTTCGCGAGATATGGCAGTTTGGAGGTAAGAAACGCTTGAGAAACTCAAAATTTTCGCAGTTCTGATGCTCGAAACGAATAACTAGAACGGCCTAGGGGAAAAGTACGCATACCGTTGTATTCGGGCGAGTTTCTACCTTCAGATGCAACAGAAATTTTGCGGATTGGTCAATGCGTTCGCGAGATATGGCAGATTGGAGGTAAGAAACGCTTGAGAAACTCAAAATTTTCGCAGTTCTGATGCTCGACAAGCATAACCAGAACGGTCTAGGGGAAAAGTACGCATGCCGTTGTAATCGGGCGAGTTTCTACTTTCAGATGCAACAGAAATTTTGCGGATTGGTCAATCCGTTCGCGAGATATGGCAGTTTGGAGGTAAGAAACGCTTGAGAAACTCAACATTTTCGCAGTTCTGATGCTCGAAACGAATAACTAGAACGGCCTAGGGGAAAAGTACGCATACCGTTGTAATCGGGCGAGTTTCTACTTTCAGATGCAACAGAAATTTTGCGGATTGGTCATTCCGTTCGCGAGATATGGCAGTTTGGAGGTAAGAAACGCTTGAGAAACTCAAAATTTTCGCAGTTCTGATGCTCGAAACGAATAACAAGAACGGACTAGGGGAAAAGTACGCATACAGTTGTAATCGGGCGAGTTTCAACCTTCAGATGCAACAGAAATTTTGCGGATTGGTCAATCCGTTCGCGAGATATGGCAGTTTGGAAGTAAGAAACGCTTGAGAAACTCAAAATTTTCGCAGTTCTGATGCTCGAAACGAGTAACTAGAACGGCCTAGGGGAAAAGTACTCATAGTGTTGTAATCGGGCGAGTTTCTACTTTCAGATGCAACAGAAATTTTGCGGATTGGTCAATCCGTTCGCGAGATATGGCAGTTTGGAGGTAAGAAACGCTTGAGAAACTCAATATTTTCGCAGTTCTGATGCTCGAAACGAATAACCAGAACGGCCTAGGGGAAAAGTACGCATACCGTTGTAATCGAGCGAGTTTCTACCTTCAGATGCAACAGAAATTTTGCGGATAGGTCAAACCGTTCGCGAGATATGGCAGTTTGGAGGTACGAAACGCTTGAGAAACTCAAAATTTTCGCAGTTCTGATGCTCGAAACGAATAACTAGAACGGCCTAGGGGAAAAGTACGCATACCGTTGTAATCGGGCGAGTTTCTACCTTCAGATGCAACAGAAATTTTGCGTATTGGTCAATCCGTTCGCGAGATATGGCAGTTTGGAAGTAAGAAGCGCTTGAGAAACTCAAAATTTTCGCAGTTCTGATGCTCGAAACGAATAACTAGAACGGCCTATGGGGAAAGTACGCATACCGTCGTAATCGGGCGAGTTTCTACTTTCAGATGCAACAGAAATTTTGCGGATTGGTCAATCCGTTCGCGAGATATGGCAGTTTGGAAGTAAGAAACGCTTGAGAAACTCAAAATTTTCGCAGTTCTGATGCTCTACAAGCATAACTAGAACGGTCTAGGGGAAAAGTACGCATACCGTTGTAATCGGGCGAGTTTCTACCTTCAGATGCAACAGAAATTTTGCGGATTGGTCAATCCGTTCGCGAGATATGGAAGTTTGGAAGTAAGAAACGCTTGAGAAACTCAAAATTTTCGCAGTTCTGATGCTCGAAATGAATAACTAGAACGGCCTAGGGGAAAAGTACTCACAGTGTTGTAATCGGGCGAGTTTCTACTTTCAGATGCAACAGAAATTTTGCGTATTGGTCAATCCGTTCGCGAGATATGGCAGTTTGGAGGTAAGAAACGCTTGAGAAACTCAAAATTTTCGCAGTTCTGATGCTCGAAACGAATAACCAGAACGGCCTAGGGGAAAAGTACGCATACCGTTGTAATCGAGCGAGTTTCTACCTTCAGATGCAACAGAAATTTTGCGGATAGGTCAAACCGTTCGCGAGATATGGCAGTTTGGAGGTACGAAACGCTTGAGAAACTCAAAATTTTCGCAGTTCTGATGCTCGAAACGAATAACTAGAACGGCCTAGGGGAAAAGTACGCATACCGTTGTAATCGGGCGAGTTTCTACCTTCAGATGCAACAGAAATTTTGCGTATTGGTCAATCCGTTCGCGAGATATGGCAGTTTGGAAGTAAGAAGCGCTTGAGAAACTCAAAATTTTCGCAGTTCTGATGCTCGAAACGAATAACTAGAACGGCCTATGGGGAAAGTACGCATACCGTCGTAATCGGGCGAGTTTCTACTTTCAGATGCAACAGAAATTTTGCGGATTGGTCAATCCGTTCGCGAGATATGGCAGTTTGGAAGTAAGAAACGCTTGAGAAACTCAAAATTTTCGCAGTTCTGATGCTCTACAAGCATAACTAGAACGGTCTAGGGGAAAAGTACGCATACCGTTGTAATCGGGCGAGTTTCTACCTTCAGATGCAACAGAAATTTTGCGGATTGGTCAATCCGTTCGCGAGATATGGAAGTTTGGAAGTAAGAAACGCTTGAGAAACTCAAAATTTTCGCAGTTCTGATGCTCGAAATGAATAACTAGAACGGCCTAGGGGAAAAGTACTCACAGTGTTGTAATCGGGCGAGTTTCTACTTTCAGATGCAACAGAAATTTTGCGTATTGGTCAATCCGTTCGCGAGATATGGCAGTTTGGAGGTAAGAAACGCTTGAGAAACTCAAAATTTTCGCAGTTCTGATGCTCGAAACGAATAACCAGAACGGCCTAGGGGAAAAGTACGCATACCGTTGTAATCGGGCGAGTTTCTACCTTCAGATGCAACAGAAATTTTGCGGATTGGTCAATCCGTTCGCGAGATATGGCAGTTTGGAAGTAAGAAGCGCTTGAGAAACTCAAAATTTTCGCAGTTCTGATGCTCGAAACGAATAACTAGAACGGCCTAGGGGAAAAGTACGCATAGCGTTGTAATCGGGCGAGTTTCTACTTTGAGATGCAACAGAAATTTTGCGGATTGGTCAATCCGTTCGCGAGATATGGCAGTTTGGAGGTAAGAAACGCTTGAGAAACTCAGAACTTTCGCAGTTCTGATGCTCGAAACGAATAACTAGAACGGCCTAGGGGAAAAGTACGTATACCGTTGTAATCGGGCGAGTTTCTACTTTCAGATGCAACAGAAATTTTGCGGATTGGTCAATCCTTTCGCGAGATATGGCAGTTTGGAGGTAAGAAACGCTTGAGAAACTCAAAACTTTCGCAGTTCTGATGCTCGAAACGAATAACTAGAACGGCCTAGGGGAAAAGTACGTATACCGTTGTAATCGGGCGAGCTTCTACTTTCAGATGCAACAGAAATTTTGCGGATTGGTCAATCCGTTCGCGAGATATGGCAGTTTGGAAGTAAGCAACGCTTGCGAAACTCAAAATTTTCGCAGTTCTGTTGCTCGACACGAATAACTAGAACGGCCTAGGGGAAAAGTACGCATACAGTTGTAATCGGGCGAGTTTCTACTTTCAGATGCAACAGAAATTTTGCGGATTGGTCAATCCGTTCGCGAGATATGGCAGTTTGGAGGTAAGAAACGCTTGAGAAACTCAAAATTTTCGCAGTTCTGATGCTCGACAAGCATAACTAGAACGGCCTAGGGGAAAAGTACGCATACCGTTGTAATCGGGCGAGTTTCTACTTTCAGATGCAACAGAAATTTTGCGGATTGGTCAATCCATTCGCGAGATATGGCAGTTTGGAGGTAAGATACGCTTGAGAAATTCAAAATTTTCGCAGTTCTGATACTCGACAAGCATAACTAGAACGGCCTAGGGGAAAAGTACGCATACTGTTGTATTCGGGCGAGTTTCGACCTTCAGATGCAACAGAAATTTTGCGGATTGGTCAATCCGTTCGCGGGATATGGCAGTTTGGAGGTAAGAAACGCTTGAGAAACTCAAAATTTTCGCAGTTCTGATGCTCGACAAGCATAACTAGAACGGTCTAGGGGAAAAGTACGCATGCCGTTGTAATCGGGCGAGTTTCTACTTTCAGATGCAACAGAAATTTTGCGGATTGGTCATTCCGTTCGCGAGATATGGCAGTTTGGAGGTAAGAAACGCTTGAGAAACTCAAAATTTTCGCAGTTCTGATGCTCGAAACGAATAACAAGAACGGACTAGGGGAAAAGTACGCATACCGTTGTAATCGGGCGAGTTTCTACCTTCAGATGCAACAGAAATTTTGCGTATTGGTCAATCCGTTCGCGAGATATGGCAGTTTGGAAGTAAGAAGCGCTTGAGAAACTCAAAATTTTCGCAGTTCTGATGCTCGAAACGAATAACTAGAACGGCCTATGGGAAAAGTACGCATACCGTCGTAATCGGGCGAGTTTCTACTTTCAGATGCAACAGAAATTTTGCGGATTGGTCAATCCGTTCGCGAGATATGGCAGTTTGGAGGTAAGAAACGCTTGAGAAACTCAAAATTTTCGCAGTTCTGATGCTCGACAAGCATAACTAGAACGGTCTAGGGGAAAAGTACGCATGCCGTTGTAATCGGGCGAGTTTCTACTTTCAGATGCAACAGAAATTTTGCGGATTGGTCAATCCGTTCGCGAGATATGGCAGTTTGGAGGTAAGAAACGCTTGAGAAACTCAACATTTTCGCAGTTCTGATTCTCGAAACGAATAACTAGAACGGCCTAGGGGAAAAGTACGCATACCGTTGTAATCGGGCGAGTTTCTACTTTCAGATGCAACAGAAATTTTGCGGATTGGTCATTCCGTTCGCGAGATATGGCAGTTTGGAGGTAAGAAACGCTTGAGAAACTCAAAATTTTCGCAGTTCTGATGCTCGAAACGAATAACAAGAACGGACTAGGGGAAAAGTACGCATACAGTTGTAATCGGGCGAGTTTCTACTTTCAGATGCAACAGAAATTTTGCGGATTGGTCAATCCGTTCGCGAGATATGGCAGTTTGGAGGTAAGAAACGCTTGAGAAACTCAAAATTTTCGCAGTTCTGATGCTCGACAAGCATAACTAGAACGGTCTAGGGGAAAAGTACGCATACCGTTGTAATCGGGCGAGTTTCTACCTTCAGATTCAACAGAAATTTTGCGGATTGGTCAATCCGTTCGCGAGATATGGAAGTTTGGAAGTAAGAAACGCTTGAGAAACTCAAAATTTTCGCAGTTCTGATGCTCGAAACGAATAACTAGAACGGCCTAGGGGAAAAGTACTCACAGTGTTGTAATCGGGCGAGTTTCTACTTTCAGATGCAACAGAAATTTTGCGTATTGGTCAATCCGTTCGCGAGATATGGCAGTTTGGAGGTAAGAAACGCTTGAGAAACTCAAAATTTTCGCAGTTCTGATGCTCGAAACGAATAACTAGAACGGCCTAGGGGAAAAGTACGCATACAGTTGTAATCGGGCGAGTTTCTACTTTCAGATGCAACAGAAATTTTGCGGATTGGTCAATCCGTTCGCGAGATATGGCAGTTTGGAGGTAAGAAACGCTTGAGAAACTCAAAATTTTCGCAGTTCTGATGCTCGACAAGCATAACTAGAACGGCCTAGGGGAAAAGTACGCATACCGTTGTAATCGGGCGAGTTTCTACTTTCAGATGCAACAGAAATTTTGCGGATTGGTCAATCCATTCGCGAGATATGGCAGTTTGGAGGTAAGATACGCTTGAGAAATTCAAAATTTTCGCAGTTCTGATGCTCGAAACGAATAACTAGAACGGCCTAGGGGAAAAGTACGCATACCGTTGTATTCGGGCGAGTTTCTACCTTCAGATGCAACAGAAATTTTGCGGATTGGTCAATCCGTTCGCGAGATATGGCAGTTTGGAGGTAAGAAACGCTTGAGAAACTCAAAATTTTCGCAGTTCTGTTGCTCGACACGAATAACTAGAACGGCCTAGGGGAAAAGTACGCATACAGTTGTAATCGGGCGAGTTTCTACTTTCAGATGCAACAGAAATTTTGCGGATTGGTCAATCCGTTCGCGAGATATGGCAGTTTGGAGGTAAGAAACGCTTGAGAAACTCAAAACTTTCGCAGTTCTGATGCTCGAAACGAATAACTAGAACGGCCTAGGGGAAAAGTACGTATACCGTTGTAATCGGGCGAGCTTCTACTTTCAGATGCAACAGAAATTTTGCGGATTGGTCAATCCGTTCACGAGATATGGCAGTTTGGAAGTAAGCAACGCTTGAGAAACTCAAAATTTTCGCAGTTCTGTTGCTCGACACGAATAACTAGAACGGCCTAGGGGAAAAGTACGCATACAGTTGTAATCGGGCGAGTTTCTACTTTCAGATGCAACAGAAATTTTGCGGATTGGTCAATCCGTTCGCGAGATATGGCAGTTTGGAGGTAAGAAACGCTTGAGAAACTCAAAATTTTCGCAGTTCTGATGCTCGACAAGCATAACTAGAACGGCCTAGGGGAAAAGTACGCATACCGTTGTAATCGGGCGAGTTTCTACTTTCAGATGCAACAGAAATTTTGCGGATTGGTCAATCCATTCGCGAGATATGGCAGTTTGGAGGTAAGATACGCTTGAGAAATTCAAAATTTTCGCAGTTCTGATGCTCGACAAGCATAACTAGAACGGCCTAGGGGAAAAGTACGCATACTGTTGTATTCGGGCGAGTTTCGACCTTCAGATGCAACAGAAATTTTGCGGATTGGTCAATCCGTTCGCGAGATATGGCAGTTTGGAGGTAAGAAACGCTTGAGAAACTCAAAATTTTCGCAGTTCTGATGCTCGACAAGCATAACTAGAACGGTCTAGGGGAAAAGTACGCATGCCGTTGTAATCGGGCGAGTTTCTACTTTCAGATGCAACAGAAATTTTGCGGATTGGTCATTCCGTTCGCGAGATATGGCAGTTTGGAGGTAAGAAACGCTTGAGAAACTCAAAATTTTCGCAGTTCTGATGCTCGAAACGAATAACAAGAACGGACTAGGGGAAAAGTACGCATACCGTTGTAATCGGGCGAGTTTCTACCTTCAGATGCAACAGAAATTTTGCGTATTGGTCAATCCGTTCGCGAGATATGGCAGTTTGGAGGTAAGAAACGCTTGAGAAACTCAACATTTTCGCAGTTCTGATGCTCGAAACGAATAACTAGAACGGCCTAGGGGAAAAGTACGCATACCGTTGTAATCGGGCGAGTTTCTACTTTCAGATGCAACAGAAATTTTGCGGATTGGTCATTCCGTTCGCGAGATATGGCAGTTTGGAGGTAAGAAACGCTTGAGAAACTCAAAATTTTCGCAGTTCTGATGCTCGAAACGAATAACAAGAACGGACTAGGGGAAAAGTACGCATACAGTTGTAATCGGGCGAGTTTCTACTTTCAGATGCAACAGAAATTTTGCGGATTGGTCAATCCGTTCGCGAGATATGGCAGTTTGGAGGTAAGAAACGCTTGAGAAACTCAAAATTTTCGCAGTTCTGATGCTCGACAAGCATAACTAGAACGGTCTAGGGGAAAAGTACGCATACCGTTGTAATCGGGCGAGTTTCTACCTTCAGATGCAACAGAAATTTTGCGGATTGGTCAATCCGTTCGCGAGATATGGAAGTTTGGAAGTAAGAAACGCTTGAGAAACTCAAAATTTTCGCAGTTCTGATGCTCGAAACGAATAACTAGAACGGCCTAGGGGAAAAGTACTCACAGTGTTGTAATCGGGCGAGTTTCTACTTTCAGATGCAACAGAAATTTTGCGTATTGGTCAATCCGTTCGCGAGATATGGCAGTTTGGAGGTAAGAAACGCTTGAGAAACTCAAAATTTTCGCAGTTCTGATGCTCGAAACGAATAACTAGAACGGCCTAGGGGAAAAGTACGCATACAGTTGTAATCGGGCGAGTTTCTACTTTCAGATGCAACAGAAATTTTGCGGATTGGTCAATCCGTTCGCGAGATATGGCAGTTTGGAGGTAAGAAACGCTTGAGAAACTCAAAATTTTCGCAGTTCTGATGCTCGACAAGCATAACTAGAACGGCCTAGGGGAAAAGTACGCATACCGTTGTAATCGGGCGAGTTTCTACTTTCAGATGCAACAGAAATTTTGCGGATTGGTCAATCCATTCGCGAGATATGGCAGTTTGGAGGTAAGATACGCTTGAGAAATTCAAAATTTTCGCAGTTCTGATGCTCGAAACGAATAACTAGAACGGCCTAGGGGAAAAGTACGCATACCGTTGTATTCGGGCGAGTTTCTGCCTTCAGATGCAACAGAAATTTTGCGGATTGGTCAATCCGTTCGCGAGATATGGCAGTTTGGAGGTAAGAAACGCTTGAGAAACTCAAAATTTTCGCAGTTCTGATGCTCGACAAGCATAAGTAGAACGGTCTAGGGGAAAAGTACGCATGCCGTTGTAATCGGGCTAGTTTCTACTTTCAGATGCAACAGAAATTTTGCGGATTGGTCAATCCGTTCGCGAGATATGGCAGTTTGGAGGTAAGAAACGCTTGAGAAACTCAACATTTTCGCAGTTCTGATGCTCGAAACGAATAACTAGAACGGCCTAGGGGAAAAGTACGCATACCGTTGTAATCGGGCGAGTTTCTACTTTCAGATGCAACAGAAATTTTGCGGATTGGTCATTCCGTTCGCGAGATATGGCAGTTTGGAGGTAAGAAACGCTTGAGAAACTCAAAATTTTCGCAGTTCTGATGCTCGAAACGAATAACAAGAACGGACTAGGGGAAAAGTACGCATACAGTTGTAATCGGGCGAGTTTCAACCTTCAGATGCAACAGAAATTTTGCGGATTGGTCAATCCGTTCGCGAGATATGGCAGTTTGGAAGTAAGAAACGCTTGAGAAACTCAAAATTTTCGCAGTTCTGATGCTCGAAACGAGTAACTAGAACGGCCTAGGGGAAAAGTACTCATAGTGTTGTAATCGGGCGAGTTTCTACTTTCAGATGCAACAGAAATTTTGCGGATTGGTCAATCCGTTCGCGAGATATGGCAGTTTGGAGGTAAGAAACGCTTGAGAAACTCAATATTTTCGCAGTTCTGATGCTCGAAACGAATAACCAGAACGGCCTAGGGGAAAAGTACGCATACCGTTGTAATCGAGCGAGTTTCTACCTTCAGATGCAACAGAAATTTTGCGGATTGGTCAAACCGTTCGCGAGATATGGCAGTTTGGAGGTACGAAACGCTTGAGAAACTCAAAATTTTCGCAGTTCTGATGCTCGAAACGAATAACTAGAACGGCCTAGGGGAAAAGTACGCATACCGTTGTAATCGGGCGAGTTTCTACTTTCGGATGCATCAGAAATTTTGCGGATTGGTCAATCCGTTCGCGAGATGTGGCAGTTTGTAGGTAAGAAACGCTTGAGAAACTCAAAATTTTCGCAGTTCTGATGCTCGAAACGAATAACTAGAACGGCCTAGGGGAAAAGTACGCATACCGTTGTAATCGGGCGAGTTTCTACCTTCAGATGCAACAGAAATTTTGCGGTTTGGTCAAACCGTTCGCGAGATATGGCAGTTTGGAGGTACGAAACGCTTGAGAAACTCAAAATTTTCGCAGTTCTGATGCTCGAAACGAATAACTAGAATGGCCTAGGGGAAAAGTACGCATACCGTTGTAATCGGGCGAGTTTCTACCTTCAGATGCAACAGAAATTTTGCGGATTGGTCAATCCGTTCGCGAGATATGGAAGTTTGGAAGTAAGAAACGCTTGAGAAACTCAAAATTTTCGCAGTTCTGATGCTCGAAACGAATAACTAGAACGGCCTAGGGGAAAAGTACTCACAGTGTTGTAATCGGGCGAGTTTCTACTTTCAGATGCAACAGAAATTTTGCGGATTGGTCAATCCGTTCGCGAGATATGGCAGTTTGAAGGTAAGAAACGCCTGAGAAACTCAAAATTTTCGCAGTTCTGTTGCTCGACAAGCATAACTAGAACGGTCTAGGGGAAAAGTACTCATACCGTTGTAATCGGGCGAGTTTCAACCTTCAGATGCAATAGAAATTTTGCGGATTGGTCAATCCGTTCGCGAGATATGGCAGTTTGGAAGTAAGAAACGCTTGAGAAACTCAAAATTTTCGCAGTTCTGATGCTCGAAACGAATAACTAGAACGGACTAGGGGAAAAGTACGCATACAGTTGTAATCGGGCGAGTTTCTACTTTCAGATGCAACAGAAATTTTGCGGATTGGTCATTCCGTTCGCGAGATATGGCAGTTTGGAGGTAAGAAACGCTTGAGAAACTCAAAATTTTCGCAGTTCTGATGCTCGAAACGAATAACAAGAACGGACTAGGGGAAAAGTACGCATACCGTTGTAATCGGGCGAGTTTCTACCTTCAGATGCAACAGAAATTTTGCGTATTGGTCAATCCGTTCGCGAGATATGGCAGTTTGGAAGTAAGAAGCGCTTGAGAAACTCAAAATTTTCGCAGTTCTGATGCTCGAAACGAATAACTAGAACGGCCTATGGGAAAAGTACGCATACCGTCGTAATCGGGCGAGTTTCTACTTTCAGATGCAACAGAAATTTTGCGGATTGGTCAATCCGTTCGCGAGATATGGCAGTTTGGAGGTAAGAAACGCTTGAGAAACTCAAAATTTTCGCAGTTCTGATGCTCGACAAGCATAACTAGAACGGTCTAGGGGAAAAGTACGCATGCCGTTGTAATCGGGCGAGTTTCTACTTTCAGATGCAACAGAAATTTTGCGGATTGGTCAATCCGTTCGCGAGATATGGCAGTTTGGAGGTAAGAAACGCTTGAGAAACTCAACATTTTCGCAGTTCTGATGCTCGAAACGAATAACTAGAACGGCCTAGGGGAAAAGTACGCATACAGTTGTAATCGGGCGAGTTTCTACATTCAGATGCAACAGAAATTTTGCGGATTGGTCAATCCGTTCGCGAGATATGGCAGTTTGGAGGTAAGAAACGCTTGAGAAACTCAAAATTTTCGCAGTTCTGATGCTCGACAAGCATAACTAGAACGGTCTAGGGGAAAAGTACGCATACCGTTGTAATCGGGCGTGTTTCTACCTTCAGATGCAACAGAAATTTTGCGGATTGGTCAATCCGTTCGCGAGATATGGAAGTTTGGAAGTAAGAAACGCTTGAGAAACTCAAAATTTTCGCAGTTCTGATGCTCGAAACGAATAACTAGAACGGCCTAGGGGAAAAGTACGCATACCGTTGTATTCGGGCGAGTTTCTACCTTCAGATGCAACAGAAATTTTGCGGATTGGTCAATCCGTTCGCGAGATATGGCAGTTTGGAGGTAAGAAACGCTTGAGAAACTCAAAATTTTCGCAGTTCTGATGCTCGACAAGCATAAGTAGAACGGTCTAGGGGAAAAGTACGCATGCCGTTGTAATCGGGCTAGTTTCTACTTTCAGATGCAACAGAAATTTTGCGGATTAGTCAATCCGTTCGCGAGATATGGCAGTTTGGAGGTAAGAAACGCTTGAGAAACTCAACATTTTCGCAGTTCTGATGCTCGAAACGAATAACTAGAACGGCCTAGGGGAAAAGTACGCATACCGTTGTAATCGGGCGAGTTTCTACTTTCAGATGCAACAGAAATTTTGCGGATTGGTCATTCCGTTCGCGAGATATGGCAGTTTGGAGGTAAGAAACGCTTGAGAAACTCAAAATTTTCGCAGTTCTGATGCTCGAAACGAATAACAAGAACGGACTAGGGGAAAAGTACGCATACAGTTGTAATCGGGCGAGTTTCAACCTTCAGATGCAACAGAAATTTTGCGGATTGGTCAATCCGTTCGCGAGATATGGCAGTTTGGAAGTAAGAAACGCTTGAGAAACTCAAAATTTTCGCAGTTCTGATGCTCGAAACGAGTAACTAGAACGGCCTAGGGGAAAAGTACTCATAGTGTTGTAATCGGGCGAGTTTCTACTTTCAGATGCAACAGAAATTTTGCGGATTGGTCAATCCGTTCGCGAGATATGGCAGTTTGGAGGTAAGAAACGCTTGAGAAACTCAATATTTTCGCAGTTCTGATGCTCGAAACGAATAACCAGAACGGCCTAGGGGAAAAGTACGCATACCGTTGTAATCGAGCGAGTTTCTACCTTCAGATGCAACAGAAATTTTGCGGATTGGTCAAACCGTTCGCGAGATATGGCAGTTTGGAGGTACGAAACGCTGGAGAAACTCAAAATTTTCGCAGTTCTGATGCTCGAAACGAATAACTAGAACGGCCTAGGGGAAAAGTACGCATACCGTTGTAATCGGGCGAGTTTCTACTTTCGGATGCATCAGAAATTTTGCGGATTGGTCAATCCGTTCGCGAGATGTGGCAGTTTGTAGGCAAGAAACGCTTGAGAAACTCAAAATTTTCGCAGTTCTGATGTTCGAAACGAATAACTAGAATGGCCTAGGGGAAAAGTACGCATACCGTTGTAATCGGGCGAGTTTCTACCTTCAGATGCAACAGAAATTTTGCGGATTTGTCAATCCGTACGCGAGATATGGCAGTTTGGAAGTAAGAAACGCTTGAGAAACTCAAAATTTTCGCAGTTCTGATGCTCGAAACGAATAACTAGAACGGCCTAGGGGAAAAGTACGCATACCGTTGTAATCGGGCGAGTTTCTACCTTCAGATGCAACAGAAATTTTGCGGTTTGGTCAAACCGTTCGCGAGATATGGCAGTTTGGAGGTACGAAACGCTTGAGAATCTCAAAATTTTCGCAGTTCTGATGCTCGAAACGAATAACTAGAACGGCCTAGGGGAAAAGTACGCATACCGTTGTAATCGGGCGAGTTTCTACCTTCAGATGCAACAGAAATTTTGCGGATTGGTCAATCCGTTCGCGAGATATGGAAGTTTGGAAGTAAGAAACGCTTGAGAAACTCAAAATTTTCGCAGTTCTGATGCTCGAAACGAATAACTAGAACGGCCTAGGGGAAAAGTACTCACAGTGTTGTAATCGGGCGAGTTTCTACTTTCAGATGCAACAGAAATTTTGCGGATTTGTCAATCCGTTCGCGAGATATGGCAGTTTGGAGGTAAGAAACGCCTGAGAAACTCAAAATTTTCGCAGTTCTGTTGCTCGACAAGCATAACTAGAACGGTCTAGGGGAAAAGTACTCATACCGTTGTAATCGGGCGAGTTTCAACCTTCAGATGCAACAGAAATTTTGCGGATTGGTCAATCCGTTCGCGAGATATGGCAGTTTGGAAGTAAGAAACGCTTGAGAAACTCAAAATTTTCGCAGTTCTGATTCTCGAAACGAATAACTAGAACGGACTAGGGGAAAAGTACGCATACAGTTGTAATCGGGCGAGTTTCTACTTTCAGATGCAACAGAAATTTTGCGGTTTGGTCAATCCGTTCGCGAGATATGGCAGTTTGGAGGTAAGCAACGCTTGAGAAACTCAAAATTTTCGCAGTTCTGTTGCTCGAAACGAATAACTAGAACGGCCTAGGGGAAAAGTACGCACACCGTTGTAATCGGGCGAGTTTCTACTTTCAGATGCAACAGAAATTTTGCGGAGTGGTCAATCCGTTCGCGAGATATGGCAGTTCGGAGGTAAGAAACGGTTGAGAAACTCAAAATTTTCACAGTTCTGATGCTCGAAACGAATAACTAGAACGGACTAGGGGAAAAGTACGCATACAGTTGTAATCGGGCGAGTTTCTACTTTCAGATGCAACAATAATTTTGCGGATTGGTCAATCCGTTCGCGAGATATGGCAGTTTGGAGGTAAGCAACGCTTGAGAAACTCAAAATTTTCGCAGTTCTGTTGCTCGAAACGAATAACTAGAACGGGCTAGGGGAAAAGTACGCATACAGTTGTAATCGGGCGAGTTTCTACTTTCAGATGCAACAGAAATTTTGCGGATTGGTCAAACCGTTCGCGAGATATGGCAGTTTGAATGTAAGAAACGCTTGAGAACCTCAAAATTTTCGCAGTTCTGATGCTCGAAACGAATAACTAGAACGGCCTAGGGGAAAAGTACGCATACCGTTGTATTCGGGCGAGTTTCTACTTTCAGATGCAACAGAAATTTTGCGGATTGGTCAATCCGTTCGCGAGATATGGCAGTTTGGAGGTAAGAAACGCTTGAGAAACTCAAAATTTTCGCAGTTCTGATGCTCGACAAGCATAACTAGAACGGTCTAGGGGAAAAGTACGCATACCGTTGTAATCGGGCGAGTTTCTACTTTCAGATGCATCTGAAATTTTGCGGATTAGACAATCCGTTCGCGAGATGTGGCAGTTTGTATGTGAGAAACGCTTGAGAAACTCAAAATTTTCTCAGTTCTGATGCTCGAAACGAATAACTAGAACGGCCTAGGGGAAAAGTACGCATACCGTTGTAATCGGGCGAGTTTCTACTTTCAGATGCAACAGAAATTTTGCGGATTGGTCAATCCGTTCGCGAGATATGGCAGTTTGGAGGTAAGAAACGCTTGAGAAACTCAAAATTTTCGCAGTTCTGATGCTCGAAACGAATAACTAGAACGGCCTAGGGGAAAAGTACGCATACCGTTGTAATCGGGCGAGTTTCGACCTTCAGATGCAACAGAAACTTTGCGGATTGGTGAATCCGTTCGCGAGATATGGCAGTTTGGAAGTAAGAAACGCTTGAGAAACTCAAAATTTTCGCAGTTCTGATGCTCGAAACGAATAGCTAGAACGGCCTAGGGGAAAAGTACGCATACCGTTGTAATCGGGCGAGTTTCTACTTTCAGATGCAACAGAAATTTTGCGGATTGGTCAAACCGTTCGCGAGATATGGCAGTTTGGATGTAAGAAACGCTTGAGAAACTAAAAATTTTCGCAGTTCTGATGCTCGAAACGAATAACTAGAACGGCCTAGGGGAAAAGTACGCATACCGTTGTATTCGGGCGAGTTTCTACTTTCAGATGCAACAGAAATTTTGCGGATTGGTCAATCCGTTCGCGAGATATGGCAGTTTGGAGGTAAGAAACGCTTGAGAAACTCAAAATTTTCGCAGTTCTGATGCTCGAAACGAATAACTAGGGCGGCCTAGGGGAAAAGTACGCATACCGTTGTAATCGGGCGAGTTTCTACTTTCAGATGCATCAGAAATTTTGCGGATTGGTCAATCCGTTCGCGAGATGTGGCAGTTTGTAGGTAAGAAACGCTTGAGAAACTCAAAATTTTCGCACTTCTGATGTTCGAAACGAATAACTAGAATGGCCTAGGGGAAAAGTACGCATACCGTTGTAATCGGGCGAGTTTCTACCTTCAGATGCAACAGAAATTTTGCGGATTTGTCAATCCGTACGCGAGATATGGCAGTTTGGAAGTAAGAAACGCTTGAGAAACTCAAAATTTTCGCAGTTCTGATGCTCGAAACGAATAACTAGAACGGCCTAGGGGAAAAGTACGCATACCGTTGTAATCGGGCGAGTTTCTACCTTCAGATGCAACAGAAATTTTGCGGATTGGTCAAACCGTTCGCGAGATATGGCAGTTTGGAGGTACGAAACGCTTGAGAAACTCAAAATTTTCGCAGTTCTGATGCTCGAAACGAATAACTAGAACGGCCTAGGGGAAAAGTACGCATACCGTTGTAATCGGGCGAGTTTCTACCTTCAGATGCAACAGAAATTTTGCGGATTGGTCATTCCGTTCGCGAGATATGGCAGTTTGGAGGTAAGAAACGCTTGAGAAACTCAAAATTTTCGCAGTTCTGATGCTCGAAACGAATAACTAGAACGGCCTAGGGGAAAAGTACGCATACCGTTGTAATCGGGCGAGTTTCTACCTTCAGATGCAACAGAAATTTTGCGGATTGGTCAATCCGTTCGCGAGATATGGCAGTTTGGAGGTAAGAAACGCTTGAGAAACTCAAAATTTTCGCAGTTCTGATGCTCGAAACGAATAACTAGGGCGGCCTAGGGGAAAAGTACGCATACCGTTGTAATCGGGCGAGTTTCTACTTTCAGATGCATCAGAAATTTTGCGGATTGGTCAATCCGTTCGCGAGATGTGGCAGTTTGTAGGTAAGAAACGCTTGAGAAACTCAAAATTTTCGCAGTTCTGATGTTCGAAACGAATAACTAGAATGGCCTAGGGGAAAAGTACGCATACCGTTGTAATCGGGCGAGTTTCTACCTTCAGATGCAACAGAAATTTTGCGGATTTGTCAATCCGTACGCGAGATATGGCAGTTTGGAAGTAAGAAACGCTTGAGAAACTCAAAATTTTCGCAGTTCTGATGTTCGAAACGAATAACTAGAACGGCCTAGGGGAAAAGTACGCATACCGTTGTAATCGGGCGAGTTTCTACCTTCAGATGCAACAGAAATTTTGCGGATTGGTCAAACCGTTCGCGAGATATGGCAGTTTGGAGGTACGAAACGCTTGAGAAACTCAAAATTTTCGCAGTTCTGATGCTCGAAACGAATAACTAGAACGGCCTAGGGGAAAAGTACGCATACCGTTGTAATCGGGCGAGTTTCTACCTTCAGATGCAACAGAAATTTTGCGGATTGGTCATTCCGTTCGCGAGATATGGCAGTTTGGAGGTAAGAAACGCTTGAGAAACTCAAAATTTTCGCAGTTCTGATGCTCGAAACGAATAACTAGAACGGCCTAGGGGAAAAGTACGCATACCGTTGTAATCGGGCGAGTTTCTACCTTCAGATGCAACAGAAATTTTGCGGATTGGTCAAACCGTTCGCGAGATATGGCAGTTTGGAGGTACGAAACGCTTGAGAAACTCAAAATTTTCGCAGTTCTGATGCTCGAAACGAATAACTAGAACGGCCTTAGGGGAAAAGTACTCACAGTGTTGTAATCGGGCGAGTTTCTACTTTCAGATGCAACAGAAATTTTGCGTATTGGTCAATCCGTTCGCGAGATATGGCAGTTTGGAGGTAAGAAACGCTTGAGAAACTCAAAATTTTCGCAGTTCTGATGCTCGAAACGAATAACTAGAACGGCCTAGGGGAAAAGTACGCATACCGTTGTAATCGGGCGAGTTTCTACCTTCAGATGCAACAGAAATTTTGCGGATTGGTCAATCCGTTCGCGAGATATGACAGTTTGGAAGTAAGAAACGCTTGAGAAACTCAAAATTTTCGCAATTCTGATGCTCGAAACGAATAACTAGGGCGGCCTAGGGGAAAAGTACGCATACCGTTGTAATCGGGCGAGTTTCTGCTTTCAGATGCATCAGAAATTTTGCGGATAGGTCAAACCTTTCGCGAGATATGGCAGTTTGGAGGTAAGAAACGCTTGAGAAACTCAAAATTTTCGCAGTTCTGATGCTCGAAACGAATAACTAGAACGGCCTAGGGGAAAAGTACGCATACCGTTGTATTCGGGCGAGTTTCTACCTTCAGATGCAACAGAAATTTTGCGGATTGGTCAATCCGTTCGCGAGATATGGCAGTTTGGAGGTAAGAAACGCTTGAGAAACTCAAAATTTTCGCAGTTCTGATGCTCGACAAGCATAACTAGAACGGTCTAGGGGAAAAGTACGCATGCCGTTGTAATCGGGCGAGTTTCTACTTTCAGATGCAACAGAAATTTTGCGGATTGGTCAATCCGTTCGCGAGATATGGCAGTTTGGAGGTAAGAAACGCTTGAGAAACTCAACATTTTCGCAGTTCTGATGCTCGAAACGAATAACTAGAACGGCCTAGGGGAAAAGTACGCATACCGTTGTAATCGGGCGAGTTTCTACTTTCAGATGCAACAGAAATTTTGCGGATTGGTCATTCCGTTCGCGAGATATGGCAGTTTGGAGGTAAGAAACGCTTGAGAAACTCAAAATTTTCGCAGTTCTGATGCTCGACAAGCATAACTAGAACGGTCTAGGGGAAAAGTACGCATGCCGTTGTAATCGGGCGAGTTTCTACTTTCAGATGCAACAGAAATTTTGCGGATTGGTCAATCCGTTCGCGAGATATGGCAGTTTGGAGGTAAGAAACGCTTGAGAAACTCAACATTTTCGCAGTTCTGATGCTCGAAACGAATAACTAGAACGGCCTAGGGGAAAAGTACGCATACCGTTGTAATCGGGCGAGTTTCTACTTTCAGATGCAACAGAAATTTTGCGGATTGGTCAATCCGTTCGCGAGATATGGCAGTTTGGAGGTAAGAAACGCTTGAGAAACTCAATATTTTCGCAGTTCTGATGCTCGAAACGAATAACCAGAACGGCCTAGGGGAAAAGTACGCATACCGTTGTAATCGAGCGAGTTTCTACCTTCAGATGCAACAGAAATTTTGCGGATAGGTCAAACCGTTCGCGAGATATGGCAGTTTGGAGGTACGAAACGCTTGAGAAACTCAAAATTTTCGCAGTTCTGATGCTCGAAACGAATAACTAGAACGGCCTAGGGGAAAAGTACGCATACCGTTGTAATCGGGCGAGTTTCTACCTTCAGATGCAACAGAAATTTTGCGGATTGGTCAATCCGTTCGCGAGATATGGCAGTTTGGAAGTAAGAAACGCTTGAGAAACTCAAAATTTTCGCAGTTCTGATGCTCGAAACGAGTAACTAGAACGGCCTAGGGGAAAAGTACTCATAGTGTTGTAATCGGGCGAGTTTCTACTTTCAGATGCAACAGAAATTTTGCGGATTGGTCAATCCGTTCGCGAGATATGGCAGTTTGGAGGTAAGAAACGCTTGAGAAACTCAATATTTTCGCAGTTCTGATGCTCGAAACGAATAACTAGAACGGCCTAGGGGAAAAGTACGCATACCGTTGTAATCGGGCGAGTTTCTACCTTCAGATGCAACAGAAATTTTGCGGATTTGTCAATCCGTACGCGAGATATGGCAGTTTGGAAGTAAGAAACGCTTGAGAAACTCAAAATTTTCGCAGTTCTGATGCTCGAAACGAATAACTAGAACGGCCTAGGGGAAGAGTACGCATACCGTTGTAATCGGGCGAGTTTCTACCTTCAGATGCAACAGAAATTTTGCGGATTGCTCAAACCGTTCGCGAGATATGGCAGTTTGGAGGTAAGAAACGCTTGAGAAACGCAAAATTTTCGCAGTTCTGATGCTCGAAACGAATAACTAGAACGGCCTAGGGGAAAAGTACGCATACCGTTGTAATCGGGCGAGTTTCTGCTTTCAGATGCATCAGAAATTTTGCGGATTGGTCAATCCGTTCGCGAGATGTGGCAGTTTGTAGGTAAGAAACGCTTGAGAAACTCAAATCTTTCGCAGTTCTGATGCTCGAAACGAATAACTAGAACGGCCTAGGGGAAAAGTACGCATACCGCTGTAATCGGGCGAGTTTCTACCTTCAGATGCAACAGAAATTTTGCGGATTGGTCAGTCCGTTCGCAAGATATGGCAGTTTGGAGGTAAGAAACGCTTGAGAAACTCAAAATTTTCGCAGTTCTGATGCTCGACAAGCATAACTAGAACGGCCTAGGGGAAAAGTACGCATACCGTTGTATTCGGGCGAGTTTCTACCTTCAGATGCAACAGAAATTTTGCGGATTGGTCAATCCGTTCGCGAGATATGGCAGTTTGGAGGTAAGAAACGCTTGAGAAACTCAAAATTTTCGCAGTTCTGATGCTCGACAAGCATAACTAGAACGGTCTAGGGGAAAAGTACGCATGCCGTTGTAATCGGGCGAGTTTCTACTTTCAGATGCAACAGAAATTTTGCGGATTGGTCAATCCGTTCGCGAGATATGGCAGTTTGGAGGTAAGAAACGCTTGAGAAACTCAACATTTTCGCAGTTCTGATGCTCGAAACGAATAACTAGAACGGCCTAGGGGAAAAGTACGCATACCGTTGTAATCGGGCGGATTTCTACTTTCAGATGCAACAGAAATTTTGCGGATTGGTCATTCCGTTCGCGAGATATGGCAGTTTGGAGGTAAGAAACGCTTGAGAAACTCAAAATTTTCGCAGTTCTGATGCTCGAAACGAATAACAAGAACGGACTAGGGGAAAAGTACGCATACAGTTGTAATCGGGCGAGTTTCAACCTTCAGATGCAACAGAAATTTTGCGGATTGGTCAATCCGTTCGCGAGATATGGCAGTTTGGAAGAAAGAAACGCTTGAGAAACTCAAAATTTTCGCAGTTCTGATGCTCGAAACGAGTAACTAGAACGGCCTAGGGGAAAAGTACTCATAGTGTTGTAATCGGGCGAGTTTCTACTTTCAGATGCAACAGAAACTTTGCGGATTGGTCAATCCGTTCGCGAGATATGGCAGTTTGGAGGTAAGAAACGCTTGAGAAACTCAATATTTTCGCATTTCTGATGCTCGAAACGAATAACCAGAACGGCCTAGGGGAAAAGTACGCATACTGTTGTAATCGAGCGAGTTTCTACCTTCAGATGCAACAGAAATTTTGCGGATTGGTCAAACCGTTCGCGAGATATGGCAGTTTGGAGGTACGAAACGCTTGAGAAACTCAAAATTTTCGCAGTTCTCATGCTCGAAACGAATAACTAGAACGGCCTAGGGGAAAAGTACGCATACCGTTGTAATCGGGCGAGTTTCTACCTTCAGATGCAACAGAAATTTTGCGTATTGGTCAATCCGTTCGCGAGATATGGCTGTTTGGAAGTAAGAAGCGCTTGAGAAACTCAAAATTTTCGCAGTTCTGATGCTCGAAACGAATAACTAGAACGGCCTATGGGAAAAGTACGCATACCGGCGTAATCGGGCGAGTTTCTACTTTCAGATGCAACAGAAATTTTGCGGATTGGTCAATCCGTTCGCGAGATATGGCAGTTTGGAAGTAAGAAACGCTTGAGAAACTCAAAATTTTCGCAGTTCTGATGCTCGAAACGAATAACTAGGGCGGCCTAGGGGAAAAGTACGCATACCGTTGTAATCGGGCGAGTTTCTACTTTCAGATGCATCAGAAATTTTGCGGATTGGTCAATCCGTTCGCGAGATGTGGCAGTTTGTAGGTAAGAAACGCTTGAGAAACTCAAAATTTTCGCAGTTCTGATGTTCGAAACGAATAACTAGAATGGCCTAGGGGAAAAGTACGCATACCGTTGTAATCGGGCGAGTTTCTACCTTCAGATGCAACAGAAATTTTGCGGATTGGTCAAACCGTTCGCGAGATATGGCAGTTTGGAGATACGAAACGCTTGAGAAACTCAAAATTTTCGCAGTTCTGATGCTCGAAACGAATAACTAGAACGGCCTAGGGGAAAAGTACGCATACCGTTGTAATCGGGCGAGTTTCTACCTTCAGATGCAACAGAAATTTTGCGGATTGGTCATTCCGTTCGCGAGATATGGCAGTTTGGAGGTAAGAAACGCTTGAGAAACTCAAAATTTTCGCAGTTCTGATGCTCGAAACGAATAACTAGAACGGCCTAGGGGAAAAGTACGCATACCGTTGTAATCGGGCGAGTTTCTACCTTCAGATGCAACAGAAATTTTGCGGATTGGTCAAACCGTTCGCGAGATATGGCAGTTTGGAGGTACGAAACGCTTGAGAAACTCAAAATTTTCGCAGTTCTGATGCTCGAAACGAATAACTAGAACGGCCTTAGGGGAAAAGTACTCACAGTGTTGTAATCGGGCGAGTTTCTGCTTTCAGATGCATCAGAAATTTTGCGGATAGGTCAAACCTTTCGCGAGATATGGCAGTTTGGAGGTAAGAAACGCTTGAGAAACTCAAAATTTTCGCAGTTCTGATGCTCGAAACGAATAACTAGAACGGCCTAGGGGAAAAGTACGCATACCGTTGTAATCGGGCGAGTTTCTACCTTCAGATGCAACAGAAATTTTGCGGATTGGTCATTCCGTTCGCGAGATATGGCAGTTTGGAGGTAAGAAACGCTTGAGAAACTCAAAATTTTCGCAGTTCTGATGCTCGAAACGAATAACTAGAACGGCCTAGGGGAAAAGTACGCATACCGTTGTAATCGGGCGAGTTTCTACCTTCAGATGCAACAGAAATTTTGCGGATTGGTCAATCCGTTCGCGAGATATGACAGTTTGGAAGTAAGAAACGCTTGAGAAACTCAAAATTTTCGCAATTCTGATGCTCGAAACGAATAACTAGGGCGGCCTAGGGGAAAAGTACGCATACCGTTGTAATCGGGCGAGTTTCTGCTTTCAGATGCATCAGAAATTTTGCGGATAGGTCAAACCTTTCGCGAGATATGGCAGTTTGGAGGTAAGAAACGCTTGAGAAACTCAAAATTTTCGCAGTTCTGATGCTCGAAACGAATAACTAGAACGGCCTAGGGGAAAAGTACGCATACCGTTGTATTCGGGCGAGTTTCTACCTTCAGATGCAACAGAAATTTTGCGGATTGGTCAATGCGTTCGCGAGATATGGCAGATTGGAGGTAAGAAACGCTTGAGAAACTCAAAATTTTCGCAGTTCTGATGCTCGACAAGCATAACCAGAACGGTCTAGGGGAAAAGTACGCATGCCGTTGTAATCGGGCGAGTTTCTACTTTCAGATGCAACAGAAATTTTGCGGATTGGTCAATCCGTTCGCGAGATATGGCAGTTTGGAGGTAAGAAACGCTTGAGAAACTCAACATTTTCGCAGTTCTGATGCTCGAAACGAATAACTAGAACGGCCTAGGGGAAAAGTACGCATACCGTTGTAATCGGGCGAGTTTCTACTTTCAGATGCAACAGAAATTTTGCGGATTGGTCATTCCGTTCGCGAGATATGGCAGTTTGGAGGTAAGAAACGCTTGAGAAACTCAAAATTTTCGCAGTTCTGATGCTCGAAACGAATAACAAGAACGGACTAGGGGAAAAGTACGCATACAGTTGTAATCGGGCGAGTTTCAACCTTCAGATGCAACAGAAATTTTGCGGATTGGTCAATCCGTTCGCGAGATATGGCAGTTTGGAAGTAAGAAACGCTTGAGAAACTCAAAATTTTCGCAGTTCTGATGCTCGAAACGAGTAACTAGAACGGCCTAGGGGAAAAGTACTCATAGTGTTGTAATCGGGCGAGTTTCTACTTTCAGATGCAACAGAAATTTTGCGGATTGGTCAATCCGTTCGCGAGATATGGCAGTTTGGAGGTAAGAAACGCTTGAGAAACTCAATATTTTCGCAGTTCTGATGCTCGAAACGAATAACCAGAACGGCCTAGGGGAAAAGTACGCATACCGTTGTAATCGAGCGAGTTTCTACCTTCAGATGCAACAGAAATTTTGCGGATAGGTCAAACCGTTCGCGAGATATGGCAGTTTGGAGGTACGAAACGCTTGAGAAACTCAAAATTTTCGCAGTTCTGATGCTCGAAACGAATAACTAGAACGGCCTAGGGGAAAAGTACGCATACCGTTGTAATCGGGCGAGTTTCTACCTTCAGATGCAACAGAAATTTTGCGTATTGGTCAATCCGTTCGCGAGATATGGCAGTTTGGAAGTAAGAAGCGCTTGAGAAACTCAAAATTTTCGCAGTTCTGATGCTCGAAACGAATAACTAGAACGGCCTATGGGGAAAGTACGCATACCGTCGTAATCGGGCGAGTTTCTACTTTCAGATGCAACAGAAATTTTGCGGATTGGTCAATCCGTTCGCGAGATATGGCAGTTTGGAAGTAAGAAACGCTTGAGAAACTCAAAATTTTCGCAGTTCTGATGCTCTACAAGCATAACTAGAACGGTCTAGGGGAAAAGTACGCATACCGTTGTAATCGGGCGAGTTTCTACCTTCAGATGCAACAGAAATTTTGCGGATTGGTCAATCCGTTCGCGAGATATGGAAGTTTGGAAGTAAGAAACGCTTGAGAAACTCAAAATTTTCGCAGTTCTGATGCTCGAAATGAATAACTAGAACGGCCTAGGGGAAAAGTACTCACAGTGTTGTAATCGGGCGAGTTTCTACTTTCAGATGCAACAGAAATTTTGCGTATTGGTCAATCCGTTCGCGAGATATGGCAGTTTGGAGGTAAGAAACGCTTGAGAAACTCAAAATTTTCGCAGTTCTGATGCTCGAAACGAATAACCAGAACGGCCTAGGGGAAAAGTACGCATACCGTTGTAATCGAGCGAGTTTCTACCTTCAGATGCAACAGAAATTTTGCGGATAGGTCAAACCGTTCGCGAGATATGGCAGTTTGGAGGTACGAAACGCTTGAGAAACTCAAAATTTTCGCAGTTCTGATGCTCGAAACGAATAACTAGAACGGCCTAGGGGAAAAGTACGCATACCGTTGTAATCGGGCGAGTTTCTACCTTCAGATGCAACAGAAATTTTGCGTATTGGTCAATCCGTTCGCGAGATATGGCAGTTTGGAAGTAAGAAGCGCTTGAGAAACTCAAAATTTTCGCAGTTCTGATGCTCGAAACGAATAACTAGAACGGCCTATGGGGAAAGTACGCATACCGTCGTAATCGGGCGAGTTTCTACTTTCAGATGCAACAGAAATTTTGCGGATTGGTCAATCCGTTCGCGAGATATGGCAGTTTGGAAGTAAGAAACGCTTGAGAAACTCAAAATTTTCGCAGTTCTGATGCTCTACAAGCATAACTAGAACGGTCTAGGGGAAAAGTACGCATACCGTTGTAATCGGGCGAGTTTCTACCTTCAGATGCAACAGAAATTTTGCGGATTGGTCAATCCGTTCGCGAGATATGGAAGTTTGGAAGTAAGAAACGCTTGAGAAACTCAAAATTTTCGCAGTTCTGATGCTCGAAATGAATAACTAGAACGGCCTAGGGGAAAAGTACTCACAGTGTTGTAATCGGGCGAGTTTCTACTTTCAGATGCAACAGAAATTTTGCGTATTGGTCAATCCGTTCGCGAGATATGGCAGTTTGGAGGTAAGAAACGCTTGAGAAACTCAAAATTTTCGCAGTTCTGATGCTCGAAACGAATAACCAGAACGGCCTAGGGGAAAAGTACGCATACCGTTGTAATCGGGCGAGTTTCTACCTTCAGATGCAACAGAAATTTTGCGGATTGGTCAATCCGTTCGCGAGATATGGCAGTTTGGAAGTAAGAAGCGCTTGAGAAACTCAAAATTTTCGCAGTTCTGATGCTCGAAACGAATAACTAGAACGGCCTAGGGGAAAAGTACGCATAGCGTTGTAATCGGGCGAGTTTCTACTTTGAGATGCAACAGAAATTTTGCGGATTGGTCAATCCGTTCGCGAGATATGGCAGTTTGGAGGTAAGAAACGCTTGAGAAACTCAGAACTTTCGCAGTTCTGATGCTCGAAACGAATAACTAGAACGGCCTAGGGGAAAAGTACGTATACCGTTGTAATCGGGCGAGTTTCTACTTTCAGATGCAACAGAAATTTTGCGGATTGGTCAATCCTTTCGCGAGATATGGCAGTTTGGAGGTAAGAAACGCTTGAGAAACTCAAAACTTTCGCAGTTCTGATGCTCGAAACGAATAACTAGAACGGCCTAGGGGAAAAGTACGTATACCGTTGTAATCGGGCGAGCTTCTACTTTCAGATGCAACAGAAATTTTGCGGATTGGTCAATCCGTTCGCGAGATATGGCAGTTTGGAAGTAAGCAACGCTTGCGAAACTCAAAATTTTCGCAGTTCTGTTGCTCGACACGAATAACTAGAACGGCCTAGGGGAAAAGTACGCATACAGTTGTAATCGGGCGAGTTTCTACTTTCAGATGCAACAGAAATTTTGCGGATTGGTCAATCCGTTCGCGAGATATGGCAGTTTGGAGGTAAGAAACGCTTGAGAAACTCAAAATTTTCGCAGTTCTGATGCTCGACAAGCATAACTAGAACGGCCTAGGGGAAAAGTACGCATACCGTTGTAATCGGGCGAGTTTCTACTTTCAGATGCAACAGAAATTTTGCGGATTGGTCAATCCATTCGCGAGATATGGCAGTTTGGAGGTAAGATACGCTTGAGAAATTCAAAATTTTCGCAGTTCTGATACTCGACAAGCATAACTAGAACGGCCTAGGGGAAAAGTACGCATACTGTTGTATTCGGGCGAGTTTCGACCTTCAGATGCAACAGAAATTTTGCGGATTGGTCAATCCGTTCGCGGGATATGGCAGTTTGGAGGTAAGAAACGCTTGAGAAACTCAAAATTTTCGCAGTTCTGATGCTCGACAAGCATAACTAGAACGGTCTAGGGGAAAAGTACGCATGCCGTTGTAATCGGGCGAGTTTCTACTTTCAGATGCAACAGAAATTTTGCGGATTGGTCATTCCGTTCGCGAGATATGGCAGTTTGGAGGTAAGAAACGCTTGAGAAACTCAAAATTTTCGCAGTTCTGATGCTCGAAACGAATAACAAGAACGGACTAGGGGAAAAGTACGCATACCGTTGTAATCGGGCGAGTTTCTACCTTCAGATGCAACAGAAATTTTGCGTATTGGTCAATCCGTTCGCGAGATATGGCAGTTTGGAAGTAAGAAGCGCTTGAGAAACTCAAAATTTTCGCAGTTCTGATGCTCGAAACGAATAACTAGAACGGCCTATGGGAAAAGTACGCATACCGTCGTAATCGGGCGAGTTTCTACTTTCAGATGCAACAGAAATTTTGCGGATTGGTCAATCCGTTCGCGAGATATGGCAGTTTGGAGGTAAGAAACGCTTGAGAAACTCAAAATTTTCGCAGTTCTGATGCTCGACAAGCATAACTAGAACGGTCTAGGGGAAAAGTACGCATGCCGTTGTAATCGGGCGAGTTTCTACTTTCAGATGCAACAGAAATTTTGCGGATTGGTCAATCCGTTCGCGAGATATGGCAGTTTGGAGGTAAGAAACGCTTGAGAAACTCAACATTTTCGCAGTTCTGATTCTCGAAACGAATAACTAGAACGGCCTAGGGGAAAAGTACGCATACCGTTGTAATCGGGCGAGTTTCTACTTTCAGATGCAACAGAAATTTTGCGGATTGGTCATTCCGTTCGCGAGATATGGCAGTTTGGAGGTAAGAAACGCTTGAGAAACTCAAAATTTTCGCAGTTCTGATGCTCGAAACGAATAACAAGAACGGACTAGGGGAAAAGTACGCATACAGTTGTAATCGGGCGAGTTTCTACTTTCAGATGCAACAGAAATTTTGCGGATTGGTCAATCCGTTCGCGAGATATGGCAGTTTGGAGGTAAGAAACGCTTGAGAAACTCAAAATTTTCGCAGTTCTGATGCTCGACAAGCATAACTAGAACGGTCTAGGGGAAAAGTACGCATACCGTTGTAATCGGGCGAGTTTCTACCTTCAGATGCAACAGAAATTTTGCGGATTGGTCAATCCGTTCGCGAGATATGGAAGTTTGGAAGTAAGAAACGCTTGAGAAACTCAAAATTTTCGCAGTTCTGATGCTCGAAACGAATAACTAGAACGGCCTAGGGGAAAAGTACTCACAGTGTTGTAATCGGGCGAGTTTCTACTTTCAGATGCAACAGAAATTTTGCGTATTGGTCAATCCGTTCGCGAGATATGGCAGTTTGGAGGTAAGAAACGCTTGAGAAACTCAAAATTTTCGCAGTTCTGATGCTCGAAACGAATAACTAGAACGGCCTAGGGGAAAAGTACGCATACAGTTGTAATCGGGCGAGTTTCTACTTTCAGATGCAACAGAAATTTTGCGGATTGGTCAATCCGTTCGCGAGATATGGCAGTTTGGAGGTAAGAAACGCTTGAGAAACTCAAAATTTTCGCAGTTCTGATGCTCGACAAGCATAACTAGAACGGCCTAGGGGAAAAGTACGCATACCGTTGTAATCGGGCGAGTTTCTACTTTCAGATGCAACAGAAATTTTGCGGATTGGTCAATCCATTCGCGAGATATGGCAGTTTGGAGGTAAGATACGCTTGAGAAATTCAAAATTTTCGCAGTTCTGATGCTCGAAACGAATAACTAGAACGGCCTAGGGGAAAAGTACGCATACCGTTGTATTCGGGCGAGTTTCTACCTTCAGATGCAACAGAAATTTTGCGGATTGGTCAATCCGTTCGCGAGATATGGCAGTTTGGAGGTAAGAAACGCTTGAGAAACTCAAAATTTTCGCAGTTCTGTTGCTCGACACGAATAACTAGAACGGCCTAGGGGAAAAGTACGCATACAGTTGTAATCGGGCGAGTTTCTACTTTCAGATGCAACAGAAATTTTGCGGATTGGTCAATCCGTTCGCGAGATATGGCAGTTTGGAGGTAAGAAACGCTTGAGAAACTCAAAACTTTCGCAGTTCTGATGCTCGAAACGAATAACTAGAACGGCCTAGGGGAAAAGTACGTATACCGTTGTAATCGGGCGAGCTTCTACTTTCAGATGCAACAGAAATTTTGCGGATTGGTCAATCCGTTCACGAGATATGGCAGTTTGGAAGTAAGCAACGCTTGAGAAACTCAAAATTTTCGCAGTTCTGTTGCTCGACACGAATAACTAGAACGGCCTAGGGGAAAAGTACGCATACAGTTGTAATCGGGCGAGTTTCTACTTTCAGATGCAACAGAAATTTTGCGGATTGGTCAATCCGTTCGCGAGATATGGCAGTTTGGAGGTAAGAAACGCTTGAGAAACTCAAAATTTTCGCAGTTCTGATGCTCGACAAGCATAACTAGAACGGCCTAGGGGAAAAGTACGCATACCGTTGTAATCGGGCGAGTTTCTACTTTCAGATGCAACAGAAATTTTGCGGATTGGTCAATCCATTCGCGAGATATGGCAGTTTGGAGGTAAGATACGCTTGAGAAATTCAAAATTTTCGCAGTTCTGATGCTCGACAAGCATAACTAGAACGGCCTAGGGGAAAAGTACGCATACTGTTGTATTCGGGCGAGTTTCGACCTTCAGATGCAACAGAAATTTTGCGGATTGGTCAATCCGTTCGCGAGATATGGCAGTTTGGAGGTAAGAAACGCTTGAGAAACTCAAAATTTTCGCAGTTCTGATGCTCGACAAGCATAACTAGAACGGTCTAGGGGAAAAGTACGCATGCCGTTGTAATCGGGCGAGTTTCTACTTTCAGATGCAACAGAAATTTTGCGGATTGGTCATTCCGTTCGCGAGATATGGCAGTTTGGAGGTAAGAAACGCTTGAGAAACTCAAAATTTTCGCAGTTCTGATGCTCGAAACGAATAACAAGAACGGACTAGGGGAAAAGTACGCATACCGTTGTAATCGGGCGAGTTTCTACCTTCAGATGCAACAGAAATTTTGCGTATTGGTCAATCCGTTCGCGAGATATGGCAGTTTGGAGGTAAGAAACGCTTGAGAAACTCAACATTTTCGCAGTTCTGATGCTCGAAACGAATAACTAGAACGGCCTAGGGGAAAAGTACGCATACCGTTGTAATCGGGCGAGTTTCTACTTTCAGATGCAACAGAAATTTTGCGGATTGGTCATTCCGTTCGCGAGATATGGCAGTTTGGAGGTAAGAAACGCTTGAGAAACTCAAAATTTTCGCAGTTCTGATGCTCGAAACGAATAACAAGAACGGACTAGGGGAAAAGTACGCATACAGTTGTAATCGGGCGAGTTTCTACTTTCAGATGCAACAGAAATTTTGCGGATTGGTCAATCCGTTCGCGAGATATGGCAGTTTGGAGGTAAGAAACGCTTGAGAAACTCAAAATTTTCGCAGTTCTGATGCTCGACAAGCATAACTAGAACGGTCTAGGGGAAAAGTACGCATACCGTTGTAATCGGGCGAGTTTCTACCTTCAGATGCAACAGAAATTTTGCGGATTGGTCAATCCGTTCGCGAGATATGGAAGTTTGGAAGTAAGAAACGCTTGAGAAACTCAAAATTTTCGCAGTTCTGATGCTCGAAACGAATAACTAGAACGGCCTAGGGGAAAAGTACTCACAGTGTTGTAATCGGGCGAGTTTCTACTTTCAGATGCAACAGAAATTTTGCGTATTGGTCAATCCGTTCGCGAGATATGGCAGTTTGGAGGTAAGAAACGCTTGAGAAACTCAAAATTTTCGCAGTTCTGATGCTCGAAACGAATAACTAGAACGGCCTAGGGGAAAAGTACGCATACAGTTGTAATCGGGCGAGTTTCTACTTTCAGATGCAACAGAAATTTTGCGGATTGGTCAATCCGTTCGCGAGATATGGCAGTTTGGAGGTAAGAAACGCTTGAGAAACTCAAAATTTTCGCAGTTCTGATGCTCGACAAGCATAACTAGAACGGCCTAGGGGAAAAGTACGCATACCGTTGTAATCGGGCGAGTTTCTACTTTCAGATGCAACAGAAATTTTGCGGATTGGTCAATCCATTCGCGAGATATGGCAGTTTGGAGGTAAGATACGCTTGAGAAATTCAAAATTTTCGCAGTTCTGATGCTCGAAACGAATAACTAGAACGGCCTAGGGGAAAAGTACGCATACCGTTGTATTCGGGCGAGTTTCTGCCTTCAGATGCAACAGAAATTTTGCGGATTGGTCAATCCGTTCGCGAGATATGGCAGTTTGGAGGTAAGAAACGCTTGAGAAACTCAAAATTTTCGCAGTTCTGATGCTCGACAAGCATAAGTAGAACGGTCTAGGGGAAAAGTACGCATGCCGTTGTAATCGGGCTAGTTTCTACTTTCAGATGCAACAGAAATTTTGCGGATTGGTCAATCCGTTCGCGAGATATGGCAGTTTGGAGGTAAGAAACGCTTGAGAAACTCAACATTTTCGCAGTTCTGATGCTCGAAACGAATAACTAGAACGGCCTAGGGGAAAAGTACGCATACCGTTGTAATCGGGCGAGTTTCTACTTTCAGATGCAACAGAAATTTTGCGGATTGGTCATTCCGTTCGCGAGATATGGCAGTTTGGAGGTAAGAAACGCTTGAGAAACTCAAAATTTTCGCAGTTCTGATGCTCGAAACGAATAACAAGAACGGACTAGGGGAAAAGTACGCATACAGTTGTAATCGGGCGAGTTTCAACCTTCAGATGCAACAGAAATTTTGCGGATTGGTCAATCCGTTCGCGAGATATGGCAGTTTGGAAGTAAGAAACGCTTGAGAAACTCAAAATTTTCGCAGTTCTGATGCTCGAAACGAGTAACTAGAACGGCCTAGAGGAAAAGTACTCATAGTGTTGTAATCGGGCGAGTTTCTACTTTCAGATGCAACAGAAATTTTGCGGATTGGTCAATCCGTTCGCGAGATATGGCAGTTTGGAGGTAAGAAACGCTTGAGAAACTCAATATTTTCGCAGTTCTGATGCTCGAAACGAATAACCAGAACGGCCTAGGGGAAAAGTACGCATACCGTTGTAATCGAGCGAGTTTCTACCTTCAGATGCAACAGAAATTTTGCGGATTGGTCAAACCGTTCGCGAGATATGGCAGTTTGGAGGTACGAAACGCTTGAGAAACTCAAAATTTTCGCAGTTCTGATGCTCGAAACGAATAACTAGAACGGCCTAGGGGAAAAGTACGCATACCGTTGTAATCGGGCGAGTTTCTACTTTCGGATGCATCAGAAATTTTGCGGATTGGTCAATCCGTTCGCGAGATGTGGCAGTTTGTAGGTAAGAAACGCTTGAGAAACTCAAAATTTTCGCAGTTCTGATGCTCGAAACGAATAACTAGAACGGCCTAGGGGAAAAGTACGCATACCGTTGTAATCGGGCGAGTTTCTACCTTCAGATGCAACAGAAATTTTGCGGTTTGGTCAAACCGTTCGCGAGATATGGCAGTTTGGAGGTACGAAACGCTTGAGAAACTCAAAATTTTCGCAGTTCTGATGCTCGAAACGAATAACTAGAATGGCCTAGGGGAAAAGTACGCATACCGTTGTAATCGGGCGAGTTTCTACCTTCAGATGCAACAGAAATTTTGCGGATTGGTCAATCCGTTCGCGAGATATGGAAGTTTGGAAGTAAGAAACGCTTGAGAAACTCAAAATTTTCGCAGTTCTGATGCTCGAAACGAATAACTAGAACGGCCTAGGGGAAAAGTACTCACAGTGTTGTAATCGGGCGAGTTTCTACTTTCAGATGCAACAGAAATTTTGCGGATTGGTCAATCCGTTCGCGAGATATGGCAGTTTGGAGGTAAGAAACGCCTGAGAAACTCAAAATTTTCGCAGTTCTGTTGCTCGACAAGCATAACTAGAACGGTCTAGGGGAAAAGTACTCATACCGTTGTAATCGGGCGAGTTTCAACCTTCAGATGCAATAGAAATTTTGCGGATTGGTCAATCCGTTCGCGAGATATGGCAGTTTGGAAGTAAGAAACGCTTGAGAAACTCAAAATTTTCGCAGTTCTGATGCTCGAAACGAATAACTAGAACGGACTAGGGGAAAAGTACGCATACAGTTGTAATCGGGCGAGTTTCTACTTTCAGATGCAACAGAAATTTTGCGGATTGGTCATTCCGTTCGCGAGATATGGCAGTTTGGAGGTAAGAAACGCTTGAGAAACTCAAAATTTTCGCAGTTCTGATGCTCGAAACGAATAACAAGAACGGACTAGGGGAAAAGTACGCATACCGTTGTAATCGGGCGAGTTTCTACCTTCAGATGCAACAGAAATTTTGCGTATTGGTCAATCCGTTCGCGAGATATGGCAGTTTGGAAGTAAGAAGCGCTTGAGAAACTCAAAATTTTCGCAGTTCTGATGCTCGAAACGAATAACTAGAACGGCCTATGGGAAAAGTACGCATACCGTCGTAATCGGGCGAGTTTCTACTTTCAGATGCAACAGAAATTTTGCGGATTGGTCAATCCGTTCGCGAGATATGGCAGTTTGGAGGTAAGAAACGCTTGAGAAACTCAAAATTTTCGCAGTTCTGATGCTCGACAAGCATAACTAGAACGGTCTAGGGGAAAAGTACGCATGCCGTTGTAATCGGGCGAGTTTCTACTTTCAGATGCAACAGAAATTTTGCGGATTGGTCAATCCGTTCGCGAGATATGGCAGTTTGGAGGTAAGAAACGCTTGAGAAACTCAACATTTTCGCAGTTCTGATGCTCGAAACGAATAACTAGAACGGCCTAGGGGAAAAGTACGCATACCGTTGTAATCGGGCGAGTTTCTACTTTCAGATGCAACAGAAATTTTGCGGATTGGTCATTCCGTTCGCGAGATATGGCAGTTTGGAGGTAAGAAACGCTTGAGAAACTCAAAATTTTCGCAGTTCTGATGCTCGAAACGAATAACAAGAACGGACTAGGGGAAAAGTACGCATACAGTTGTAATCGGGCGAGTTTCTACATTCAGATGCAACAGAAATTTTGCGGATTGGTCAATCCGTTCGCGAGATATGGCAGTTTGGAGGTAAGAAACGCTTGAGAAACTCAAAATTTTCGCAGTTCTGATGCTCGACAAGCATAACTAGAACGGTCTAGGGGAAAAGTACGCATACCGTTGTAATCGGGCGTGTTTCTACCTTCAGATGCAACAGAAATTTTGCGGATTGGTCAATCCGTTCGCGAGATATGGAAGTTTGGAAGTAAGAAACGCTTGAGAAACTCAAAATTTTCGCAGTTCTGATGCTCGAAACGAATAACTAGAACGGCCTAGGGGAAAAGTACGCATACCGTTGTATTCGGGCGAGTTTCTACCTTCAGATGCAACAGAAATTTTGCGGATTGGTCAATCCGTTCGCGAGATATGGCAGTTTGGAGGTAAGAAACGCTTGAGAAACTCAAAATTTTCGCAGTTCTGATGCTCGACAAGCATAAGTAGAACGGTCTAGGGGAAAAGTACGCATGCCGTTGTAATCGGGCTAGTTTCTACTTTCAGATGCAACAGAAATTTTGCGGATTAGTCAATCCGTTCGCGAGATATGGCAGTTTGGAGGTAAGAAACGCTTGAGAAACTCAACATTTTCGCAGTTCTGATGCTCGAAACGAATAACTAGAACGGCCTAGGGGAAAAGTACGCATACCGTTGTAATCGGGCGAGTTTCTACTTTCAGATGCAACAGAAATTTTGCGGATTGGTCATTCCGTTCGCGAGATATGGCAGTTTGGAGGTAAGAAACGCTTGAGAAACTCAAAATTTTCGCAGTTCTGATGCTCGAAACGAATAACAAGAACGGACTAGGGGAAAAGTACGCATACAGTTGTAATCGGGCGAGTTTCAACCTTCAGATGCAACAGAAATTTTGCGGATTGGTCAATCCGTTCGCGAGATATGGCAGTTTGGAAGTAAGAAACGCTTGAGAAACTCAAAATTTTCGCAGTTCTGATGCTCGAAACGAGTAACTAGAACGGCCTAGGGGAAAAGTACTCATAGTGTTGTAATCGGGCGAGTTTCTACTTTCAGATGCAACAGAAATTTTGCGGATTGGTCAATCCGTTCGCGAGATATGGCAGTTAGGAGGTAAGAAACGCTTGAGAAACTCAATATTTTCGCAGTTCTGATGCTCGAAACGAATAACCAGAACGGCCTAGGGGAAAAGTACGCATACCGTTGTAATCGAGCGAGTTTCTACCTTCAGATGCAACAGAAATTTTGCGGATTGGTCAAACCGTTCGCGAGATATGGCAGTTTGGAGGTACGAAACGCTGGAGAAACTCAAAATTTTCGCAGTTCTGATGCTCGAAACGAATAACTAGAACGGCCTAGGGGAAAAGTACGCATACCGTTGTAATCGGGCGAGTTTCTACTTTCGGATGCATCAGAAATTTTGCGGATTGGTCAATCCGTTCGCGAGATGTGGCAGTTTGTAGGCAAGAAACGCTTGAGAAACTCAAAATTTTCGCAGTTCTGATGTTCGAAACGAATAACTAGAATGGCCTAGGGGAAAAGTACGCATACCGTTGTAATCGGGCGAGTTTCTACCTTCAGATGCAACAGAAATTTTGCGGATTTGTCAATCCGTACGCGAGATATGGCAGTTTGGAAGTAAGAAACGCTTGAGAAACTCAAAATTTTCGCAGTTCTGATGCTCGAAACGAATAACTAGAACGGCCTAGGGGAAAAGTACGCATACCGTTGTAATCGGGCGAGTTTCTACCTTCAGATGCAACAGAAATTTTGCGGTTTGGTCAAACCGTTCGCGAGATATGGCAGTTTGGAGGTACGAAACGCTTGAGAATCTCAAAATTTTCGCAGTTCTGATGCTCGAAACGAATAACTAGAACGGCCTAGGGGAAAAGTACGCATACCGTTGTAATCGGGCGAGTTTCTACCTTCAGATGCAACAGAAATTTTGCGGATTGGTCAATCCGTTCGCGAGATATGGAAGTTTGGAAGTAAGAAACGCTTGAGAAACTCAAAATTTTCGCAGTTCTGATGCTCGAAACGAATAACTAGAACGGCCTAGGGGAAAAGTACTCACAGTGTTGTAATCGGGCGAGTTTCTACTTTCAGATGCAACAGAAATTTTGCGGATTTGTCAATCCGTTCGCGAGATATGGCAGTTTGGAGGTAAGAAACGCCTGAGAAACTCAAAATTTTCGCAGTTCTGTTGCTCGACAAGCATAACTAGAACGGTCTAGGGGAAAAGTACTCATACCGTTGTAATCGGGCGAGTTTCAACCTTCAGATGCAACAGAAATTTTGCGGATTGGTCAATCCGTTCGCGAGATATGGCAGTTTGGAAGTAAGAAACGCTTGAGAAACTCAAAATTTTCGCAGTTCTGATTCTCGAAACGAATAACTAGAACGGACTAGGGGAAAAGTACGCATACAGTTGTAATCGGGCGAGTTTCTACTTTCAGATGCAACAGAAATTTTGCGGTTTGGTCAATCCGTTCGCGAGATATGGCAGTTTGGAGGTAAGCAACGCTTGAGAAACTCAAAATTTTCGCAGTTCTGTTGCTCGAAACGAATAACTAGAACGGCCTAGGGGAAAAGTACGCACACCGTTGTAATCGGGCGAGTTTCTACTTTCAGATGCAACAGAAATTTTGCGGAGTGGTCAATCCGTTCGCGAGATATGGCAGTTCGGAGGTAAGAAACGGTTGAGAAACTCAAAATTTTCACAGTTCTGATGCTCGAAACGAATAACTAGAACGGACTAGGGGAAAAGTACGCATACAGTTGTAATCGGGCGAGTTTCTACTTTCAGATGCAACAATAATTTTGCGGATTGGTCAATCCGTTCGCGAGATATGGCAGTTTGGAGGTAAGCAACGCTTGAGAAACTCAAAATTTTCGCAGTTCTGTTGCTCGAAACGAATAACTAGAACGGGCTAGGGGAAAAGTACGCATACAGTTGTAATCGGGCGAGTTTCTACTTTCAGATGCAACAGAAATTTTGCGGATTGGTCAAACCGTTCGCGAGATATGGCAGTTTGAATGTAAGAAACGCTTGAGAACCTCAAAATTTTCGCAGTTCTGATGCTCGAAACGAATAACTAGAACGGCCTAGGGGAAAAGTACGCATACCGTTGTATTCGGGCGAGTTTCTACTTTCAGATGCAACAGAAATTTTGCGGATTGGTCAATCCGTTCGCGAGATATGGCAGTTTGGAGGTAAGAAACGCTTGAGAAACTCAAAATTTTCGCAGTTCTGATGCTCGACAAGCATAACTAGAACGGTCTAGGGGAAAAGTACGCATACCGTTGTAATCGGGCGAGTTTCTACTTTCAGATGCATCTGAAATTTTGCGGATTAGACAATCCGTTCGCGAGATGTGGCAGTTTGTATGTGAGAAACGCTTGAGAAACTCAAAATTTTCTCAGTTCTGATGCTCGAAACGAATAACTAGAACGGCCTAGGGGAAAAGTACGCATACCGTTGTAATCGGGCGAGTTTCTACTTTCAGATGCAACAGAAATTTTGCGGATTGGTCAATCCGTTCGCGAGATATGGCAGTTTGGAGGTAAGAAACGCTTGAGAAACTCAAAATTTTCGCAGTTCTGATGCTCGAAACGAATAACTAGAACGGCCTAGGGGAAAAGTACGCATACCGTTGTAATCGGGCGAGTTTCGACCTTCAGATGCAACAGAAACTTTGCGGATTGGTGAATCCGTTCGCGAGATATGGCAGTTTGGAAGTAAGAAACGCTTGAGAAACTCAAAATTTTCGCAGTTCTGATGCTCGAAACGAATAGCTAGAACGGCCTAGGGGAAAAGTACGCATACCGTTGTAATCGGGCGAGTTTCTACTTTCAGATGCAACAGAAATTTTGCGGATTGGTCAAACCGTTCGCGAGATATGGCAGTTTGGATGTAAGAAACGCTTGAGAAACTAAAAATTTTCGCAGTTCTGATGCTCGAAACGAATAACTAGAACGGCCTAGGGGAAAAGTACGCATACCGTTGTATTCGGGCGAGTTTCTACTTTCAGATGCAACAGAAATTTTGCGGATTGGTCAATCCGTTCGCGAGATATGGCAGTTTGGAGGTAAGAAACGCTTGAGAAACTCAAAATTTTCGCAGTTCTGATGCTCGACAAGCATAACTAGAACGGTCTAGGGGAAAAGTACGCATACCGTTGTAATCGGGCGAGTTTCTACTTTCAGATGCAACAGAAATTTTGCGGATTGGTCAAGTCCGTTCGCGAAATATGGCAGTTTGTAGGTAAGAAACGCTTGAGAAACTCAAAATTTTCGCAGTTCTGATGCTCGAAACGAATAACTAGAACGGCCTAGGGGAAAAGTACGCATACCGTTGTAATCGGGCGAGTTTCTACTTTCAGATGCAACAGAAATTTTGCGGATTGGTCATTCCGTTCGCGAGATATGGCAGTTTGGAGGCAAGAAACGCTTGAGAAACTCAAAATTTTCGCAGTTCTGATGCTCGAAACGAATAACAAGAACGGACTAGGGGAAAAGTACGCATACAGTTGTAATCGGGCGAGTTTCAACCTTCAGATGCAACAGAAATTTTGCGGATTGGTCAATCCGTTCGCGAGATATGGCAGTTTGGAAGTAAGAAACGCTTGAGAAACTCAAAATTTTCGCAGTTCTGATGCACGAAACGAGTAACTAGAACGGCCTAGGGGAAAAGTACTCATAGTGTTGTAATCGGGCGAGTTTCTACTTTCAGATGCAACAGAAATTTTGCGGATTGGTCAATCCGTTCGCGAGATATGGCAGTTTGGAGGTAAGAAACGCTTGAGAAACTCAATATTTTCGCAGTTCTGATGCTCGAAACGAATAACCAGAACGGCCTAGGGGAAAAGTACGCATACCGTTGTAATCGAGCGAGTTTCTACCTTCAGATGCAACAGAAATTTTGCGGATTGGTCAAACCGTTCGCGAGATATGGCAGTTTGGAGGTACGAAACGCTTGAGAAACTCAAAATTTTCGCAGTTCTGATGCTCGAAACGAATAACTAGAACGGCCTAGGGGAAAAGTACGCATACCGTTGTAATCGGGCGAGTTTCTACTTTCGGATGCATCAGAAATTTTGCGGATTGGTCAATCCGTTCGCGAGATGTGGCAGTTTGTAGGTAAGAAACGCTTGAGAAACTCAAAATTTTCGCAGTTCTGATGCTCGAAACGAATAACTAGAACGGCCTAGGGGAAAAGTACGCATACCGTTGTAATCGGGCGAGTTTCTACCTTCAGATGCAACAGAAATTTTGCGGTTTGGTCAAACCGTTCGCGAGATATGGCAGTTTGGAGGTACGAAACGCTTGAGAAACTCAAAATTTTCGCAGTTCTGATGCTCGAAACGAATAACTAGAACGGCCTAGGGGAAAAGTACGCATACCGTTGTAATCGGGCGAGTTTCTACCTTCAGATGCAACAGAAATTTTGCGGATTGGTCAATCCGTTCGCGAGATATGGAAGTTTGGAAGTAAGAAACGCTTGAGAAACTCAAAATTTTCGCAGTTCTGATGCTCGAAACGAATAACTAGAACGGCCTAGGGGAAAAGTACTCACAGTGTTGTAATCGGGCGAGTTTCTACTTTCAGATGCAACAGAAATTTTGCGGATTGGTCAATCCGTTCGCGAGATATGGCAGTTTGGAGGTAAGAAACGCCTGAGAAACTCAAAATTTTCGCAGTTCTGTTGCTCGACAAGCATAACTAGAACGGTCTAGGGGAAAAGTACTCATACCGTTGTAATCGGGCGAGTTTCAACCTTCAGATGCAACAGAAATTTTGCGGATTGGTCAATCCGTTCGCGAGATATGGCAGTTTGGAAGTAAGAAACGCTTGAGAAACTCAAAATTTTCGCAGTTCTGATGCTCGAAACGAATAACTAGAACGGACTAGGGGAAAAGTACGCATACAGTTGTAATCGGGCGAGTTTCTACTTTCAGATGCAACAGAAATTTTGCGGATTGGTCATTCCGTTCGCGAGATATGGCAGTTTGGAGGTAAGAAACGCTTGAGAAACTCAAAATTTTCGCAGTTCTGATGCTCGAAACGAATAACAAGAACGGACTAGGGGAAAAGTACGCATACCGTTGTAATCGGGCGAGTTTCTACCTTCAGATGCAACAGAAATTTTGCGTATTGGTCAATCCGTTCGCGAGATATGGCAGTTTGGAAGTAAGAAGCGCTTGAGAAACTCAAAATTTTCGCAGTTCTGATGCTCGAAACGAATAACTAGAACGGCCTATGGGAAAAGTACGCATACCGTCGTAATCGGGCGAGTTTCTACTTTCAGATGCAACAGAAATTTTGCGGATTGGTCAATCCGTTCGCGAGATATGGCAGTTTGGAGGTAAGAAACGCTTGAGAAACTCAAAATTTTCGCAGTTCTGATGCTCGACAAGCATAACTAGAACGGTCTAGGGGAAAAGTACGCATGCCGTTGTAATCGGGCGAGTTTCTACTTTCAGATGCAACAGAAATTTTGCGGATTGGTCAATCCGTTCGCGAGATATGGCAGTTTGGAGGTAAGAAACGCTTGAGAAACTCAACATTTTCGCAGTTCTGATGCTCGAAACGAATAACTAGAACGGCCTAGGGGAAAAGTACGCATACCGTTGTAATCGGGCGAGTTTCTACTTTCAGATGCAACAGAAATTTTGCGGATTGGTCATTCCGTTCGCGAGATATGGCAGTTTGGAGGTAAGAAACGCTTGAGAAACTCAAAATTTTCGCAGTTCTGATGCTCGAAACGAATAACAAGAACGGACTAGGGGAAAAGTACGCATACAGTTGTAATCGGGCGAGTTTCTACATTCAGATGCAACAGAAATTTTGCGGATTGGTCAATCCGTTCGCGAGATATGGCAGTTTGGAGGTAAGAAACGCTTGAGAAACTCAAAATTTTCGCAGTTCTGATGCTCGACAAGCATAACTAGAACGGTCTAGGGGAAAAGTACGCATACCGTTGTAATCGGGCGTGTTTCTACCTTCAGATGCAACAGAAATTTTGCGGATTGGTCAATCCGTTCGCGAGATATGGAAGTTTGGAAGTAAGAAACGCTTGAGAAACTCAAAATTTTCGCAGTTCTGATGTTCGAAACGAATAACTAGAACGGCCTAGGGGAAAAGTACGCATACCGTTGTATTCGGGCGAGTTTCTACCTTCAGATGCAACAGAAATTTTGCGGATTGGTCAATCCGTTCGCGAGATATGGCAGTTTGGAGGTAAGAAACGCTTGAGAAACTCAAAATTTTCGCAGTTCTGATGCTCGACAAGCATAAGTAGAACGGTCTAGGGGAAAAGTACGCATGCCGTTGTAATCGGGCTAGTTTCTACTTTCAGATGCAACAGAAATTTTGCGGATTGGTCAATCCGTTCGCGAGATATGGCAGTTTGGAGGTAAGAAACGCTTGAGAAACTCAAAATTTTCGCAGTTCTGATGCTCGACAAGCATAACTAGAACGGTCTAGGGGAAAAGTACGCATACCGTTGTAATCGGGCGTGTTTCTACCTTCAGATGCAACAGAAATTTTGCGGATTGGTCAATCCGTTCGCGAGATATGGAAGTTTGGAAGTAAGAAACGCTTGAGAAACTCAAAATTTTCGCAGTTCTGATGCTCGAAACGAATAACTAGAACGGCCTAGGGGAAAAGTACGCATACCGTTGTATTCGGGCGAGTTTCTACCTTCAGATGCAACAGAAATTTTGCGGATTGGTCAATCCGTTCGCGAGATATGGCAGTTTGGAGGTAAGAAACGCTTGAGAAACTCAAAATTTTCGCAGTTCTGATGCTCGACAAGCATAAGTAGAACGGTCTAGGGGAAAAGTACGCATGCCGTTGTAATCGGGCTAGTTTCTACTTTCAGATGCAACAGAAATTTTGCGGATTGGTCAATCCGTTCGCGAGATATGGCAGTTTGGAGGTAAGAAACGCTTGAGAAACTCAACATTTTCGCAGTTCTGATGCTCGAAACGAATAACTAGAACGGCCTAGGGGAAAAGTACGCATACCGTTGTAATCGGGCGAGTTTCTACTTTCAGATGCAACAGAAATTTTGCGGATTGGTCATTCCGTTCGCGAGATATGGCAGTTTGGAGGTAAGAAACGCTTGAGAAACTCAAAATTTTCGCAGTTCTGATGCTCGAAACGAATAACAAGAACGGACTAGGGGAAAAGTACGCATACAGTTGTAATCGGGCGAGTTTCAACCTTCAGATGCAACAGAAATTTTGCGGATTGGTCAATCCGTTCGCGAGATATGGCAGTTTGGAAGTAAGAAACGCTTGAGAAACTCAAAATTTTCGCAGTTCTGATGCTCGAAACGAATAACTAGAACGGACTAGGGGAAAAGTACGCATATAGTTGTAATCGGGCGAGTTTCTACTTTCAGATGCAACAGAAATTTTGCGGTTTGGTCAATCCGTTCGCGAGATATGGCAGTTTGGAGGTAAGCAACGCTTGAGAAACTCAAAATTTTCGCAGTTCTGTTGCTCGAAACGAATAACTAGAACGGCCTAGGGGAAAAGTACGCACACCGTTGTAATCGGGCGAGTTTCTACTTTCAGATGCAACAGAAATTTTGCGGAGTGGTCAATCCGTTCGCGAGATATGGCAGTTCGGAGGTAAGAAACGGTTGAGAAACTCAAAATTTTCACAGTTCTGATGCTCGAAACGAATAACTAGAACGGACTAGGGGAAAAGTACGCATACAGTTGTAATCGGGCGAGTTTCTACTTTCAGATGCAACAATAATTTTGCGGATTGGTCAATCCGTTCGCGAGATATGGCAGTTTGGAGGTAAGCAACGCTTGAGAAACTCAAAATTTTCGCAGTTCTGTTGCTCGAAACGAATAACTAGAACGGGCTAGGGGAAAAGTACGCATACAGTTGTAATCGGGCGAGTTTCTACTTTCAGATGCAACAGAAATTTTGCGGATTGGTCAAACCGTTCGCGAGATATGGCAGTTTGAATGTAAGAAACGCTTGAGAACCTCAAAATTTTCGCAGTTCTGATGCTCGAAACGAATAACTAGAACGGCCTAGGGGAAAAGTACGCATACCGTTGTATTCGGGCGAGTTTCTACTTTCAGATGCAACAGAAATTTTGCGGATTGGTCAATCCGTTCGCGAGATATGGCAGTTTGGAGGTAAGAAACGCTTGAGAAACTCAAAATTTTCGCAGTTCTGATGCTCGACAAGCATAACTAGAACGGTCTAGGGGAAAAGTACGCATACCGTTGTAATCGGGCGAGTTTCTACTTTCAGATGCATCTGAAATTTTGCGGATTAGACAATCCGTTCGCGAGATGTGGCAGTTTGTATGTGAGAAACGCTTGAGAAACTCAAAATTTTCGCAGTTCTGATGCTCGAAACGAATAACTAGAACGGCCTAGGGGAAAAGTACGCATACCGTTGTAATCGGGCGAGTTTCTACTTTCAGATGCAACAGAAATTTTGCGGATTGGTCAATCCGTTCGCGAGATATGGCAGTTTGGAGGTAAGAAACGCTTGAGAAACTCAAAATTTTCGCAGTTCTGATGCTCGAAACGAATAACTAGAACGGCCTAGGGGAAAAGTACGCATACCGTTGTAATCGGGCGAGTTTCGACCTTCAGATGCAACAGAAACTTTGCGGATTGGTGAATCCGTTCGCGAGATATGGCAGTTTGGAAGTAAGAAACGCTTGAGAAACTCAAAATTTTCGCAGTTCTGATGCTCGAAACGAATAGCTAGAACGGCCTAGGGGAAAAGTACGCATACCGTTGTAATCGGGCGAGTTTCTACTTTCAGATGCAACAGAAATTTTGCGGATTGGTCAAACCGTTCGCGAGATATGGCAGTTTGGATGTAAGAAACGCTTGAGAAACTAAAAATTTTCGCAGTTCTGATGCTCGAAACGAATAACTAGAACGGCCTAGGGGAAAAGTACGCATACCGTTGTATTCGGGCGAGTTTCTACTTTCAGATGCAACAGAAATTTTGCGGATTGGTCAATCCGTTCGCGAGATATGGCAGTTTGGAGGTAAGAAACGCTTGAGAAACTCAAAATTTTCGCAGTTCTGATGCTCGACAAGCATAACTAGAACGGTCTAGGGGAAAAGTACGCATACCGTTGTAATCGGGCGAGTTTCTACTTTCAGATGCAACAGAAATTTTGCGGATTGGTCAAGTCCGTTCGCGAAATATGGCAGTTTGTAGGTAAGAAACGCTTGAGAAACTCAAAATTTTCGCAGTTCTGATGCTCGAAACGAATAACTAGAACGGCCTAGGGGAAAAGTACGCATACCGTTGTAATCGGGCGAGTTTCTACTTTCAGATGCAACAGAAATTTTGCGGATTGGTCAATCCGTTCGCGAGATATGGCAGTTTGGAAGTAAGAAACGCTTGAGAAACTCAAAATTTTTGCAGTTCTGATGCTCGAAACGAATAACTAGGGCGGCCTAGCGGAAAAGTACGCATACCGTTGTAATCGGTCGAGTTTCTACTTTCAGATGCATCAGAAACTTTGCGGATTGGACAATCCGTTCGCGAGATGTGGCAGTTTGTAGGTGAGAAACGCTTGAGAAACTCAAAATTTTCGCAGTTCTGATGCTCGAAACGAATAACTAGAACGGCCTAGGGGAAAAGTACGCATACCGTTGTAATCGGGCGAGTTTCTACTTTCAGATGCAACAGAAATTTTGCGGATTGGTCAATCCGTTCGCGAGATATGGCAGTTTGGAGGTAAGAAACGCTTGAGAAACTCAAAATTTTCGCAGTTCTGATGCTCGAAACGAATAACTAGAACGGGTTAGGGGAAAAGTACGCATACAGTTGTAATCGGGCGAGTTTCTACTTTCAGATGCAACAGAAATTTTGCGGATTGGTCAATCCGTTCGCGAGATATGGCAGTTTGGAGGTAAGAAACGCTTGAGAAACTTAAAATTTTCGCAGTTCTGATGCTCGAAACGAATAACTAGAACGGCCTAGGGGAAAAGTACGCATACCGTTGTAATCGGGCGAGTTTCGACCTTCAGATGCAACAGAAATTTTGCGGATTGGTCAATCCGTTCGCGAGATATGGCAGTTTGGAGGTAAGAAACGCTTGAGAAACTCAAAATTTTCGCAGTTCTGATGCTCGACAAGCATAACTAGAACGGTCTAGGGGAAAAGTACGCATACCGTTGTAATCGGGCGAGTTTCTACTTTCAGATGCAACAGAAATTTTGCGGATTGGTCAAGTCCGTTCGCGAAATATGGCAGTTTGTAGGTAAGAAACGCTTGAGAAACTCAAAATTTTCGCAGTTCTGATGCTCGAAACGAATAACTAGAACGGCCTAGGGGAAAAGTACGCATACCGTTGTAATCGGGCGAGTTTCTACTTTCAGATGCAACAGAAATTTTGCGGACTGGTCAATCCGTTCGCGAGATATGGCAGTTTGGAAGTAAGAAACGCTTGAGAAACTCAAAATTTTTGCAGTTCTGATGCTCGAAACGAATAACTAGGGTGGCCTAGCGGAAAAGTACGCATACCGTTGTAATCGGGCGAGTTTCTACTTTCAGATGCATCAGAAACTTTCCGGATTGGACAATCCGTTCGCGAGATGTGGCAGTTTGTATGTGAGAAACGCTTGAGAGACTCAAAATTTTCGCAGTTCAGATGCTCGAAACGAATAACTAGAACGGCCTAGGGGAAAAGTACGCATACAGTTGTAATCGGGCGAGTTTCTACTTTCAGATGCATCAGAAATTTTGCGGATTGGACAATCCGTTCGCGAGATGTGGCAGTTTGTAGGTGAGAAACGCTTGAGAAACTCAAAATTTTCGCAGTTCTGATGCTCGAAACGAATAACTAGAACGGCCTAGGGGAAAAGTACGCATACCGTTGTAATCGGGCGAGTTTCTACTTTCAGATGCAACAGAAATTTTGCGGATTGGTCAATCCGTTCGCGAGATATGGCAGTTTGGAGGTAAGAAACGCTTGAGAAACTCAAAATTTTCGCAGTTCTGATGCTCGAAACGAATAACTAGAACGGCCTAGGGGAAAAGTACGCATACCGTTGTAATCGGGCGAGTTTCGACCTTCAGATGCAACAGAAACTTTGCGGATTGGTCAATCCGTTCGCGAGATATGGCAGTTTGGAGGTAAGAAACGCTTGAGAAACTCAAAATTTTCGCAGTTCTGATGCTCGACAAGCATAACTAGAACGGTCTAGGGGAAAAGTACGCATACCGTTGTAATCGGGTGAGTTTCTACTTTCAGATGCAACAGAAATTTTGCGGATTGGTCAAGTCCGTTCGCGAAATATGGCAGTTTGTAGGTAAGAAACGCTTGAGAAACTCAAAATTTTCGCAGTTCTGATGCTCGAAACGAATAACTAGAACGGCCTAGGGGAAAAGTACGCATACCGTTGTAATCGGGCGAGTTTCTACTTTCAGATGCATCAGAAACTTTGCGGATTGGACAATCCGTTCGCGAGATGTGGCAGTTTGTAGGTGAGAAACGCTTGAGAAACTCAAAATTTTCGCAGTTCTGATGCTCGAAACGAATAACTAGAACGGCCTAGGGGAAAAGTACGCATACAGTTGTAATCGGGCGAGTTTCTACTTTCAGATGCATCAGAAATTTTGCGGATTGGACAATCCGTTCGCGAGATATGGCAGTTTGGAGGTAAGAAACGCTTGAGAAACTCAAAATTTTTGCAGTTCTGATGCTCGAAATGAATAACTAGGGCGGCCTAGGGGAAAAGTACGCATACCGTTGTAATCGGGCGAGTTTCTACTTTCAGATGCATCAGAAATTTTGCGGATTGGACAATCCGTTCGCGAGATGTGGCAGTTTGTAGGTGAGAAACGCTTGAGAAACTCAAAATTTTCGCAGTTTTGATGCTCGAAACGAATAACTAGAACGGCCTAGGGGAAAAGTACGCATACAGTTGTAATCGGGCGAGTTTCTACTTTCAGATGCATCAGAAATTTTGCGGATTGGACAATCCGTTCGCGAGATATGGCAGTTTGGAGGTAAGAAACGCTTGAGAAACTCAAAATTTTTGCAGTTCTGATGCTCGAAATGAATAACTAGGGCGGCCTAGGGGAAAAGTACGCATACAGTTGTAATCGGGCGAGTTTCTAATTTGAGATGCATCAGAAATTTTGCGGATTGGACAATCCGTTCGCGAGATATGGCAGTTTGGAGGTAAGAAACGCTTGAGAAACTCAAAATTTTTGCAGTTCTGATGCTCGAAATGAATAACTAGGGCGGCCTAGGGGAAAAGTACGCATACCGTTGTAATCGGGCGAGTTTCTACTTTCAGATGCATCAGAAATTTTGCGGATTGGACAATCCGTTCGCGAGATGTGGCAGTTTGTAGGTGAGAAACGCTTGAGAAACTCAAAATTTTCGCAGTTCTGATGCTCGAAACGAATAACTAGAACGGCCTAGGGGAAAAGTACGCATACAGTTGTAATCGGGCGAGTTTCTACTTTCAGATGCATCAGAAATTTTGCGGATTGGACAATCCGTTCGCGAGATATGGCAGTTTGGATGTAAGAAACGCTTGAGAAACTCAAAATTTTTGCAGTTCTGATGATCGAAATGAATAACTAGGGCGGCCTAGGGGAAAAGTACGCATACCGTTGTAATCGGGCGAGTTTCTACTTTCAGATGCATCAGAAATTTTGCGGATTGGACAATCCGTTCGCGAGATGTGGCAGTTTGTAGGTGAGAAACGCTTGAGAAACTCAAAATTTTCGCAGTTCTGATGCTCGAAACGAATAACTAGAACGGCCTAGGGGAAAAGTACGCATACCGTTGTAATCGGGCGAGTTTCTACTTTCAGATGCATCAGAAATTTTGCGGATTGGACAATCCGTTCGCGAGATGTGGCAGTTTGTAGGTGAGAAACGCTTGAGAAACTCAAAATTTTCGCAGTTCTGATGCTCGAAACGAATAACTAGAACGGCCTAGGGGAAAAGTACGCATACAGTTGTAATCGGGCGAGTTTCTACTTTCAGATGCATCAGAAATTTTGCGGATTGGACAATCCGTTCGCGAGATATGGCAGTTTGGAGGTAAGAAACGCTTGAGAAACTCAAAATTTTTGCAGTTCTGATGCTCGAAATGAATAACTAGGGCGGCCTAGGGGAAAAGTACGCATACAGTTGTAATCGGGCGAGTTTCTACTTTCAGATGCATCAGAAATTTTGCGGATTGGACAATCCGTTCGCGAGATATGGCAGTTTGGAGGTAAGAAACGCTTGAGAAACTCAAAATTTTTGCAGTTCTGATGCTCGAAATGAATAACTAGGGCGGCCTAGGGGAAAAGTACGCATACCGTTGTAATCGGGCGAGTTTCTACTTTCAGATGCATCAGAAATTTTGCGGATTGGACAATCCGTTCGCGAGATGTGGCAGTTTGTAGGTGAGAAACGCATGAGAAACTCAAAATTTTCGCAGTTCTGATGCTCGAAACGAATAACTAGAACGGCCTAGGGGAAAAGTACGCATACAGTTGTAATCGGGCGAGTTTCTACTTTCAGATGCATCAGAAATTTTGCGGATTGGACAATCCGTTCGCGAGATATGGCAGTTTGGAGGTAAGAAACGCTTGAGAAACTCAAAATTTTTGCAGTTCTGATGCTCGAAATGAATAACTAGGGCGGCCTAGGGGAAAAGTACGCATACCGTTGTAATCGGGCGAGTTTCTACTTTCAGATGCATCAGAAATTTTGCGGATTGGACAATCCGTTCGCGAGATGTGGCAGTTTGTAGGTGAGAAACGCTTGAGAAACTCAAAATTTTCGCAGTTCTGATGCTCGAAACGAATAACTAGAACGGCCTAGGGGAAAAGTACGCATACCGTTGTAATCGGGCGAGTTTCTACTTTCAGATGCAACAGAAATTTTGCGGATTGGTCAATCCGTTCGCGAGATATGGCAGTTTGGAGGTAAGAAACGCTTGAGAAACTCAAAATTTTCGCAGTTCTGATGCTCGAAACGAATAACTAGAACGGCCTAGGGGAAAAGTACGCATACCGTTGTAATCGGGCGAGTTTCGACCTTCAGATGCAACAGAAATTTTGCGGATTGGACAATCCGTTCGCGAGATGTGGCAGTTTGTAGGTAAGAAACGCTTGAGAAACTCAAAATTTTCGCAGTTCTGATGCTCGAAACGAATAACTAGAACGGCCTAGGGGAAAAGTACGCATACCGTTGTAATCGGGCGAGTTTCTACTTTCAGATGCAACAGAAATTTTGCGGATTGGTCAATCCGTTCGCGAGATATGGCAGTTTGGAGGTAAGAAACGCTTGAGAAACTCAAAATTTTCGCAGTTCTGATGCTCGAAACGAATAACTAGAACGGCCTAGGGGAAAAGTACGCATACCGTTGTAATCGGGCGAGTTTCGACCTTCAGATGCAACAGAAATTTTGCGGATTGGTCAATCCGTTCGCGAGATATGGCAGTTTGGAGGTAAGAAACGCTTGAGAAACTCAAAATTTTCGCAGTTCTGATGCTCGACAAGCATAACTAGAACGGTCTAGGGGAAAAGTACGCATACCGTTGTAATCGGGTGAGTTTCTACTTTCAGATGCAACAGAAATTTTGCGGATTGGTCAAGTCCGTTCGCGAAATATGGCAGTTTGTAGGTAAGAAACGCTTGAGAAACTCAAAATTTTCGCAGTTCTGATGCTCGAAACGAATAACTAGAACGGCCTAGGGGAAAAGTACGCATAGTGTTGTAATCGGGCGAGTTTCTACTTTCAGATGCAACAGAAATTTTGCGGATTGGTCAATCCGTTCGCGCGATGTGGCAGTTTGGAGGTAAGAAACGATCGAGAAACTCAAAATTTTCGCAGTTCTGATGCTCGACAAGCATAACTAGAACGGCCTAGGGGAAAAGTACGCACACCGTTGTAATCGGGCGAGTTTCTACTTTCAGATGCAACAGAAATTTTGCGGATTGGTCAATCCGTTCGCGAGATATGGCAGTTTGGAGGTAAGAAACGCTTGAGAAACTAAAAATTTTCACAGTTCTGGTGCTCGAAACGAATAACTAGACGGCCTAGGGGAAAAGTACGCATACCGTTGTAATCGGACGAGTTTCTACTTTCAGATGCAACAGAAATTTTGCGGATTGGAAAATCCGTTCGCGTGATATGGCAGTTTGGAGGTAAGAAACGGTTGAGAAACTCAAAATTTGCACAGTTCTGATGCTCGAAACGAATAACTAGAATGGCCCAGGGGAAAAGCACACATACCGTTTCAATTGGGCGAGTTTCTACTTTCAGATGCAACAGAAATTTTGCGGATTGGTCTATCCGTTCGCGAGATATGGCAGTTTGGAGGTAAGAAACGGTTGAGAAACTCAAAATTTTCACATTTCTGATGCTCGAATCGAATAACAAGAACGGCGTAGGGAAAAAGTACTCATACCGTTGTAATCGGGCGAGTATCTACTTTCAGATGCAACAGAAATTTTGCGGATTGTTCAATCCGTTCGCGAGATATGGCAGTTTGGAGGTAAGAAACGCTCGAGAAACTCAAAATTTTCGCAGTTCTGATGCTCGAAAAGCATAACTAGAACGGCCTAGGGGAAAAGTACGCACACCGTTGTAATCGGGCGAGTTTCGACCTTCAGATGCAACAGAAATTTTGCGGATTGGTCAATCCGTTCGCGAGATATGGCAGTTTGGAAGTAAGAAACGCTTGAGAAACTCAAAATTTTCGCAGTTCTGATGCTCGAAACGAATAACCAGAACGGCCTAGGGGAAATGTACGCATAGTGTTGTAATCGGGCGAGTTTCTACTTTCAGATGCAACAGAAATTTTGCGGATTGGTCAATCCGTTCGCGCGATGTGGCAGTTTGGAGGTAAGAAACGCTCGAGAAACTCAAAATTTTCGCAGTTCTGATGCTCGACCAGCATAACTAGAACGGCCTTGGGGAAAAGTACGCACACCGTTGTAATCGGGCGAGTTTCTACTTTCAGATGCAACAGAAATTTTGCGGATTGGTCAATCCGTTCGCGAGATATGGCAGTTTGGAGGTAAGCAACGCTTGAGAAACTCAAAATTTTCGCAGTTCTGATGCTCGAAACGAATAACTAGAACGGGCTAGGGGAAAAGTACGCATACCGTCGTAATCGGGCGAGTTTCTACTTTCAGATGCAACAGAAATTTTGCGGATTGGTCAATCCGTTCGCGAGATATGGCAGTTTGGAGGTAAGAAACGCTTGAGAAACTCAAAATTTTCGCGGTTCTGATGCTCGAAACGAATAACAAGAACGGCCTAGGGGAAAAGTACGCACACCTTTGTAATCGGGCGAGTTTCTACTTTCAGATGCAACAGAAATTTTGCGGATTGGTCAATCCGTTCGCGAGATATGGGAGTTTGGAGGTAAGCAACGCTTGAGAAACTCAAAATTTTCGCAGTTCTGTTGCTCGAAACGAATAACTAGAACGGGCTAGGGGAAAAGTACGCATACCGTCGTAATCGGGCGAGTTTCTACTTTCAGATGCAACAGAAATCTTGCGGATTGGTCAATCCGTTCGCGAGATATGGCAGTTTGGAGGTAAGAAACGCTTGAGAAACTCAATATTTCGCAGTTCTGATGCTCGAAACGAATAACTAGAACGGCCTAGGGGAAAAGTACGCACACCGTTGTAATCGGGCGAGTTTCTACTTTCCGATGCAACAGAAATTTCGCGGATTGGTCAATCCGTTCGCGAGATATGGCAGTTTGGAGGTAAGCAACGCTTGAGAAACTCAAAATTTTCGCAGTTCTGATGCTCGAAACGAATAACTAGAACGGGCTAGGGGAAAAGTAGGCATACAGTTGTAATCGGGCGAGTTTCTACTTTCAGATGCAACAGAAATTTTGCGGATTGGTCAATCCGTTCGCGAGATATGGCAGTTTGGAGGTAAGAAACGGTTGAGAAACTCAAAATTATCACAGTTCTGATGCTCGACAAGCATAACTAGAACGGCCTAGGGGAAGAGTACGCACACTGTTGTAATCGGGCGAGTTTCTACTTTCAGATGCAACAGAAATTTTGCGGATTGGTCAATCAGTTCGCGAGATATGGCAATTTGGAGGTAAGAAACGCTCGAGTAACTCAAAATTTTCGCAGTTCTGATGCTCGACAAGCATAACTAGAACGGCCTAGGGGAAAAGTACGCATACCGTCGTAATCGGGCGAGTTTCTACTTTCAGATGCAACAGAAATTTAGCGGATTGGTCAATCCGTTCGCGAGATATGGCAGTTTGGAGGTAAGAAAAGCTTGAGAAACTCAAAATTTTCGCGGTTCTGATGCTCGAAACGAATAACGATAACGGCCTAGGGGAAAAGTACGCACACCGTTGTAATCGGGCGAGTTTCTACTTTCAGATGCAACAGAAATTTTGCGGATTGGTCAATCCGTTCGCGAGATATGGCAGTTTGGAGGTAAGCAACGCTTGAGAAACTCAAAATTTTCGCAGTTCTGTTGCTCGAAACGAATAACTAGAACGGGCTAGGGGAAAAGCACGCATACCGTCGTAATCGGGCGAGTTTCTACTTTCAGATGCAACAGAAATTTTGCGGATTGGTCAATCCGTTCGCGAGATATGGCAGTTTGGAGGTAAGAAACGCTCGAGTAACTCAAAATTTTCGCAGTTCTGATGCTCGACAAGCATAACTAGAACGGCCTAGGGGAAAAGTACGCACACCGTTGTAATCGGGCGAGTTTCTACTTTCAGATGCAACAGAAATTTTGCGGATTGGTCAATCCGTTCGCGAGATATGGCAGTTTGGAGGTAAGAAACGCTTGAGAAACTGAAAATTTTCGCAGTTCTGATGCTCGAAACGAATAACTAGAACGGCCTAGGGGAAAAGTTCGCATACCGTCGTAATCGGGCGAGTTCTACTTTCAGATGCAACAGAAATTTTGCGGATTGGTCAATCCGTTCGCGAGATATGGCAGTTTGGAGGTAAGAAACGCTTGAGAAACTCAAAATTTTCGCGCTTCTGATGCTCGAAACGAATAACAATAACGGCCTAGGGGAAAAGTACGCACACCGTTGTAATCGGGCGAGTTTCTACTTTCAGATGCAACAGAAATTTTGCGGATTGGTCAATCCGTTCGCGAGATATGGCAGTTTGGAGGTAAGCAACGCTTGAGAAACTCAAAATTTTCGCAGTTCTGTTGCTCGAAACGAATAACTAGAACGGGCTAGGGGAAAAGTACGCATACAGTTGTAATCGGGCGAATTTCTACTTTCAGATGCAACAGAAATTTTGCGGATTGGTCAATCCGTTCGCGAGATATGGCAGTTTGGAGGTAAGATACGCTTGAGAAACTCAAAATTTTCGCAGTTCTGATGCTCGAAACGAATAACTAGAACGGCCTAAGGGAAAAGTACGCACACCGTTGTAATCGGGCGAGTTTCTACTTTCAGATGCAACAGAAATTTCGCGGATTGGTCAATCCGTTCGCGAGATATGGCAGTTTGGAGGTAAGAAACGCTTGAGAAACTTAAAATTTTCGCGGTTCTGATGCTCGAAACGAATAACAATAACGGCCTATGGGAAAAGTACGCACACCGTTGTAATCGGGCGAGTTTCTACTTTCAGATGCAACAGAAATTTTGCGGATTGGTCAATCCGTTCGCGAGATATGGCAGTTTGGAGGTAAGCAACGCTTGAGAAACTCAAAATTTTCGCAGTTCTGTTGCTCGAAACGAATAACTAGAACGGGCTAGGGGAAAAGTAGGCATACAGTTGTAATCGGGCGAGTTTCTACTTTCAGATGCAACAGAAATTTTGCGGATTGGTCTATCCGTTCGCGAGATATGGCAGTTTGGAGGTAAGAAACGCTTGAGAAACTCAAAATTTTCGCGGTTCTGATGCTCGAAACGAATAACAATAACGGCCTAGGGGAAAAGTACGCACACCGTTGTAATCGGGCGAGTTTCTACTTTCAGATGCAATAGAAATTTTGCGGATTGGTCAATCCGTTCGCGAGATATGGCAGTTTGGACGTAACAACGCTCGAGAAACTCAAAATTTTCGCAGTTCTGATGCTCGAAACGAACAACTAGAACGGCCTAGGGGAAAAGTACGCATAGTGTTGTAATCGGTCGAGTTTTTACTTTCAGATGCAACAGAAATTTTGCGGATTGGTCAATCCGTTCGCGAGATATGGCAGTTTGGAGGTAAGCAACGCTTGAAAAACTCAAAATTTTCGCAGTTCTGTTGCCCGAAACGAATAACTAGAACGGGCTAGAGGAAAAGGTACGCATACCGTTGTAATCGGCGAGTTTCTACTTTCAGATGCAACAGAAATTTTGCAGAATGGTCAATCCGTTCGCGAGATATGGCAGTTTGGAAGTAAGAAACGCTTGAGAAACTCAAAATTTTCGCAGTTCTGATGCTCGACAAGCATAACTAGAACGGCCTAGGGGAAAAGTACGCACACCGTTGTAATCGGGCGAGTTTCTACTTTCAGATGCAACAGAAATTTTGCGGATTGGTCAATCCGTTCGCGAGATATGGCAGTTTGGAGGTAAGCAACGCTTGAGAAACTCAAAATTTTCGCAGTTCTGTTGCTCGAAACGAATAACTAGAACGGGCTAGGGGAAAAGTACGCATACAGTTGTAATCGGGCGAATTTCTACTTTCAGATGCAACAGAAATTTTGCGGATTGGTCAATCCGTTCGCGAGATATGGCAGTTTGGAGGTAAGATACGCTTGAGAAACTCAAAATTTTCGCAGTTCTGATGCTCGAAACGAATAACTAGAACGGCCTAAGGGAAAAGTACGCACACCGTTGTAATCGGGCGAGTTTCTACTTTCAGATGCAACAGAAATTTTGCGGATTGGTCAATCCGTTCGCGAGATATGGCAGTTTGGAGGTAAGAAACGCTTGAGAAACTGAAAATTTTCGCAGTTCTAATGCTCGAAACGAATAACTAGAACGGCCTAGGGGAAAAGTTCGCATACCGTCGTAATCGGGCGAGTTCTACTTTCAGATGCAACAGAAATTTTGCGGATTGGTCAATCCGTTCGCGAGATATGGCAGTTTGGAGGTAAGAAACGCTTGAGAAACTCAAAATTTTCGCGCTTCTGATGCTCGAAACGAATAACAATAACGGCCTAGGGGAAAAGTACGCACACCGTTGTAATCGGGCGAGGTTCTACTTTCAGATGCAACAGAAGTTTTGCGGATTGGTCAATCCGTTCGCGAGATATGGCAGTTTGGAGGTAAGCAACGCTTGAGAAACTCAAAATTTTCGCAGTTCTGTTGCTCGAAACGAATAACTAGAACGGGCTAGGGGAAAAGTACGCATACAGTTGAAATCGGGCGAATTTCTACTTTCAGATGCAACAGAAATTTTGCGGATTGGTCAATCCGTTCGCGAGATATGGCAGTTTGGAGGTAAGATACGCTTGAGAAACTCAAAATTTTCGCAGTTCTGATGCTCGAAACGAATAACTAGAACGGCCTAAGGGAAAAGTACGCACACCGTTGTAATCGGGCGAGTTTCTACTTTCAGATGCAACAGAAATTTCGCGGATTGGTCAATCCGTTCGCGAGATATGGCAGTTTGGAGGTAAGAAACGCTTGAGAAACTTAAAATTTTCGCGGTTCTGATGCTCGAAACGAATAACAATAACGGCCTATGGGAAAAGTACGCACACCGTTGTAATCGGGCGAGTTTCTACTTTCAGATGCAACAGAAATTTTGCGGATTGGTCAATCCGTTCGCGAGATATGGCAGTTTGGAGGTAAGCAACGCTTGAGAAACTCAAATTTTCGCAGTTCTGTTGCTCGAAACGAATAACTAGAACGGGCTAGGGGAAAAGTAGGCATACAGTTGTAATCGGGCGAGTTTCTACTTTCAGATGCAACAGAAATTTTGCGGATTGGTCAATCCGTTCGCGAGATATGGCAGTTTGGAGGTAAGAAACGCTTGAGAAACTCAAAATTTTCGCGGTTCTGATGCTCGAAACGAATAACAATAACGGCCTAGGGGGAAAGTACGCACACCGTTGTAATCGGGCGAGTTTCTACTTTCAGATGCAACAGAAATTTTGCGGATTGGTCAATCCGTTCGCGAGATATGGCAGTTTGGACTTAACAACGCTCGAGAAACTCAAAATTTTCGCAGTTCTGATGCTCGAAACGAATAACTAGAACGGCCTAGGGGAAAAGTACGCATAGTGTTGTAATCGGTCGAGTTTTTACTTTCAGATGCAACAGAAATTTTGCGGATTGGTCAATCCGTTCGCGAGATATGGCAGTTTGGAGGTAAGCAACGCTTGAAAAACTCAAAATTTTCGCAGTTCTGTTGCCCGAAACGAATAACTAGAACGGGCTATAGGAAAAGGTACGCATACCGTTGTAATCGGCGAGTTTCTACTTTCAGATGCAACAGAAATTTTGCGGAATGGTCAATCCGTTCGCGAGATATGGCAGTTTGGAAGTAAGAAACGCTTGAGAAACTCAAAATTTTCGCAGTTCTGATGCTCGACAAGCATAACTAGAACGGCCTAGGGGAAAAGTACGCACACCGTTGTAATCGGGCGAGTTTCTACTTTCAGATGCAACAGAAATTTTGCGGATTGGTCAATCCGTTCGCGAGATATGGCAGTTTGGAGGTAAGCAACGCTTGAAAAACTCAAAATTTTCGCAGTTCTGTTGCTCGAAACGAATAACTAGAACGGGCTAGGGGAAAAGTACGCATACCGTTGTAATCGGGCGAGTTTCTACTTTCAGATGCAACAGAAATTTTGCGGATTGGTCAATCCGTTCGCGAGATATGGCAGTTTGGACGTAACAACGCTCGAGAAACTCAAAATTTTCGCAGTTCTGATGCTCGAAACGAACAACTAGAACGGCCTAGGGGAAAAGTACGCATAGTGTTGTAATCGGTCGAGTTTTTACTTTCAGATGCAACAGAAATTTTGCGGATTGGTCAATCCGTTCGCGAGATATGGCAGTTTGGAGGTAAGCAACGCTTGAAAAACTCAAAATTTTCGCAGTTCTGTTGCCCGAAACGAATAACTAGAACGGGCTAGAGGAAAAGGTACGCATACCGTTGTAATCGGCGAGTTTCTACTTTCAGATGCAACAGAAATTTTGCAGAATGGTCAATCCGTTCGCGAGATATGGCAGTTTGGAAGTAAGAAACGCTTGAGAAACTCAAAATTTTCGCAGTTCTGATGCTCGACAAGCATAACTAGAACGGCCTAGGGGAAAAGTACGCACACCGTTGTAATCGGGCGAGTTTCTACTTTCAGATGCAACAGAAATTTTGCGGATTGGTCAATCCGTTCGCGAGATATGGCAGTTTGGAGGTAAGCAACGCTTGAGAAACTCAAAATTTTCGCAGTTCTGTTGCTCGAAACGAATAACTAGAACGGGCTAGGGGAAAAGTACGCATACAGTTGTAATCGGGCGAATTTCTACTTTCAGATGCAACAGAAATTTTGCGGATTGGTCAATCCGTTCGCGAGATATGGCAATTTGGAGGTAAGATACGCTTGAGAAACTCAAAATTTTCGCAGTTCTGATGCTCGAAACGAATAACTAGTACGGCCTAAGGGAAAAGTACGCACACCGTTGTAATCGGGCGAGTTTCTACTTTCAGATGCAACAGAAATTTCGCGGATTGGTCAATCCGTTCGCGAGATATGGCAGTTTGGAGGTAAGAAACGCTTGAGAAACTTAAAATTTTCGCGGTTCTGATGCTCGAAACGAATAACAATAACGGCCTATGGGAAAAGTACGCACACCGTTGTAATCGGGCGAGTTTCTACTTTCAGATGCAACAGAAATTTTGCGGATTGGTCAATCCGTTCGCGAGATATGGCAGTTTGGAGGTAAGCAACGCTTGAGAAACTCAAAATTTTCGCAGTTCTGTTGCTCGAAACGAATAACTAGAACGGGCTAGGGGAAAAGTAGGCATACAGTTGTAATCGGGCGAGTTTCTACTTTCAGATGCAACAGAAATTTTGCGGATTGGTCAATCCGTTCGCGAGATATGGCAGTTTGGAGGTAAGAAACGCTTGAGAAACTCAAAATTTTCGCGGTTCTGATGCTCGAAACGAATAACAATAACGGCCTAGGGGAAAAGTACGCACACCGTTGTAATCGGGCGAGTTTCTACTTTCAGATGCAACAGAAATTTTGCGGATTGGTCAATCCGTTCGCGAGATATGGCAGTTTGGAGGTAAGAAACGCTTGAGAAACTCAAAATTTTCGCGGTTCTGATGCTCGAAACGAATAACAATAACGGCCTAGGGGAAAAGTACGCACACCGTTGTAATCGGGCGAGTTTCTACTTTCAGATGCAACAGAAATTTTGCGGATTGGTCAATCCGTTCGCGAGATATGGCAGTTTGGACGTAACAACGCTCGAGAAACTCAAAATTTTCGCAGTTCTGATGCTCGAAACGAATAACTAGAACGGCCTAGGGGAAAAGTACGCATAGTGTTGTAATCGGTCGAGTTTTTACTTTCAGATGCAACAGAAATTTTGCGGATTGGTCAATCCGTTCGCGAGATATGGCAGTTTGGAGGTAAGCAACGCTTGAAAAACTCAAAATTTTCGCAGTTCTGTTGCTCGAAACGAATAACTAGAACGGGCTAGGGGAAAAGTACGCATACCGTTGTAATCGGGCGAGTTTCTACTTTCAGATGCAACAGAAATTTTGCGGATTGGTCAATCCGTTCGCGAGATATGGCAGTTTGGACGTAACAACGCTCGAGAAACTCAAAATTTTCGCAGTTCTGATGCTCGAAACGAACAACTAGAACGGCCTAGGGGAAAAGTACGCATAGTGTTGTAATCGGTCGAGTTTTTACTTTCAGATGCAACAGAAATTTTGCGGATTGGTCAATCCGTTCGCGAGATATGGCAGTTTGGAGGTAAGCAACGCTTGAAAAACTCAAAATTTTCGCAGTTCTGTTGCCCGAAACGAATAACTAGAACGGGCTAGAGGAAAAGGTACGCATACCGTTGTAATCGGCGAGTTTCTACTTTCAGATGCAACAGAAATTTTGCAGAATGGTCAATCCGTTCGCGAGATATGGCAGTTTGGAAGTAAGAAACGCTTGAGAAACTCAAAATTTTCGCAGTTCTGATGCTCGACAAGCATAACTAGAACGGCCTAGGGGAAAAGTACGCACACCGTTGTAATCGGGCGAGTTTCTACTTTCAGATGCAACAGAAATTTTGCGGATTGGTCAATCCGTTCGCGAGATATGGCAGTTTGGAGGTAAGCAACGCTTGAGAAACTCAAAATTTTCGCAGTTCTGTTGCTCGAAACGAATAACTAGAACGGGCTAGGGGAAAAGTACGCATACAGTTGTAATCGGGCGAATTTCTACTTTCAGATGCAACAGAAATTTTGCGGATTGGTCAATCCGTTCGCGAGATATGGCAGTTTGGAGGTAAGATACGCTTGAGAAACTCAAAATTTTCGCAGTTCTGATGCTCGAAACGAATAACTAGTACGGCCTAAGGGAAAAGTACGCACACCGTTGTAATCGGGCGAGTTTCTACTTTCAGATGCAACAGAAATTTCGCGGATTGGTCAATCCGTTCGCGAGATATGGCAGTTTGGAGGTAAGAAACGCTTGAGAAACTTAAAATTTTCGCGGTTCTGATGCTCGAAACGAATAACAATAACGGCCTATGGGAAAAGTACGCACACCGTTGTAATCGGGCGAGTTTCTACTTTCAGATGCAACAGAAATTTTGCGGATTGGTCAATCCGTTCGCGAGATATGGCAGTTTGGAGGTAAGCAACGCTTGAGAAACTCAAAATTTTCGCAGTTCTGTTGCTCGAAACGAATAACTAGAACGGGCTAGGGGAAAAGTAGGCATACAGTTGTAATCGGGCGAGTTTCTACTTTCAGATGCAACAGAAATTTTGCGGATTGGTCAATCCGTTCGCGAGATATGGCAGTTTGGAGGTAAGAAACGCTTGAGAAACTCAAAATTTTCGCGGTTCTGATGCTCGAAACGAATAACAATAACGGCCTAGGGGAAAAGTACGCACACCGTTGTAATCGGGCGAGTTTCTACTTTCAGATGCAACAGAAATTTTGCGGATTGGTCAATCCGTTCGCGAGATATGGCAGTTTGGACGTAACAACGCTCGAGAAACTCAAAATTTTCGCAGTTCTGATGCTCGAAACGAATAACTAGAACGGCCTAGGGGAAAAGTACGCATAGTGTTGTAATCGGTCGAGTTTTTACTTTCAGATGCAACAGAAATTTTGCGGATTGGTCAATCCGTTCGCGAGATATGGCAGTTTGGAGGTAAGCAACGCTTGAAAAACTCAAAATTTTCGCAGTTCTGTTGCCCGAAACGAATAACTAGAACGGGCTAGAGGAAAAGGTACGCATACCGTTGTAATCGGCGAGTTTCTACTTTCAGATGCAACAGAAATTTTGCGGAATGGTCAATCCGTTCGCGAGATATGGCAGTTTGGAAGTAAGAAACGCTTGAGAAACTCAAAATTTTCGCAGTTCTGATGCTCGACAAGCATAACTAGAACGGCCTAGGGGAAAAGTACGCACACCGTTGTAATCGGGCGAGTTTCTACTTTCAGATGCAACAGAAATTTTGCGGATTGGTCAATCCGTTCGCGAGATATGGCAGTTTGGAGGTAAGCAACGCTTGAAAAACTCAAAATTTTCGCAGTTCTGTTGCTCGAAACGAATAACTAGAACGGGCTAGGGGAAAAGTACGCATACCGTTGTAATCGGGCGAGTTTCTACTTTCTGATGCAACAGAAATTTTGCGGATTGGTCAATCCGTTCGCGAGATATGGCAGTTTGGAGGTAAGCAACGCTTGAAAAACTCAAAATTTTCGCAGTTCTGTTGCTCGAAACGAATAACTAGAACGGGCTAGGGGAAAAGTACGCATAGTGTTGTAATCGGGCGAGTTTCTACTTTCAGATGCAACAGAAATTTTGCGGATTGGTCAATCCGTTCGCGAGATATGGCAGTTTGGAGGTAAGCAACGCTTGAAAAACTCAAAATTTTCGCAGTTCTGTTGCTCGAAACGAATAACTAGAACGGGCTAGGGGAAAAGTACGCATACCGTTGTAATCGGGCGAGTTTCTACTTTCTGATGCAACAGAAATTTTGCGGATTGGTCAATCCGTTCGCGAGATATGGCAGTTTGGAGGTAAGCAACGCTTGAAAAACTCAAAATTTTCGCAGTTCTGTTGCTCGAAACGAATAACTAGAACGGGCTACGGGAAAAGTACGCATACAGTTGTAATCGGGCGAGTTTCTACTTTCAGATGCATCAGAAATTTTGCGGATTGGACAATCCGTTCGCGAGATGTGGCAATTTGTAGGTGAGAAACGCTTGAGAAACTCAAAATTTTCGCGGTTCTGATGCTCGAAACGAATAACTAGAACGGCCTACGGGAAAAGTACGCATACCGTTGTAATCGGGCGAGTTTCTACTTTCAGATGCAACAGAAATTTTGCGGATTGGTCAATCCGTTCGCGAGATATGGCAGTTTGGAGGTAAGAAACGCTTGAGAAACTCAAAATTTTCGCGGTTCTGATGCTCGAAACGAATAACTAGAGCGGCCTACGGGAAAAGTACGCATACCGTTGTAATCGGGCGAGTTTCTACTTTCAGATGCAACAGAAATTTTGCGGATTGGTCAATCCGTTCGCGAGATATGGCAGTTTGGAGGTAAGAAACGCTCGAGAAACTCAAAATTTTCGCTGTTCTGATGCTCGACAAGCATAACTAGAACGGCCTAGGGGAAAAGTACGCACACCGTTGTAATCGGGCGAGTTTCTACTTTCAGATGCAACAGAAATTTTGCGGATTGGTCAATCCGTTCGCGAGATATGGCAGTTTGGAGGTAAGAAACGCTTGAGAAACTCAAAATTTTCGCGGTTCTGATGCTCGAAACGAATAACTAGAACGGCCTACGGGAAAAGTACGCATACCGTTGTAATCGGGCGAGTTTCTACTTTCAGATGCAACAGAAATTTTGCGGATTGGTCAATCCGTTCGCGAGTTATGGCAGTTTGTAGGTAAGAAACGCTTGAGAAACTCAAAATTTTCGCAGTTCTGATGCTCGAAGCGAATAACTAGAACGGCCTAGGGGAAAAGTACGCATAGTGTTGTAATCGGGCGAGTTTCTACTTTCAGATGCAACAGAAATTTTGCGGGTTGGTCAATCCGTTCGCGAGATATGGCAGTTTGGAAGTAAGAAACGCTTGAGAAACTCAAAATTTTCGCAGTTCTGATGCTCGAAACGAATAACTAGAACGGCCTAGGGGAAAAGTACGCACAGTGTTGTAATCGGGCGAGTTTCTACTTTCAGATGCAACAGAAATTTTGCGGATTGGTCAATCCGTTCGCGAGATATGGCAGTTTGGAGGTAGGCAACGCTTGAAAAACTCAAAATTTTCGCAGTTCTGTTGCTCGAAACGAATAAATAGAACGGGCTAGGGGAAAAGTACGCATACCGTTGTAATCGGGCGAGTTTCTACTTTCAGATGCAACAGAAATTTTGCGGATTGGTCAATCCGTTCGCGAGATACGGCAGTTTGGAGGTAAGAAACGCTTGAGAAACTCAAAATTTTCGCAGTTCTGATGCTCGAAACGAATAACTAGAACGGCCTAGGGGAAAAGTACGAATAGTGTTATAATCGGGCGAGTTTCTACTTTCGGATGCAACAGAAATTTTGCGGATTGGTCAATCCGTTCGCGAGATATGGCAGTTTGGAAGTAAGAAACGCTTGAGAAACTCAAAATTTTCGCAGTTCTGTTGCTCGAAACGAATAACTAGAACGGGATAGGGGAAAAGTACGCATACCGTTGTAATCGGGCGAGTTTCTACTTTCAGATGCAACGGAAATTTTGTGGATTGGTGAATCCGTTCGCGAGATATGGCAGTTTGGATGTAAGAAACGCTTGAGAAACTCAAAATTTTCGCAGGTCTGATGCTCGAAACGAATAACTAGAACGGCCTAGGGGAAAAGTACGCACACCGTTGTAATCGGGCGAGTTTCTGCTTTCAGATGCAACAGAAATTTTGCGGATTGGTCAATCCGTTCGCGAGATATGGCAGTTTGGAGGTAAGCAACGCTTGAGAAACTCAAAATTTTCGCAGTTCTGTTGCTCGAAACGAATAACTAGAACGGGCTAGGGGAAAAGTACGCATACAGTTGTAATCGGGCGAGTTTCTACTTTCAGATGCATCAGAAATTTTGCGGATTGGACAATCCGTTCGCGAGATGTGGCAGTTTGTAGGTGAGAAACGCTTGAGAAACTCAAAATTTTCGCAGTTCTGATGCTCGAAACGAATAACTAGAACGGCCTAGGGGAAAAGTACGCATACCGTTGTAATCGGGCGAGTTTCTACCTTCAGATGCAACAGAAATTTTGCGGATTGGTCAATCCGTTCGCGAGATATGGCAGTTTGGAAGTAAGAAACGCTTGAGAAACTCAAAATTTTCGCAGTTCTGATGCTCGAAACGAATAACTAGAACGGCCTAGGGGAAAAGTGCGCATACCGTTGCAATCGGGCGTGTTTCTACTTTCAGATGCAACAGAAATTTTGCGGATTGGTCAATCCGTTCGCGAGATATGGCAGTTTGGATGTAAGAAACGCTTGAGAAACTCAAAATTTTCGCAGTTCTGATGCTCGACAAGCATAACTAGAACGGCCTAGGGGAAAAGTACGCATAGTGTTGTAATCGGGCGAGTTTCTACTTTCAGATGCAACAGAAATTTTGCGGATTGGTCAATCCGTTCGCGAGATATGGCAGTTTGGAGGTAAGAAACGCTTGAGAAACTCAAAATTTTCGCGGTTCTGATGCTCGAAACGAATAACTAGAACGGCCTACGGGAAAAGTACGCATACCGTTGTAATCGGGCGAGTTTCTACTTTCAGATGCAATAGAAATTTTGCGGATTGGTCAATCCGTTCGCGAGTTATGGCAGTTTGTAGGTAAGAAACGCTTGAGAAACTCAAAATTTTCGCAGTTCTGATGCTCGAAACGAATAACTAGAACGGCCTAGGGGAAAAGTACGCATAGTGTTATAATCGGGCGAGTTTCTACTTTCAGATGCAACAGAAATTGTGCGGATTGGTCAATCCGTTCGCGAGATATGGCAGTTTGGAAGTAAGAAACGCTTGAGAAACTCAAAATTTTCGCAGTTCTGATGCTCGAAACGAATAACTAGAACGGCCTAGGGGAAAAGTACGCACAGTGTTGTAATCGGGCGAGTTTCTACTTTCAGATGCAACAGAAATTTTGCGGATTGGTCAATCCGTTCGCGAGGTATGGCAGTTTGGAGGTAGGCAACGCTTGAAAAACTCAAAATTTTCGCAGTTCTGTTGCTCGAAACGAATAAATAGAACGGGCTAGGGGAAAAGTACGCATACCGTTGTAATCGGGCGAGTTTCTACTTTCAGATGCAACAGAAATTTTGCGGATTGGTCAATCCGTTCGCGAGATACGGCAGTTTGGATGTAAGAAACGCTTGAGAAACTCAAAATTTTCGCAGTTCTGATGCTCGAAACGAATAACTAGAACGGCCTAGGGGAAAAGTACGAATAGTGTTATAATCGGGCGAGTTTCTACTTTCAGATGCAACAGAAATTGTGCGGATTGGTCAATCCGTTCGCGAGATATGGCAGTTTGGAAGTAAGAAACGCTTGAGAAACTCAAAATTTTCGCAGTTCTGTTGCTCGAAACGAATAACTAGAACGGGATAGGGGAAAAGTACGCACAGTGTTGTAATCGGGCGAGTTTCTACTTTCAGATGCAACAGAAATTTTGCGGATTGGTCAATCCGTTCGCGAGATATGGCAGTTTGGAGGTACGCAACGCTTGAGAAACTCAAAATTTTCGCAGTTCTGTTGGTCGAAACGAATAACTAGAACGGGCTTGGGGAAAAGTACGCATACAGTTGTAATCGGGCGAATTTCTATTTTCAGATGCAACAGAAATTTTGCGGATTGGTCAATCCGTTCGCGAGATATCACAGTTTGGAGGTAAGAAACGCTCGAGAAACTCAAAATTTTCGCAGTTCTGATGCTCGAAACGAATAACTAGAACGGCCTAGGGGAAAAGTACGCATAGTGTTGTAATCGGGCGAGTTTTTACTTTCAGATGCAACAGAAATTATGCGGATTGGTCAATCCGTTCGCGAGATATGGCAGTTTGGATGTAAGAAACGCTCGAGAAACTCAAAATTTTCGCAGATCTGATGCTCGACAAGCATAACTAGAACGGCCTAGGGGAAAAGTACGCATAGTGTTGTAATCGGGCGAGTTTCTACTTTCAGATGCAACAGAAATTTTGCGGATTGGTCAATCCGTTCGCGAGATATGGCAGTTTGGAGGTAAGCAACGCTTGAAAAACTCAAAATTTTCGCAGTTCTGTTGCCCGAAACGAATAACTAGAACGGGCTAGGGGAAAAGTACGCATACCGTTGTAATCGGCGAGTTTCTACTTTCAGATGCAACAGAAATTTTGCGGAATGGTCAATCCGTTCGCGAGATATGGCAGTTTGGAAGTAAGAAACGCTTGAGAAACTCAAAATTTTCGCAGTTCTGATGCTCGAAACGAATAACTAGAACGGCCTAGGGGAAAAGTACGCATAGTGTTGTAATCGGGCGAGTTTCTACTTTCAGATGCAACAGAAATTTTGCGGATTGGTCAATCCGTTCGCGAGATATGGCAGTTTGGATGTAAGAAACGCTCGAGAAACTCAAAATTTTCGCAGTTCTGATGCTCGACAAGCATAACTAGAACGGCCTAGGGGAAAAGTACGCACACCGTTGTAATCGGGCGAGTTTCTACTTTCAGATGCAACAGAAATTTTGCGGATTGGTCAATCCGTTCGCGAGATATGGCAGTTTGGAGGTAGGCAACGCTTGAAAAACTCAAAATTTTCGCAGTTCTGTTGCTCGAAACGAATAAATAGAACGGGCTAGGGGAAAAGTACGCATACCGTTGTAATCGGGCGAGTTTCTACTTTCAGATGCAACAGAAATTTTGCGGATTGGTCAATCCGTTCGCGAGATACGGCAGTTTGGAGGTAAGCAACGCTTGAAAAACTCAAAATTTTCGCAGTTCTGTTGCTCGAAACGAATAACTAGAACGGCCTAGGGGAAAAGTACGCATAGTGTTGTAATCGGGCGAGTTTCTACTTTCAGATGCAACAGAAATTTTGCGGATTGGTCAATCCGTTCGCGAGATATGGCAGTTTGGAGGTAAGAAACGCTTGAGAAACTCAAAATTTTCGCAGTTCTGATGCTCGAAACGAATAACTAGAACGGCCTAGGGGAATAGTACGAATAGTGTTATAATCGGGCGAGTTTCTACTTTCAGATGCAACAGAAATTGTGCGGATTGGTCAATCCGTTCGCGAGATATGGCAGTTTGGAAGTAAGAAACGCTTGAGAAACTCAAAATTTTCGCAGTTCTGTTGCTCGAAACGAATAACTAGAACGGGCTAGGGGAAAAGTACGCATACCGTTGTAATCGGGCGAGTTTCTACTTTCAGATGCATCAGAAATTTTGCGGATTGGACAATCCGTTCGCGAGATGTGGCAGTTTGTAGGTGAGAAACACTTGAGAAACTCAAAATTTTCGCAGTTCTGATGCTCGAAACGAATAACTAGAACGGCCTAGGGGAAAAGTACGCATACCGTTGTAATCGGGCGAGTTTCTACCTTCAGATGCAACAGAAATTTTGCGGATTGGTCAATCCGTTCGCGAGATATGGCAGTTTGGAAGTAAGAAACGCTTGAGAAACTCATAATTTTCGCAGTTCTGATGCTCGAAACGAATAACTAGAACGGCCTAGGGGAAAAGTGCGCATGCCGTTGCAATCGGGCGTGCTTCTACTTTCAGATGCAACAGAAACTTTGCGGATTGGTCAATCCGTTCGCGAGATATGGCAGTTTGGATGTAAGAAACACTTGAGAAACTCAAAATTTTCGCAGTTCTGATGCTCGACAATCATAACTAGAACGGCCTAGGGGAAAAGTACGCATAGTGTTGTAATCGGGCGAGTTTCTACTTTCAGATGCAACAGAAATTTTGCGGATTGGTCAATCCGTTCGCGAGATATGGCAGTTTGGAGGTACGCAACGCTTGAGAAACTCAAAATTTTCGCAGTTCTGTTGGTCGAAACGAATAACTAGAACGGGCTTGGGGAAAAATACGCATACAGTTGTAATCGGGCGAATTTCTATTTTCAGATGCAACAGAAATTTTGCGGATTGGTCAATCCGTTCGCGAGATATCACAGTTTGGAGGTAAGAAACGCTCGAGAAACTCAAAATTTTCGCAGTTCTGATGCTCGAAACGAATAACTAGAACGGCCTAGGGGAAAAGTACGCATAGTGTTGTAATCGGGCGAGTTTTTACTTTCAGATGCAACAGAAATTTTGCGGATTGGTCAATCCGTTCGCGAGATATGGCAGTTTGGAGGTACGCAACGCTTGAGAAACTCAAAATTTTCGCAGTTCTGTTGGTCGAAACGAATAACTAGAACGGGCTTGGGGAAAAATACGCATACAGTTGTAATCGGGCGAATTTCTATTTTCAGATGCAACAGAAATTTTGCGGATTGGTCAATCCGTTCGCGAGATATCACAGTTTGGAGGTAAGAAACGCTCGAGAAACTCAAAATTTTCGCAGTTCTGATGCTCGAAACGAATAACTGGAACGGCCTAGGGGAAAACTACACATACCGTTGTAATCGGGCGAGTCTCTACTTTCAGATGCAACAGAAATTTTGCGGATCGGTCAATCCGTTCGCGAGATATGGCAGTTTGGATGTAAGAAACGCTTGAGAAACTCAAAATTTTCGCAGTTCTGATGCTCGACAAGCATAACTAGAACGGCCTAGGGGAAAAGTACGCACACCGTTATAATCGGGCGAGTTTCTACTTTCAGATGCAACAGAAATTGTGCGGATTGGTCAATCCGTTCGCGAGATATGGCAGTTTGGAAGTAAGAAACGCTTGAGAAACTCAAAATTTTCGCAGTTCTGTTGCTCGAAACGAATAACTAGAACGGGCTAGGGGAAAAGTACGCATACCGTTGTAATCGGGCGAGTTTCTACTTTCAGATGCAACAGAAATTTTGCGGATTGGTAAATCCGTTCGCGAGATATGGCAGTTTGGATGTAAGAAACGCTTGAGAAACTCAAAATTTTCGCAGTTCTGATGCTCGAAACGAATAACTACAACGGCCTAGGGGAAAAGTACGCACACCGTTGTAATCGGGCGAGTTTCTGCTTTCAGATGCAACAGAAATTTTGCGGATTGGTCAATCCGTTCGCGAGATATGGCAGTTTGGAGGTAAGCAACGCTTGAGAAACTCAAAATTTTCGCAGTTCTGTTGCTCGAAACGAATAACTAGAACGGGCTAGGGGAAAAGTACGCATACAGTTGTAATCGGGCGAGTTTCTACTTTCAGATGCATCAGAAATTTTGCGGATTGGACAATCCGTTCGCGAGATGTGGCAGTTTGTAGGTGAGAAACGCTTGAGAAACTCAAAATTTTGGCATTTCTGATGCTCGAAACGAATAACTAGAACGGCCTAGGGGAAAAGTACGCATAGTGTTGTAATCGGGCGAGTTTCTACTTTCAGATGCATCAGAAATTTTGCGGATTGGACAATCCGTTCGCGAGATGTGGCAGTTTGTAGGTGAGAAACGCTTGAGAAACTCAAAATTTTCGCAGTTCTGATGCTCGAAACGAATAACTAGAACGGCCTAGGGGAAAAGTACGCATAGTGTTGTAATCGGGCGAGTTTCTACTTTCAGATGCAACAGAAATTTTGCGGGTTGGTCAATCCGTTCGCGAGATATGGCAGTTTGGAAGTAAGAAACGCTTGAGAAACTCAAAATTTTCGCAGTTCTGATGCTCGAAACGAATAACTAGAACGGCCTAGGGGAAAAGTACGCACAGTGTTGTAATCGGGCGAGTTTCTACTTTCAGATGCAACAGAAATTTTGCGGATTGGTCAATCCGTTCGCGAGATATGGCAGTTTGGAGGTAGGCAACGCTTGAAAAACTCAAAATTTTCGCAGTTCTGTTGCTCGAAACGAATAAATAGAACGGGCTAGGGGAAAAGTACGCATACCGTTGTAATCGGGCGAGTTTCTACTTTCAGATGCAACAGAAATTTTGCGGATTGGTCAATCCGTTCGCGAGATACGGCAGTTTGGATGTAAGAAACGCTTGAGAAACTCAAAATTTTCGCAGTTCTGATGCTCGAAACGAATAACTAGAACGGCCTAGGGGAAAAGTACGAATAGTGTTATAATCGGGCGAGTTTCTACTTTCGGATGCAACAGAAATTGTGCGGATTGGTCAATCCGTTCGCGAGATATGGCAGTTTGGAAGTAAGAAACGCTTGAGAAACTCAAAATTTTCGCAGTTCTGTTGCTCGAAACGAATAACTAGAACGGGATAGGGGAAAAGTACGCATACCGTTGTAATCGGGCGAGTTTCTACTTTCAGATGCAACAGAAATTTTGCGGATTGGTGAATCCGTTCGCGAGATATGGCAGTTTGGATGTAAGAAACGCTTGAGAAACTCAAAATTTTCGCAGTTCTGATGCTCGAAACGAATAACTAGAACGGCCTAGGGGAAAAGTACGCACACCGTTGTAATCGGGCGAGTTTCTGCTTTCAGATGCAACAAAAATTTTGCGGATTGGTCAATCCGTTCGCGAGATATGGCAGTTTGGAGGTAAGCAACGCTTGAGAAACTCAAAATTTTCGCAGTTCTGTTGCTCGAAACGAATAACTAGAACGGGCTAGGGGAAAAGTACGCATACAGTTGTAATCGGGCGAGTTTCTACTTTCAGATGCATCAGAAATTTTGCGGATTGGACAATCCGTTCGCGAGATGTGGCAGTTTGTAGGTGAGAAACGCTTGAGAAACTCAAAATTTTCGCAGTTCTGATGCTCGAAACGAATAACTAGAACGGCCTAGGGGAAAAGTACGCATACCGTTGTAATCGGGCGAGTTTCTACCTTCAGATGCAACAGAAATTTTGTGGATTGGTCAATCCGTTCGCGAGATATGGCAGTTTGGAAGTAAGAAACGCTTGAGAAACTCAAAATTTTCGCAGTTCTGATGCTCGAAACGAATAACTAGAACGGCCTAGGGGAAAAGTGCGCATACCGTTGCAATCGGGCGTGTTTCTACTTTCAGATGCAACAGAAATTTTGCGGATTGGTCAATCCGTTCGCGAGATATGGCAGTTTGGATGTAAGAAACGCTTGAGAAACTCAAAATTTTCGCAGTTCTGATGCTCGACAAGCATAACTAGAACGGCCTAGGGGAAAAGTACGCATAGTGTTGTAATCGGGCGAGTTTCTACTTTCAGATGCAACAGAAATTTTGCGGATTGGTCAATCCGTTCGCGAGATATGGCAGTTTGGAGGTAAGAAACGCTTGAGAAACTCAAAATTTTCGCGGTTCTGATGCTCGAAACGAATAACTAGAACGGCCTACGGGAAAAGTACGCATACCGTTGTAATCGGGCGAGTTTCTACTTTCAGATGCAACAGAAATTTTGCGGATTGGTCAATCCGTTCGCGAGTTATGGCAGTTTGTAGGTAAGAAACGCTTGAGAAACTCAAAATTTTCGCAGTTCTGATGCTCGAAACGAATAACTAGAACGGCCTAGGGGAAAAGTACGCACAGTGTTGTAATCGGGCGAGTTTCTACTTTCAGATGCAACAGAAATTTTGCGGGTTGGTCAATCCGTTCGCGAGATATGGCAGTTTTGAAGTAAGAAACGCTTGAGAAACTCAAAATTTTCGCAGTTCTGATGCTCGAAACGAATAACTAGAACGGCCTAGGGGAAAAGTACGAATAGTGTTATAATCGGGCGAGTTTCTACTTTCAGATGCAACAGAAATTGTGCGGATTGGTCAATCCGTTCGCGAGATATGGCAGTTTGGAAGTAAGAAACGCTTGAGAAACTCAAAATTTTCGCAGTTCTGATGCTCGAAACGAATAACTAGAACGGCCTAGGGGAAAAGTACGCACAGTGTTGTAATCGGGCGAGTTTCTACTTTCAGATGCAACAGAAATTTTGCGGATTGGTCAATCCGTTCGCGAGGTATGGCAGTTTGGAGGTAGGCAACGCTTGAAAAACTCAAAATTTTCGCAGTTCTGTTGCTCGAAACGAATAAATAGAACGGGCTAGGGGAAAAGTACGCATACCGTTGTAATCGGGCGAGTTTCTACTTTCAGATGCAACAGAAATTTTGCGGATTGGTCAATCCGTTCGCGAGATACGGCAGTTTGGATGTAAGAAACGCTTGAGAAACTCAAAATTTTCGCAGTTCTGATGCTCGAAACGAATAACTAGAACGGCCTAGGGGAAAAGTACGAATAGTGTTATAATCGGGCGAGTTTCTACTTTCAGATGCAACAGAAATTGTGCGGATTGGTCAATCCGTTCGCGAGATATGGCAGTTTGGAAGTAAGAAACGCTTGAGAAACTCAAAATTTTCGCAGTTCTGTTGCTCGAAACGAATAACTAGAACGGGATAGGGGAAAAGTACGCATACCGTTGTAATCGGGCGAGTTTCTACTTTCAGATGCAACAGAAATTTTGCGGATTGGTGAATCCGTTCGCGAGATATGGCAGTTTGGATGTAAGAAACGCTTGAGAAACTCAAAATTTTCGCAGTTCTGATGCTCGAAACGAATAACTAGAACGGCCTAGGGGAAAAGTACGCACACCGTTGTACTCGGGCGAGTTTCTGCTTTCAGATGCAACAGAAATTTTGCGGATTGGTCAATCCGTTCGCGAGTTATGGCAGTTTGTAGGTAAGAAACGCTTGAGAAACTCAAAATTTTCGCAGTTCTGATGCTCGAAACGAATAACTAGAACGGCCTAGGGGAAAAGTACGCATAGTGTTGTAATCGGGCGAGTTTCTACTTTCAGATGCAACAGAAATTTTGCGGGTTGGTCAATCCGTTCGCGAGATATGGCAGTTTTGAAGTAAGAAACGCTTGAGAAACTCAAAATTTTCGCAGTTCTGATGCTCGAAACGAATAACTAGAACGGCCTAGGGGAAAAGTACGAATAGTGTTATAATCGGGCGAGTTTCTACTTTCAGATGCAACAGAAATTGTGCGGATTGGTCAATCCGTTCGCGAGATATGGCAGTTTGGAAGTAAGAAACGCTTGAGAAACTCAAAATTTTCGCAGTTCTGATGCTCGAAACGAATAACTAGAACGGCCTAGGGGAAAAGTACGCACAGTGTTGTAATCGGGCGAGTTTCTACTTTCAGATGCAACAGAAATTTTGCGGATTGGTCAATCCGTTCGCGAGGTATGGCAGTTTGGAGGTAGGCAACGCTTGAAAAACTCAAAATTTTCGCAGTTCTGTTGCTCGAAACGAATAAATAGAACGGGCTAGGGGAAAAGTACGCATACCGTTGTAATCGGGCGAGTTTCTACTTTCAGATGCAACAGAAATTTTGCGGATTGGTCAATCCGTTCGCGAGATACGGCAGTTTGGATGTAAGAAACGCTTGAGAAACTCAAAATTTTCGCAGTTCTGATGCTCGAAACGAATAACTAGAACGGCCTAGGGGAAAAGTACGAATAGTGTTATAATCGGGCGAGTTTCTACTTTCAGATGCAACAGAAATTGTGCGGATTGGTCAATCCGTTCGCGAGATATGGCAGTTTGGAAGTAAGAAACGCTTGAGAAACTCAAAATTTTCGCAGTTCTGTTGCTCGAAACGAATAACTAGAACGGGATAGGGGATAAGTACGCATACCGTTGTAATCGGGCGAGTTTCTACTTTCAGATGCAACAGAAATTTTGCGGATTGGTGAATCCGTTCGCGAGATATGGCAGTTTGGATGTAAGAAACGCTTGAGAAACTCAAAATTTTCGCAGTTCTGATGCTCGAAACGAATAACTAGAACGGCCTAGGGGAAAAGTACGCACACCGTTGTACTCGGGCGAGTTTCTGCTTTCAGATGCAACAGAAATTTTGCGGATTGGTCAATCCGTTCGCGAGATATGGCAGTTTGGAGGTAAGCAACGCTTGAGAAACTCAAAATTTTCGCAGTTCTGTTGCTCGAAACGAATAACTAGAACGGCCTAGGGGAAAAGTGCGCATACCGTTGCAATCGGGCGTGTTTCTACTTTCAGATGCAACAGAAATTTTGCGGATTGGTCAATCCGTTCGCGAGATATGGCAGTTTGGATGTAAGAAACGCTTGAGAAACTCAAAATTTTCGCAGTTCTGATGCTCGACAAGCATAACTAGAACGGCCTAGGGGAAAAGTACGAATAGTGTTATAATCGGGCGAGTTTCTACTTTCAGATGCAACAGAAATTGTGCGGATTGGTCAATCCGTTCGCGAGATATGGCAGTTTGGAAGTAAGAAACGCTTGAGAAACTCAAAATTTTCGCAGTTCTGTTGCTCGAAACGAATAACTAGAACGGGATATGGGAAAAGTACGCATACCGTTGTAATCGGGCGAGTTTCTACTTTCAGATGCAACAGAAATTTTGCGGATTGGTGAATCCGTTCGCGAGATATGGCAGTTTGGATGTAAGAAACGCTTGAGAAACTCAAAATTTTCGCAGTTCTGATGCTCGAAACGAATAACTAGAACGGCCTAGGGGAAAAGTACGCACACCGTTGTACTCGGGCGAGTTTCTGCTTTCAGATGCAACAGAAATTTTGCGGATTGGTCAATCCGTTCGCGAGATATGGCAGTTTGGAGGTAAGCAACGCTTGAGAAACTCAAAATTTTCGCAGTTCTGTTGCTCGAAACGAATAACTAGAACGGCCTAGGGGAAAAGTGCGCATACCGTTGCAATCGGGCGTGTTTCTACTTTCAGATGCAACAGAAATTTTGCGGATTGGTCAATCCGTTCGCGAGATATGGCAGTTTGGATGTAAGAAACGCTTGAGAAACTCAAAATTTTCGCAGTTCTGATGCTCGACAAGCATAACTAGAACGGCCTAGGGGAAAAGTACGCATAGTGTTGTAATCGGGCGAGTTTCTACTTTCAGATGCAACAGAAATTTTGCGGGTTGGTCAATCCGTTCGCGAGATATGGCAGTTTTGAAGTAAGAAACGCTTGAGAAACTCAAAATTTTCGCAGTTCTGATGCTCGAAACGAATAACTAGAACGGCCTAGGGGAAAAGTACGAATAGTGTTATAATCGGGCGAGTTTCTACTTTCAGATGCAACAGAAATTGTGCGGATTGGTCAATCCGTTCGCGAGATATGGCAGTTTGGAAGTAAGAAACGCTTGAGAAACTCAAAATTTTCGCAGTTCTGATGCTCGAAACGAATAACTAGAACGGCCTAGGGGAAAAGTACGCACAGTGTTGTAATCGGGCGAGTTTCTACTTTCAGATGCAACAGAAATTTTGCGGATTGGTCAATCCGTTCGCGAGGTATGGCAGTTTGGAGGTAGGCAACGCTTGAAAAACTCAAAATTTTCGCAGTTCTGTTGCTCGAAACGAATAAATAGAACGGGCTAGGGGAAAAGTACGCATACCGTTGTAATCGGGCGAGTTTCTACTTTCAGATGCAACAGAAATTTTGCGGATTGGTCAATCCGTTCGCGAGATACGGCAGTTTGGATGTAAGAAACGCTTGAGAAACTCAAAATTTTCGCAGTTCTGATGCTCGAAACGAATAACTAGAACGGCCTAGGGGAAAAGTACGAATAGTGTTATAATCGGGCGAGTTTCTACTTTCAGATGCAACAGAAATTGTGCGGATTGGTCAATCCGTTCGCGAGATATGGCAGTTTGGAAGTAAGAAACGCTTGAGAAACTCAAAATTTTCGCAGTTCTGTTGCTCGAAACGAATAACTAGAACGGGATAGGGGAAAAGTACGCATACCGTTGTAATCGGGCGAGTTTCTACTTTCAGATGCAACAGAAATTTTGCGGATTGGTGAATCCGTTCGCGAGATATGGCAGTTTGGATGTAAGAAACGCTTGAGAAACTCAAAATTTTCGCAGTTCTGATGCTCGAAACGAATAACTAGAACGGCCTAGGGGAAAAGTACGCACACCGTTGTACTCGGGCGAGTTTCTGCTTTCAGATGCAACAGAAATTTTGCGGATTGGTCAATCCGTTCGCGAGATATGGCAGTTTGGAGGTAAGCAACGCTTGAGAAACTCAAAATTTTCGCAGTTCTGTTGCTCGAAACGAATAACTAGAACGGCCTAGGGGAAAAGTGCGCATACCGTTGCAATCGGGCGTGTTTCTACTTTCAGATGCAACAGAAATTTTGCGGATTGGTCAATCCGTTCGCGAGATATGGCAGTTTGGATGTAAGAAACGCTTGAGAAACTCAACATTTTCGCAGTTCTGATGCTCGACAAGCATAACTAGAACGGCCTAGGGGAAAAGTACGCATAGTGTTGTAATCGGGCGAGTTTCTACTTTCAGATGCAACAGAAATTTTGCGGATTGGTCAATCCGTTCGCGAGATATCACAGTTTGGAGGTAAGAAACGCTCGAGAAACTCAAAATTTTCGCATTTCTGATGCTCGAAACGAATAACTAGAACGGCCTAGGGGAAAAGTACGCATAGTGTTGTAATCGGGCGAGTTTTTACTTTCAGATGCAACAGAAATTTTGCGGATTGGTCAATCCGTTCGCGAGATATGGCAGTTTGGAGGTAAGAAACGCTCGAGAAACTCAAAATTTTCGCAGATCTGATGCTCGACAAGCATAACTAGAACGGCCTAGGGGAAAAGTACGCATAGTGTTGTAATCGGGCGAGTTTCTACTTTCAGATGCAACAGAAATTTTGCGGATTGGTCAATCCGTTCGCGAGATATGGCAGTTTGGAGGTAAGCAACGCTTGAAAAACTCAAAATTTTCGCAGTTCTGTTGCCCGAAACGAATAACTAGAACGGGCTAGGGGAAAAGTACGCATACCGTTGTAATCGGCGAGTTTCTACTTTCAGATGCATCAGAAATTTTGCGGAATGGTCAATCCGTTCGCGAGATATGGCAGTTTGGAAGTAAGAAACGCTTGAGAAACTCAAAATTTTCGCAGTTCTGATGCTCGAAACGAATAACTAGAATGGCCTAGGGGAAAAGTACGCATAGTGTTGTAATCGGGCGAGTTTCTACTTTCAGATGCAACAGAAATTTTGCGGATTGGTCAATCCGTTCGCGAGATATCGCAGTTTGGAGGTAAGAAACGCTCGAGAAACTCAAAATTTTCGCAGTTCTGATGCTCGACAAGCATAACTAGAACGGCCTAGGGGAAAAGTACGCACACCGTTGTAATCGGGCGAGTTTCTACTTTCAGATGCAACAGAAATTTTGCGGATTGGTCAATCCGTTCGCGAGATATGGCAGTTTGGAGGTAAGAAACGCTTGAGAAACTCAAAATTTTCGCAGTTCTGATGCTCGAAACGAATAACTAGAACGGCCTAGGGGAATAGTACGAATAGTGTTATAATCGGGCGAGTTTCTACTTTCAGATGCAACAGAAATTGTGCGGATTGGTCAATCCGTTCGCGAGATATGGCAGTTTGGAAGTAAGAAACGCTTGAGAAACTCAAAATTTTCGCAGTTCTGTTGCTCGAAACGAATAACTAGAACGGGCTAGGGGAAAAGTACGCATACCGTTGTAATCGGGCGAGTTTCTACTTTCAGATGCATCAGAAATTTTGCGGATTGGACAATCCGTTCGCGAGATGTGGCAGTTTGTAGGTGAGAAACACTTGAGAAACTCAAAATTTTCGCAGTTCTGTTGCTCGAAACGAATAACTAGAACGGCCTAGGGGAAAAGTGCGCATACCGTTGCAATCGGGCGTGTTTCTACTTTCAGATGCAACAGAAATTTTGCGGATTGGTCAATCCGTTCGCGAGATATGGCAGTTTGGATGTAAGAAACGCTTGAGAAACTCAACATTTTCGCAGTTCTGATGCTCGACAAGCATAACTAGAACGGCCTAGGGGAAAAGTACGCATAGTGTTGTAATCGGGCGAGTTTCTACTTTCAGATGCAACAGAAATTTTGCGGATTGGTCAATCCGTTCGCGAGATATCACAGTTTGGAGGTAAGAAACGCTCGAGAAACTCAAAATTTTCGCATTTCTGATGCTCGAAACGAATAACTAGAACGGCCTAGGGGAAAAGTACGCATAGTGTTGTAATCGGGCGAGTTTTTACTTTCAGATGCAACAGAAATTTTGCGGATTGGTCAATCCGTTCGCGAGATATGGCAGTTTGGAGGTAAGAAACGCTCGAGAAACTCAAAATTTTCGCAGATCTGATGCTCGACAAGCATAACTAGAACGGCCTAGGGGAAAAGTACGAATAGTGTTGTAATCGGGCGAGTTTCTACTTTCAGATGCAACAGAAATTTTGCGGATTGGTCAATCCGTTCGCGAGATATGGCAGTTTGGAGGTAAGCAACGCTTGAAAAACTCAAAATTTTCGCAGTTCTGTTGCCCGAAACGAATAACTAGAACGGGCTAGGGGAAAAGTACGCATACCGTTGTAATCGGCGAGTTTCTACTTTCAGATGCATCAGAAATTTTGCGGAATGGTCAATCCGTTCGCGAGATATGGCAGTTTGGAAGTAAGAAACGCTTGAGAAACTCAAAATTTTCGCAGTTCTGATGCTCGAAACGAATAACTAGAATGGCCTAGGGGAAAAGTACGCATAGTGTTGTAATCGGGCGAGTTTCTACTTTCAGATGCAACAGAAATTTTGCGGATTGGTCAATCCGTTCGCGAGATATCGCAGTTTGGAGGTAAGAAACGCTCGAGAAACTCAAAATTTTCGCAGTTCTGATGCTCGACAAGCATAACTAGAACGGCCTAGGGGAAAAGTACGCACACCGTTGTAATCGGGCGAGTTTCTACTTTCAGATGCAACAGAAATTTTGCGGATTGGTCAATCCGTTCGCGAGATATGGCAGTTTGGAGGTAAGAAACGCTTGAGAAACTCAAAATTTTCGCAGTTCTGATGCTCGAAACGAATAACTAGAACGGCCTAGGGGAATAGTACGAATAGTGTTATAATCGGGCGAGTTTCTACTTTCAGATGCAACAGAAATTGTGCGGATTGGTCAATCCGTTCGCGAGATATGGCAGTTTGGAAGTAAGAAACGCTTGAGAAACTCAAAATTTTCGCAGTTCTGTTGCTCGAAACGAATAACTAGAACGGGCTAGGGGAAAAGTACGCATACCGTTGTAATCGGGCGAGTTTCTACTTTCAGATGCATCAGAAATTTTGCGGATTGGACAATCCGTTCGCGAGATGTGGCAGTTTGTAGGTGAGAAACACTTGAGAAACTCAAAATTTTCGCAGTTCTGATGCTCGAAACGAATAACTAGAACGGCCTAGGGGAAAAGTACGCATACCGTTGTAATCGGGCGAGTTTCTACCTTCAGATGCAACAGAAATTTTGCGGATTGGTCAATCCGTTCGCGAGATATGGCAGTTTGGAAGTAAGAAACGCTTGAGAAACTCAAAATTTTCGCAGTTCTGATGCTCGAAACGAATAACTAGAACGGCCTAGGGGAAAAGTGCGCATGCCGTTGCAATCGGGCGTGTTTCTACTTTCAGATGCAACAGAAATTTTGCGGATTGGTCAATCCGTTCGCGAGATATGGCAGTTTGGATGTAAGAAACACTTGAGAAACTCAAAATTTTCGCAGTTCTGATGCTCGACAATCATAACTAGAACGGCCTAGGGGAAAAGTACGCATAGTGTTGTAATCGGGCGAGTTTCTACTTTCAGATGCAACAGAAATTTTGCGGATTGGTCAATCCGTTCGCGAGATATGGCAGTTTGGAGGTACGCAACGCTTGAGAAACTCAAAATTTTCGCAGTTCTGTTGGTCGAAACGAATAACTAGAACGGGCTTGGGGAAAAATACGCATACAGTTGTAATCGGGCGAATTTCTATTTTCAGATGCAACAGAAATTTTGCGGATTGGTCAATCCGTTCGCGAGATATCACAGTTTGGAGGTAAGAAACGCTCGAGAAACTCAAAATTTTCGCAGTTCTGATGCTCGAAACGAATAACTAGAACGGCCTAGGGGAAAAGTACGCATAGTGTTGTAATCGGGCGAGTTTTTACTTTCAGATGCAACAGAAATTTTGCGGATTGGTCAATCCGTTCGCGAGATATGGCAGTTTGGAGGTACGCAACGCTTGAGAAACTCAAAATTTTCGCAGTTCTGATGCTCGAAACGAATAACTAGAACGGCCTAGGGGAAAAGTACGCATAGTGTTGTAATCGGGCGAGTTTTTACTTTCAGATGCAACAGAAATTTTGCGGATTGGTCAATCCGTTCGCGAGATATGGCAGTTTGGAGGTACGCAACGCTTGAGAAACTCAAAATTTTCGCAGTTCTGTTGGTCGAAACGAATAACTAGAACGGGCTTGGGGAAAAATACGCATACAGTTGTAATCGGGCGAATTTCTACTTTCAGATGCAACAGAAATTTTGCGGATTGGTCAATCCGTTCGCGAGATATCACAGTTTGGAGGTAAGAAACGCTCGAGAAACTCAAAATTTTCGCAGTTCTGATGCTCGAAACGAATAACTAGAACGGCCTAGGGGAAAAGTACGCATAGTGTTGTAATCGGGCGAGTTTTTACTTTCAGATGCAACAGAAATTTTGCGGATTGGTCAATCCGTTCGCGAGATATGGCAGTTTGGAGGTAAGAAACGCTCGAGAAACTCAAAATTTTCGCAGTTCTGATGCTCGACAAGCATAACTAGAACGGCCTAGGGGAAAAGTACGCATACCGTTGTAATCGGGCGAGTTTCTACTTTCAGATGCAACAGAAATTGTGCGGATTGGTCAATCCGTTCGCGAGATATGGCAGTTTGGAAGTAAGAAACGCTTGAGAAACTCAAAATTTTCGCAGTTCTGTTGCTCGAAACGAATAACTAGAACGGGCTAGGGGAAAAGTACGCATACCGTTGTAATCGGGCGAGTTTCTACTTTCAGATGCAACAGAAATTTTGCGGATTGGTAAATCCGTTCGCGAGATATGGCAGTTTGGATGTAAGAAACGCTTGAGAAACTCAAAATTTTCGCAGTTCTGATGCTCGAAACGAATAACTAGAACGGCCTAGGGGAAAAGTACGCACACCGTTGTAATCGGGCGAGTTTCTGCTTTCAGATGCAACAGAAATTTTGCGGATTGGTCAATCCGTTCGCGAGATATGGCAGTTTGGAGGTAAGCAACGCTTGAGAAACTCAAAATTTTCGCAGTTCTGTTGCTCGAAACGAATAACTAGAACGGGCTAGGGGAAAAGTACGCATACAGTTGTAATCGGGCGAGTTTCTACTTTCAGATGCATCAGCAATTTTGCGGATTGGTCAATCCGTTCGCGAGATATGGCAGTTTGGAGGTAAGGAACGCTTGAAAAACTCAAAATTTTCGCAGTTCTGTTGCTCGAAACGAATAACTAGAACGGCCTAGGGGAAAAGTACGCATAGTGTTGTAATCGGGCGAGTTTTTACTTTCAGATGCAACAGAAATTTTGCGGATTGGTCAATCCGTTCGCGAGATATGGCAGTTTGGAGGTACGCAACGCTTGAGAAACTCAAAATTTTCGCAGTTCTGTTGGTCGAAACGAATAACTAGAACGGGCTTGGGGAAAAATACGCATACAGTTGTAATCGGGCGAATTTCTACTTTCAGATGCAACAGAAATTTTGCGGATTGGTCAATCCGTTCGCGAGATATCACAGTTTGGAGGTAAGAAACGCTCGAGAAACTCAAAATTTTCGCAGTTCTGATGCTCGAAACGAATAACTAGAACGGCCTAGGGGAAAAGTACGCATAGTGTTGTAATCGGGCGAGTTTTTACTTTCAGATGCAACAGAAATTTTGCGGATTGGTCAATCCGTTCGCGAGATATGGCAGTTTGGAGGTAAGAAACGCTCGAGAAACTCAAAATTTTCGCAGTTCTGATGCTCGACAAGCATAACTAGAACGGCCTAGGGGAAAAGTACGCATACCGTTGTAATCGGGCGAGTTTCTACTTTCAGATGCAACAGAAATTGTGCGGATTGGTCAATCCGTTCGCGAGATATGGCAGTTTGGAAGTAAGAAACGCTTGAGAAACTCAAAATTTTCGCAGTTCTGTTGCTCGAAACGAATAACTAGAACGGGCTAGGGGAAAAGTACGCATACCGTTGTAATCGGGCGAGTTTCTACTTTCAGATGCAACAGAAATTTTGCGGATTGGTAAATCCGTTCGCGAGATATGGCAGTTTGGATGTAAGAAACGCTTGAGAAACTCAAAATTTTCGCAGTTCTGATGCTCGAAACGAATAACTAGAACGGCCTAGGGGAAAAGTACGCACACCGTTGTAATCGGGCGAGTTTCTGCTTTCAGATGCAACAGAAATTTTGCGGATTGGTCAATCCGTTCGCGAGATATGGCAGTTTGGAGGTAAGCAACGCTTGAGAAACTCAAAATTTTCGCAGTTCTGTTGCTCGAAACGAATAACTAGAACGGGCTAGGGGAAAAGTACGCATACAGTTGTAATCGGGCGAGTTTCTACTTTCAGATGCATCAGCAATTTTGCGGATTGGTCAATCCGTTCGCGAGATATGGCAGTTTGGAGGTAAGGAACGCTTGAAAAACTCAAAATTTTCGCAGTTCTGTTGCTCGAAACGAATAACTAGAACGGGCTAGGGGAAAAGTACGCATACCGTTGTGTTCGGGCGAGTTTCTACTTTCTGATGCAACAGAAATTTTGCGGATTGGTCAATCCGTTCGCGAGATATGGCAGTTTGGAGGTAAGCAACGCTTGAAAAACTCAAAATTTTCGCAGTTCTGTTGCTCGAAACGAATAACCAGAACGGGATAGGGGAAAAGTACGCACACCGTTGTAATCGGGCGAGTTTCTACTTTCTGATGCAACAGAAATTTTGCGGATTGGTCAATCCGTTCGCGAGAAATGGCAGTTTGGAGGTAAGCAACGCTTGAAAAACTCAAAATTTTCGCAGTTCTGTTGCTCGAAACGAATAACTAGAACGGGATAGGGGAAAAGTACGCACACCGTTGTAATCGGGCGAGTTTCTACTTTCAGATGCAACAGAAATTTTGCGGATAGGTCAATCCGTTCGCGAGATATGGCAGTTTGGAAGTAAGCAACGCTTGAAAAACTCAAAATTTTCGCAGTTCTGATGCTCGAAACGAATAACTAGAACGGCCTACGGGAAAAGTACGCATAGAGTTGTAATCGGGCGAGTTTCTACTTTCAGATGCAACAGAAATTTTGCGGATTGGTCAATCCGTTCGCGAGATATGGCGGTTTGGAAGTAAGAAACGCTTGAGAAACTCAAAATTTTCGCAGTTCTGATGCTCGAAACGAATAACTAGAACGGCCTAGGGGAAAAGTACGCATAGTGTTGTAGTCGGGGGAGTTTCTACTTTCAGATGCAACAGAAATTTTGCGGATTGGTCAATCCGTTCGCGAGATATGGCAGTTTGGAGGTAAGAAACGCTCGAGAAACTCAAAATTTTCGCAGTTCTGATGCTCGACAAGCATAACTAGAACGGCCTAGGGGAAAAGTACGCATAGTGTTGTAATCGGGCGAGTTTCTACTTCCAGATGCAACAGAAATTTTGCGGATCGGTCAATCCGTTCGCGAGATATGGCAGTTTGGAGGTAAGAAACGCTCGAGAAACTCAAAATTTTCGCAGATCTGATGCTCGACAAGCATAACTAGAACGGCCTAGGGGAAAAGTACGCACACCGTTGTAATCGGGCGAGTTTCTACTTTCAGATGCAACAGAAATTTTGCGGATTGGTCAATCCGTTCGCGAGATATGGCAGTTTGGAGGTAAGCAACGCTTGAAAAACTCAAAATTTTCGCAGTTCTGTTGCCCGAAACGAATAACTAGAACGGGCTAGGGGAAAAGTACGCATACCGTTGTAATCGGCGAGTTTCTACTTTCAGATGCAACAGAAATTTTGCGGCATGGTCAATCCGTTCGCGAGATATGGCAGTTTGGAAGTAAGAAACGCTTGAGAAACTCAAAATTTTCGCAGTTCTGATGCTCGAAACGAATAACTAGAACGGCCTCGGGGAAAAGTACGCTTAGTGTTGTAATCGGGCGAGTTTCTACTTTCAGACGCAACAGAAATTTTGCGGATTGGTCAATCCGTTCGCGAGATATGGCAGTTTGGAGGTAAGAAACGCTCGAGAAACTCAAAATTTTCGCAGTTCTGATGCTCGACAAGCATAACTAGAACGGCCTAGGGGAAAAGTACGAACACCGTTGTAATCGGGCGAGTTTCTACTTTCAGATGCAACAGAAATTTTGCGGATTGGTCAATCCGTTCGCGAGATATGGCAGTTTGGAGGTAAGCAACGCTTGAAAAACTCAAAATTTTCGCAGTTCTGTTGCTCGAAACGAATAACTAGAACGGGCTAGGGGAAAAGTACGCATACCGTTGTGTTCGGGCGAGTTTCTACTTTCAGATGCAACAGAAATTTTGCGGATAGGTCAATCCGTTCGCGAGATATGGCAGTTTGGAGGTAAGCAACGCTTGAAAAACTCAAAATTTTCGCAGTTCTGTTGCCCGAAACGAATAACTAGAACGGGCTAGGGGAAAAGTACGTATACCGTTGTAATCGGGCGAGTTTCTACTTTCAGATGCAACAGAAATTTTGCGGATTGGTCAATCCGTTCGCGAGTTATGGCAGTTTGGAGGTAAGAAACGCTTGAGAAACTCAAAATTTTCGCAGTTCTGATGCTCGAAACGAATAACTAGAACGGGCTAGGGGAAAAGTACGCACACCGTTGTAATCGGGCGAGTTTCTACTTTCAGATGCAACAGAAATTTTGCGGATTGGTCAATCCGTTCGCGAGATATGCCAGTTTGGAGGTAAGCAACGCTTGAAAAACTCAAAATTTTCGCAGTTCTGTTGCCCGAAACGAATAACTAGAACGGGCTAGGGGAAAAGTACGCATACCGTTGTAATCGGGCGAGTTTCTACTTTCAGATGCAACAGAAATTTTGCGGATTGGTCAATCCGTTCGCGAGTTATGGCAGTTTGGAGGTAAGAAACGCTTGAGAAACTCAAAATTTTCGCAGTTCTGATGCTCGAAACGAATAACTAGAACGGCCTACGGGAAAAGTACGCACAGTGTTGTAATCGGGCGAGTTTATACTTTCAGATGCAACAGAAATTTTGCGGATTGGTCAATCCGTTCGCGAGATATGGCAGTTTGGAAGTAAGAAACGCTTGAGAAACTCAAAATTTTCGCACTTCTGATGCTCGAAACGAATAACTAGTACGGCCTAGGGGAAAAGTACGCATAGTGTTGTAGTCGGGGGAGTTTCTACTTTCAGATGCAACAGAAATTTTGCGGATTGGTCAATCCGTTCGCGAGATATGGCAGTTTGGAGGTAAGAAACGCTCGAGAAACTCAAAATTTTCGCAGTTCTGATGTTCGACAAGCATAACTAGAACGGCCTAGGGGAAAAGTACGCATAGTGTTGTAATCGGGCGAGTTTCTACTTTCAGATGCAACAGAAATTTTGCGGATTGGTCAATCCGTTCGCGAGATATGGCAGTTTGGAGGTAAGAAACGCTTGAAAAACTCAAAATTTTCGCAGTTCTGTTGCCCGAAACGAATAACTAGAACGGGATAGGGGAAAAGTACGCATACCGTTGTAATCGGGCGAGTTTCTACTTTCTGATGCAACAGAAATTTTGCGGATTGGTCAATCCGTTCGCGAGATATGGCAGTTTGGAGGTAAGCAACGCTTGAAAAACTCAAAATTTTCGCAGTTCTGTTGCTCGAAACGAATAACTAGAACGGGCTAGGGGAAAAGTACGCACACCGTTGTAATCGGGCGAGTTTCTACTTTCAGATGCAAAAGAAATTTTGCGGATTGGTCAATCCGTTCGCGAGATATGGCAGTTTGGAGGTAAGCAACGCTTGAAAAACTCAAAATTTTTGCAGTTCTGCTGCCCGAAACGAATAACTAGAACGGGCTAGGGGAAAAGTACGCATACCGTTGTAATCGGGCGAGTTTCTACTTTCAGATGGAACAGAAATTTTGCGGATTGGTCAATCCGTTCGCGAGTTATGGCAGTTTGGAGGTAAGAAACGCTTGAGAAACTCAAAATTTTCGCAGTTCTGATGCTCGAAACGAATAACTAGAACGGCCTACGGGAAAAGTACGCATAGTGTTGTAATCGGGCGAGTTTCTACTTTCAGATGCAACAGAAATTTTGCGGAATGGTCAATCCGTTCGCGAGATATGGCAGTTTGGAAGTAAGAAACGCTTGAGAAACTCAAAATTTTCGCAGTTCTGATGCTCGAAACGAATAACTAGAACGGCCTAGGGGAAAAGTACGCATAGTGTTGTAGTCGGGGGAGTTTCTACTTTCAGATGCAACAGAAATTTTGCGGATTGGTCAATCCGTTCGCGAGATATGGCAGTTTGGAGGTAAGAAACGCTTGAAAAACTCAAAATTTTCGCAGTTCTGTTGCCCGAAACGAATAACTAGAACGGGCTAGGGGAAAAGTACGCACACCGTTGTAATCGGGCGAGTTTCTACTTTCAGATGCAACAGAAATTTTGCGGATTGGTCAATCCGTTCGCGAGATATGGCAGTTTGGAGGTAAGCAACGCTTGAAAAACTCAAAATTTTCGCAGTTCTGTTGCCCGAAACGAATAACTAGAACGGGCTAGGGGAAAAGTACGCATACCGTTGTAATCGGCGAGTTTCTACTTTCAGATGCAACAGAAATTTTGCGGAATGGTCAATCCGTTCGCGAGATATGGCAGTTTGGAAGTAAGGAACGCTTGAGAAACACAAAATTTTCGCAGTTCTGATGCTCGAAACGAATAACTAGAACGGCCTAGGGGAAAAGTACGCATAGTGTTGTAATCGGGCGAGTTTCTACTTTCAGATGCAACAGAAATTTTGCGGATTGGTCAATCCGTTCGCGAGATATGGCAGTTTGGACGTAAGAAACGCTCGAGAAATTCAAAATTTTCGCAGTTCTGATGCTCGACAAGCATAACTAGAACGGCCTAGGGGAAAAGTACGCATAGTGTTGTAATCGGGCGAGTTTCTACTTTCAGATGCAACAGAAATTTTGCGGATTGGTCAATCCGTTCGCGAGATATGGCAGTTTGGAGGTAAGAAACGCTTGAAAAACTCAAAATTTTCGCAGTTCTGTTGCCCGAAACGAATAACTAGAACGGGCTAGGGGAAAAGTACGCATACCGTTGTAATCGGGCGAGTTTCTACTTTCTGATGCAACAGAAATTTTGCGGATTGGTCAATCCGTTCGCGAGATATGGCAGTTTGGAGGTAAGCAACGCTTGAAAAACTCAAAATTTTCGCAGTTCTGTTGCTCGAAACGAATAACTAGAACGGGCTAGGGGAAAAGTACGCACACCGTTGTAATCGGGCGAGTTTCTACTTTCAGATGCAACAGAAATTTTGCGGATTGGTCAATCCGTTCGCGAGATATGGCAGTTTGGAGGTAAGCAACGCTTGAAAAACTCAAAATTTTCGCAGTTCTGTTGCCCGAAACGAATAACTAGAACGGGCTAGGGGAAAAGTACGCATACCGTTGTAATCGGCGAGTTTCTACTTTCAGATGCAACAGAAATTTTGCGGAATGGTCAATCCGTTCGCGAGATATGGCAGTTTGGAAGTAAGAAACGCTTGAGAAACTCAAAATTTTCGCAGTTCTGATGCTCGAAACGAATAACTAGAACGGCCTAGGGGAAAAGTACGCATAATGTTGTAATCGGGCGAGTTTCTACTTTCAGACGCAACAGAAATTTTGCGGATTGGTCAATCCGTTCGCGAGATATGGCAGTTTGGAGGTAAGAAACGCTCGAGAAACTCAAAATTTTCGCAGTTCTGATGCTCGACAAGCATAACTAGAACGGCCTAGGGGAAAAGTACGCACACCGTTGTAATCGGGCGAGTTTCTACTTTCAGATGCAACAGAAATTTTGCGGATTGGTCAATCCGTTCGCGAGATATGGCAGTTTGGAGGTAAGCAACGCTTGAAAAACTCAAAATTTTCGCAGTTCTGTTGCTCGAAACGAATAACTAGAACGGGCTAGGGGAAAAGTACGCATACCGTTGTGTTCGGGCGAGTTTCTACTTTCAGATGCAACAGAAATTTTGCGGATAGGTCAATCCGTTCGCGAGATATGGCAGTTTGGAGGTAAGCAACGCTTGAAAAACTCAAAATTTTCGCAGTTCTGTTGCCCGAAACGAATAACTAGAACGGGCTAGGGGAAAAGTACGTATACCGTTGTAATCGGGCGAGTTTCTACTTTCAGATGCAACAGAAATTTTGCGGATTGGTCAATCCGTTCGCGAGTTATGGCAGTTTGGAGGTAAGAAACGCTTGAGAAACTCAAAATTTTCGCAGTTCTGATGCTCGAAACGAATAACTAGAACGGCCTACGGGAAAAGTACGCATAGTGTTGTAATCGGGCGAGTTTCTACTTTCAGATGCAACAAAAATTTTGCGGATTGGTCAATCCGTTCGCGAGATATGGCAGTTTGGAAGTAAGAAACGCTTGAGAAACTCAAAATTTTCGCAGTTCTGATGCTCGAAACGAATAACTAGAACGGCCTAGGGGAAAAGTACGCATAGTGTTGTAGTCGGGGGAGTTTCTACTTTCAGATGCAACAGAAATTTTGCTGATTGGTCAATCCGTTCGCGAGATATGGCAGTTTGGAGGTAAGAAACGCTCGAGAAACTCAAAATTTTCGCAGTTCTGATGCTCGACAAGCATAACTAGAACGGCCTAGGGGAAAAGATCGCACACCGTTGTAATCGGGCGAGTTTCTACTTTCTGATGCAACAGCAATTTTGCGGATTGGTCAATCCGTTCGCGAGATATGGCAGTTTGGAGGTAAGCAACGCTTGAAAAACTCAAAATTTTCGCAGTTCTGTTGCTCGAAACGAATAACTAGAACGGGCTAGGGGAAAAGTACGCACACCGTTGTAATCGGGCGAGTTTCTACTTTCAGATGCAACAGAAATTTTGCGGATTGGTCAATCCGTTCGCGAGATATGGCAGTTTGGAGGTAAGCAACGCTTGAAAAACTCAAAATTTTCGCAGTTCTGTTGCTCGAAACGAATAACTAGAACGGGCTAGGGGAAAAGTACGCACTCCGTTGTAATCGGGCGAGTTTCTACTTTCAGATGCAAAAGAAATTTTGCGGATTGGTCAATCCGTTCGCGAGATATGGCAGTTTGGAGGTAAGCAACGCTTGAAAAACTCAAAATTTTTGCAGTTCTGTTGCCCGAAACGAATAACTAGAACGGGCTAGGGGAAAAGTACGCATACCGTTGTAATCGGGCGAGTTTCTACTTTCAGATGCAATAGAAATTTTGCGGATTGGTCAATCCGTTCGCGAGTTATGGCAGTTTGGAGGTAAGAAACGCTTGAGAAACTCAAAATTTTCGCAGTTCTGATGCTCGAAACGAATAACTAGAACGGCCTACGGGAAAAGTACGCACAGTGTTGTAATCGGGCGAGTTTATACTTTCAGATGGAACAGAAATTTTGCGAATTGGTCAATCCGTTCGCGAGATATGGCAGTTTGGAAGTAAGAAACGCTTGAGAAACTCAAAATTTTCGCAGTTCTGATGCTCGAAACGAATAACTAGAACGGCCTAGGGGAAAAGTACGCATAGTGTTGTAGTCGGGGGAGTTTCTTCTTTCAGATGCAACAGAAATTTTGCGGATTGGTCAATCCGTTCGCGAGATATGGCAGTTTGGAGGTAAGAAACGCTCGAGAAACTCAAAATTTTCGCAGTTCTGATGTTCGACAAGCATAACTAGAACGGCCTAGGGGAAAAGTACGCATAGTGTTGTAATCGGGAGAGTTTCTACTTTCAGATGCAACAGAAATTTTGCGGATTGGTCAATCCGTTCGCGAGATATGGCAGTTTGGAGGTAAGAAACGCTTGAAAAACTCAAAATTTTCGCAGTTCTGTTGCCCGAAACGAATAACTAGAACGGGCTAGGGGAAAAGTACGCATACCGTTGTAATCGGGCGAGTTTCTACTTTCTGATGCAACAGAAATTTTGCGGATTGGTCAATCCGTTCGCGAGATATGGCAGTTTGGAGGTAAGCAACGCTTGAAAAACTCAAAATTTTCGCAGTTCTGTTGCTCGAAACGAATAACTAGAACGGGCTAGGGGAAAAGTACGCACTCCGTTGTAATCGGGCGAGTTTCTACTTTCAGATGCAAAAGAAATTTTGCGGATTGGTCAATCCGTTCGCGAGATATGGCAGTTTGGAGGTAAGCAACGCTTGAAAAACTCAAAATTTTTGCAGTTCTGTTGCCCGAAACGAATAACTAGAACGGGCTAGGGGAAAAGTACGTATACCGTTGTAATCGGGCGAGTTTCTACTTTCAGATGCAACAGAAATTTTGCGGATTGGTCAATCCGTTCGCGAGTTATGGCAGTTTGGAGGTAAGAAACGCTTGAGAAACTCAAAATTTTCGCAGTTCTGATGCTCGAAACGAATAACTAGAACGGCCTACGGGAAAAGTACGCACAGTGTTGTAATCGGGCGAGTTTATACTTTCAGATGCAACAGAAATTTTGCGGATTGGTCAATCCGTTCGCGAAATATGGCAGTTTGGAAGTAAGAAACGCTTGAGAAACTCAAAATTTTCGCAGTTCTGATGCTCGAAACGAATAACTAGAACGGCCTAGGGGAAAAGTACGCATAGTGTTGTAGTCGGGGGAGTTTCTACTTTCAGATGCGACAGAAATTTTGCGGATTGGTCAATACGTTCGCGAGATATGGCAGTTTGGAGGTAAGAAACGCTCGAGAAACTCAAAATTTTCGCAGTTCTGATGCTCGACAAGCATAACTAGAACGGCCTAGGGGAAAAGTACGCACACCGTTGTAATCGGGCGAGTTTCTACATTCAGATGCAACAGAAATTTTGCGGATTGGTCAATCCGTTCGCGAGATATGGCAGTTTGGAGGTAAGCAACGCTTGAGAAACTCAAAATTTTCGCAGTTCTGATGCTCGAAACGAATAACTAGAAAGGCCTAGGGGAAAAGTACGCATAGTGTTGTAATCGGGCGAGTTTCTACTTTCAGATGCAACAGAAATTTTGCGGATTGGTGAATCCGTTCGCGAGTTATGGCAGTTTGGAGGTAAGAAACGCTTGAGAAACTCAAAATTTTCGCAGTTCTGATGCTCGAAACGAATAACTAGAACGGCCTAGGGGAAAAGTACGCATAGTATTGTAATCGGGCGAGTTTCTACTTTCAGATGCAACAGAAATTTTGCGGATTTGTCAATCCGTTCGCGAGATATGGCAGTTTGGAAGTAAGAAACGCTTGAGAAACTCAAAATTTTCGCAGTTCTGATGCTCGACAAGCATAACTAGAACGGCCTAGGTGAAAAGTACGCACACCGTTGTAATCGGGCGAGTTTCTACTTTCAGATGCAACAGAAATTTTGCGGATTGGTCTATCCGTTCGCGAGATATGGCAGTTTGGAGGTAAGCAACGCTTGAAAAACTCAAAATTTTCGCAGTTCTGTTGCTCGAAACGAATAACTAGAACGGGCTTGGGGAAAAGTACGCATACCGTTGTAATCGGGCGAATTTCTACTTTCTGATGCAACAGAAATTTTGCGGATTGGTCAATCCGTTCGCGAGATATGGCAGTTTGGGTGTAAGCAACGCTTGAAAAACTCAAAATTTTCGCAGTTCTGTTGCTCGAAACGAATAACTAGAACGGGCTAGGGGAAAAGTACGCACATCGTTGTAATCGGGCGAGTTTCTACTTTCAGATGCAACAGAAATTTTGCGGATTGGTCAATCGGTTCGCGAGATATGGCAGTTTGGAGGTAAGCAACGCTTGAAAAACTCAAAATTTTCGCAGTTCTGTTGCCCGAAACGAATAACTAGAACGGGCTAGGGGAAATGTACGCATATCGTTGTAATCGGGCGAGTTTCTACTTTCAGATGCAACAGAAATTTTGCGGATTGGTCAATCCGTTCGCGAGTTATGGCAGTTTGGAGATAAGAAACGCGCCGAGAAACTCAAAATTTTCGCAGTTCTGATGCTCGAAACGAATAACTAGAACGGCCTAGGGGAAAAGTACGCATAGTGTTGTAGTCGGGGGAGTTTCTACTTTCAGATGCAACAGAAATTTTGCGGATTGGTCAATCCGTTCGCGAGATATGGCATTTTGGAGGTAAGAAACGCTCGAGAAACTCAAAATTTTCGCAGTTCTGATGCTCGACAAGCATAACTAGAACGGCCTAGGGGAAAAGTACGCATACCGTTGTAATCGGGCGAGTTTCTACTTTCAGATGCAACAGAAATTTTGCGGATTGGTCAATCGGTTCGCGAGATATGGCAGTTTGGAGGTAAGCAACGCTTGAAAAACTCAAAATTTTCGCAGTTCTGTTGCCCGAAACGAATAACTAGAACGGGCCAGGGGAAAAGTACGCATATCGTTGTAATCGGGCGAGTTTCTACTTTCAGATGCAACAGAAATTTTGCGGATTGGTCAATCCGTTCGCGAGTTATGGCAGTTTGGAGGTAAGAAACGCGCCGAGAAACTCAAAATTTTCGCAGTTCTGATGCTCGAAACGAATAACTAGAACGGCCTAGGGGAAAAGTACGCATAGTGTTGTAGTCGGGGGAGTTTCTACTTTCAGATGCAACAGAAATTTTGCGGATTGGTCAATCCGTTCGCGAGATATGGCAGTTTTGAGGTAAGAAACGCTCGAGAAACTCAAAATTTTCGCAGTTCTGATGCTCGACAAGCATAACTAGAACGGCCTAGGGGAAAAGTACGCACACCGCTGTAATCGGGCGAGTTTCAACTTTCACATGCAACAGAAATTTTGCGGATTGGTCAATCCGTTCGCGAGATATGGCAGTTTGGAAGTAAGACTCGCTTGAGAAACTCAAAATTTTCGCAGTTCTGATGCTCGAAACGAATAACTAGAACGGCCTAGGGGAAAAGTACGCACACCGTTGTAATCGGGCGACTTTCTACTTTCAGATGCAACAGAAATTTTGCGGATTGGTCAATCCGTTCGCGAGATATGGCAGTTTGGAGGTAAGAAACGCTTGAGAAACTCAAAATTTTCACAGTTCTGGTGCTCGAAACGAATAACTAGAACGGCCTAGAGGAAAAGTACGCATACCGTTGTAATCGGGCGAGTTTCTACTTTCAGATGCAACAGAAATTTTGCGGATTGGTCAATCCGTTCGCGAGATATGGCAGTTTGGAAGTAAGAAACGCTTGAGAAACTCAAAATTTTTGCAGTTCTGATGCTCGAAACGAATAACTAGGGCGGCCTAGGGGAAAAGTACGCATACCGTTGTAATCTGGCGAGTTTCTACTTTCAGATGCATCAGAAATTTTGCGGATTGGACAATCCGTTCGCGAGATGTGGCAGTTTGTACGTGAGAAACGCTTGAGAAACTCAAAATTTTCGCAGTTCTGATGCTCGAAACGAATAACTAGAACGGCCTAGGGGAAAAGTACGCGCACCGTTGTAATCGGGCGAGTTTCTACTTTCAGATGCATCAGAAATTTTGCGGATTGGACAATCCGTTCGCGAGATGTGGCAGTTTGTAGGTGAGAAACGATTGAGAAACTCAAAATTTTCGCAGTTCTGATGCTCGAAACGAATAACTAGAACGGCCTAGGGGAAAAGTACGCATACCGTTGCAATCGGGCGAGTTTCTACTTTCAGATGCAACAGAAATTTTGCGGATTGGTCAATCCGTTCGCGAGATATGGCAGTTTGGGTGTAAGAAACGCTTGAGAAACTCAAAATTTTCGCAGTTCTGATGCTCGAAACGAATAACTAGAACGGCCTAGGGGAAAAGTACGCATAGTGTTGTAATCGGGCGAGTTTCTACTTTCAGATGCAACAGAAATTTTGCGGATTGGTCAATCCGTTCGCGAGATATGGCAGTTTGGAGGTAAGAAACGCTCGAGAAACTCAAAATTTTCGCAGTTCTGATGCTCGACAAGCATAACTAGAACGGCCTAGGGGAAAAGTACGCATACCGTTGTAATCGGGCGAGTTTCTACTTTCAGATGCAACAGAAATTTTGCGGATTGGTCAATCGGTTCGCGAGATATGGCAGTTTGGAGGTAAGCAACGCTTGAAAAACTCAAAATTTTCGCAGTTCTGTTGCCCGAAACGAATAACTAGAACGGGCCAGGGGAAAAGTACGCATATCGTTGTAATCGGGCGAGTTTCTACTTTCAGATGCAACAGAAATTTTGCGGATTGGTCAATCCGTTCGCGAGTTATGGCAGTTTGGAGGTAAGAAACGCGCCGAGAAACTCAAAATTTTCGCAGTTCTGATGCTCGAAACGAATAACTAGAACGGCCTAGGGGAAAAGTACGCATAGTGTTGTAGTCGGGGGAGTTTCTACTTTCAGATGCAACAGAAATTTTGCGGATTGGTCAATCCGTTCGCGAGATATGGCAGTTTTGAGGTAAGAAACGCTCGAGAAACTCAAAATTTTCGCAGTTCTGATGCTCGACAAGCATAACTAGAACGGCCTAGGGGAAAAGTACGCACACCGCTGTAATCGGGCGAGTTTCAACTTTCACATGCAACAGAAATTTTGCGGATTGGTCAATCCGTTCGCGAGATATGGCAGTTTGGAAGTAAGACTCGCTTGAGAAACTCAAAATTTTCGCAGTTCTGATGCTCGAAACGAATAACTAGAACGGCCTAGGGGAAAAGTACGCACACCGTTGTAATCGGGCGACTTTCTACTTTCAGATGCAACAGAAATTTTGCGGATTGGTCAATCCGTTCGCGAGATATGGCAGTTTGGAGGTAAGAAACGCTTGAGAAACTCAAAATTTTCACAGTTCTGGTGCTCGAAACGAATAACTAGAACGGCCTAGAGGAAAAGTACGCATACCGTTGTAATCGGGCGAGTTTCTACTTTCAGATGCAACAGAAATTTTGCGGATTGGTCAATCCGTTCGCGAGATATGGCAGTTTGGAAGTAAGAAACGCTTGAGAAACTCAAAATTTTTGCAGTTCTGATGCTCGAAACGAATAACTAGGGCGGCCTAGGGGAAAAGTACGCATACCGTTGTAATCTGGCGAGTTTCTACTTTCAGATGCATCAGAAATTTTGCGGATTGGACAATCCGTTCGCGAGATGTGGCAGTTTGTACGTGAGAAACGCTTGAGAAACTCAAAATTTTCGCAGTTCTGATGCTCGAAACGAATAACTAGAACGGCCTAGGGGAAAAGTACGCGCACCGTTGTAATCGGGCGAGTTTCTACTTTCAGATGCATCAGAAATTTTGCGGATTGGACAATCCGTTCGCGAGATGTGGCAGTTTGTAGGTGAGAAACGATTGAGAAACTCAAAATTTTCGCAGTTCTGATGCTCGAAACGAATAACTAGAACGGCCTAGGGGAAAAGTACGCATACCGTTGCAATCGGGCGAGTTTCTACTTTCAGATGCAACAGAAATTTTGCGGATTGGTCAATCCGTTCGCGAGATATGGCAGTTTGGGTGTAAGAAACGCTTGAGAAACTCAAAATTTTCGCAGTTCTGATGCTCGAAACGAATAACTAGAACGGCCTAGGGGAAAAGTACGCATAGTGTTGTAATCGGGCGAGTTTCTACTTTCAGATGCAACAGAAATTTTGCGGATTGGTCAATCCGTTCGCGAGATATGGCAGTTTGGAGGTAAGAAACGCTCGAGAAACTCAAAATTTTCGCAGTTCTCATGCTCGACAAGCATAACTAGAACGGCCCAGGGGAAAAGTACGCACACCGTTGTAATCGGCCGAGTTTCTACCTTCAGATGCAACAGAAATTTTGCGGATTGGTCAATCCGTTCGCGAGATATGGCAGTTTGGATGTAAGAAACGCTCGAGAAACTCAAAATTTTTGTAGTTCTCATGCTCGACAAGCATAACTAGAACGGCCCAGGGGAAAAGTACGCACACCGTTGTAATCGGGCGAGTTTCTACTTTCAGATGCATCAGAAATTTTGCGGATTGGACAATCCGTTCGCGAGATGTGGCAGTTTGTAGGTGAGAAACGATTGAGAAACTCAAAATTTTCGCAGTTCTGATGCTTGAATCGAATAACTAGAACGGCCTAGGGGAAAAGTACGCACACCGTTGTAATCGGGCGAGTTTCTACTTTCAGATGCAACAGAAATTTTGCGGATTGGTCAATCCATTCGCGAGATATGGCAGTTTGGAGGTAAGCAACGCTTGAGAAACTCAAAATTTTCGCAGTTCTGTTGCTCGAAACGAATAACTAGAACGGGCTAGGGGAAAAGTACGCATACAGTTGTAATCGGGCGAGTTTCTACTTTCAGATGCATCAGAAATTTTGCGGATTGGACAATCCGTTCGCGAGATGTGGCAGTTTGTAGGTGAGAAACGATTGAGAAACTCAAAATTTTCGCAGTTCTGATGCTCGAAACGAATAACTAGAACGGCCTAGGGGAAAAGTACGCACACCGTTGTAATCGGGCGAGTTTCTACTTTCAGATGCAACAGAAATTTTGCGGATTGGTCAATCCGTTCGCGAGATATGGCAGTTTGGAGGTAAGAAACGCTTGAGAAACTCAAAATTTTCACAGTTCTGATGCTCGAAACGAATAACTAGAACGGCCTAGGGGAAAAGTACGCATACCGTTGTAATCGGGCGAGTTTCTACTTTCAGATGCAACAGAAATTTTGCGGATTGGTCAATCCGTTCGCGAGATATGGCAGTTTGGAGGTAAGAAACGCTCGAGAAACTCAAAATTTTCGCAGTTCTCATGCTCGACAAGCAGAACTAGAACGGCCCAGGGGAAAAGTACGCACACCGTTGTAATCGGCCGAGTTTCTACCTTCAGATGCAACACAAATTTTGCGGATTGGTCAATCCGTTCGCGAGATATGGCAGTTTGGATGTAAGAAACGCTTGAGAAACTCAAAATTTTCGCAGTTCTGATGCTCGAAACGAATAACTAGAACGGCCTAGGGGAAAAGTACGCATAGTGTTGTAATCGGGCGAGTTTCTACTTTCAGATGCAACAGAAATTTTGCGGATTGGTCAATCCGTTCGCGAGATATGGCAGTTTGGATGTAAGAAATGCTTGAGAAACTCAAAATTTTCGCAGTTCTGATGCTCGAAACGAATAACTAGAACGGCCTAGGGGAAAAGTACGCATACCGTTGTAATCGGGCGAGTTTCTACTTTCAGATGCAACAGAAATTTTGCGGATTGGTCAATCCGTTCGCGAGATATGGCAGTTTGGAGGTAAGCAACGCTTGAGAAACTCAAAATTTTCGCAGTTCTGTTGCTCGAAACGAATAACTAGAACGGGCTAGGGGAAAAGTACGCATACAGTTGTAATCGGGCGAGTTTCTACTTTCAGATGCATCAGAAATTTTGCGGATTGGACAATCCGTTCGCGAGATGTGGCAGTTTGTAGGTGAGAAACGATTGAGAAACTCAAAACTTTCGCAGTTCTGATGCTCGAAACGAATAACTAGAACGGCCTAGGGGAAAAGTACGCATACCGTTGTAATCGGGCGAGTTTCTACCTTCAGATGCAACAGAAATTTTGCGGATTGGTCAATCCGTTCGCGAGATATGGCAGTTTGGAAGTAAGACTCGCTTGAGAAACTCAAAATTTTCGCAGTTCTGATGCTCGAAACGAATAACTAGAACGGCCTAGGGGAAAAGTACGCATACCGTTTCAATCGGGCGAGTTTCTACTTTCAGATACGACAGAAATTTTGCGGATTGGTCAATCCGTTCGCGAGATATGGCAGCTTGGAGGTAAGAAACGCTTGAGAAACTCAAAATTTTCGCAGTTCTGATGCTCGACAAGCATAACTAGAACGGCCTAGGGGAAAAGTACGCACACCGTTGTAATCGGGCGAGTTTCTACTTTCAGATGCAACAGAAATTTTGCGGATTGGTCAATCCGTTCGCGAGATATGGCAGTTTGGAGGTAAGCAACGCTTGAGAAACTCAAAATTTTCGCAGTTCTGTTGCTCGAAACGAATAACTAGAACGGGCTAGGGGAAAAGTACGCACACCGTTGTAATCGGCCGAGTTTCTACCTTCAGATGCAACAGAAATTTTGCGGATTGGTCAATCCGTTCGCGAGATATGGCAGTTTGGATGTAAGAAACGCTCGAGAAACTCAAAATTTTTGCAGTTCTCATGCTCGACAAGCATAACTAGAACGGCCCAGGGGAAAAGTACGCACACCGTTGTAATCGGGCGAGTTTCTACTTTCAGATGCATCAGAAATTTTGCGGATTGGACAATCCGTTCGCGAGATGTGGCAGTTTGTAGGTGAGAAACGATTGAGAAACTCAAAATTTTCGCAGTTCTGATGCTCGAATCGAATAACTAGAACGGCCTAGGGGAAAAGTACGCATACCGTTGTAATCGGGCGAGTTTCTACCTTCAGATGCAACAGAAATTTTGCGGATTGGTCAATCCGTTCGCGAGATATGGCAGTTTGGAAGTAAGACTCGATTGAGAAACTCAAAATTTTCGCAGTTCTGATGCTCGAAACGAATAACTAGAACGGCCTAGGGGAAAAGTACGCATACCGTTTCAATCGGGCGAGTTTCTACTTTCAGATGCGACAGAAATTTTGCGGATTGGTCAATCCGTTCGCGAGATATGGCAGTTTGGAGGTAAGAAACGCTTGAGAAACTCAAAATTTTCGCAGTTCTGATGCTCGACAAGCATAACTAGAACGGCCTAGGGGAAAAGTACGCACACCGTTGTAATCGGGCGAGTTTCTACATTCAGATGCAACAGAAATTTTGCGGATTGGTCAATCCGTTCGCGAGATATGGCAGTTTGGAGGTAAGCAACGCTTGAGAAACTCAAAATTTTCGCAGTTCTGATGCTCGAAACGAATAACTAGAACGGGCTAGGGGAAAAGTACGCATACCGTTGTAATCGGGCGAATTTCTACTTTCTGATGCAACAGAAATTTTGCGGATTGGTCAATCCGTTCGCGAGATATGGCAGTTTGGGTGTAAGCAACGCTTGAAAAACTCAAAATTTTCGCAGTTCTGTTGCTCGAAACGAATAACTAGAACGGGCTAGGGGAAAAGTACGCACATCGTTGTAATCGGGCGAGTTTCTACTTTCAGATGCAACAGAAATTTTGCGGATTGGTCAATCGGTTCGCGAGATATGGCAGTTTGGAGGTAAGCAACGCTTGAAAAACTCAAAATTTTCGCAGTTCTGTTGCCCGAAACGAATAACTAGAACGGGCTAGGGGAAAAGTACGCATATCGTTGTAATCGGGCGAGTTTCTACTTTCAGATGCAACAGAAATTTTGCGGATTGGTCAATCCGTTCGCGAGTTATGGCAGTTTGGAGATAAGAAACGCGCCGAGAAACTCAAAATTTTCGCAGTTCTGATGCTCGAAACGAATAACTAGAACGGCCTAGGGGAAAAGTACGCACAGTGTTGTAATCGGGCGAGTTTCTACTTTCAGATGCAGCAGAAATTTTGCGGATTGATCAATCCGTTCGCGAGATATGGCAGTTTGGAAGTAAGAAACGCTTGAGAAACTCAAAATTTTCGCAGTTCTGATGCTCGAAACGAATAACTAGAACGGCCTAGGGGAAAAGTACGCATAGTGTTGTTGTCGGGGGAGTTTCTACTTTCAGATGCAACAGAAATTTTGCGGATTGGTCAATCCGTTCGCGAGATATGGCAGTTTGGAGGTAAGAAACGCTCGAGAAACTCAAAATTTTCGCAGTTCTGATGCTCGACAAGCATAACCAGAACGGCCTAGGGGAAAAGTACGCATACCGTTGTAATCGGGCGAGTTTCTACTTTCAGATGCAACAGAAATTTTGCGGATTGGTCAATCGGTTCGCGAGATATGGCAGTTTGGAGGTAAGCAACGCTTGAAAAACTCAAAATTTTCGCAGTTCTGTTGCCCGAAACGAATAACTAGAACGGGCTAGGGGAAAAGTACGCATATCGTTGTAATCGGGCGAGTTTCTACTTTCAGATGCAACAGAAATTTTGCGGATTGGTCAATCCGTTCGCGAGTTATGGCAGTTTGGAGGTAAGAAACGCGCCGAGAAACTCAAAATTTTCGCAGTTCTGATGCTCGAAACGAATAACTAGAACGGCCTAGGGGAAAAGTACGCATAGTGTTGTAGTCGGGGGAGTTTCTACTTTCAGATGCAACAGAAATTTTGCGGATTGGTCAATCCGTTCGCGAGATATGGCAGTTTGGAGGTAAGAAACGCTCGAGAAACTCAAAATTTTCGCAGTTCTGATGCTCGACAAGCATAACTAGAACGGGCTAGGGGAAAAGTACGCACACCGCTGTAATCGGGCGAGTTTCTACTTTTAGATGCAACAGAAATTTTGCGGATTGGTCAATCCGTTCGCGAGATATGGCAGTTTGGAAGTAAGACTCGCTTGAGAAACTCAAAATTTTCGCAGTTCTGATGCTCGAAACGAATAACTAGAACGGCCTAGGGGAAAAGTACGCACACCGTTGTAATCGGGCGACTTTCTACTTTCAGATGCAACAGAAATTTTGCGGATTGGTCAATCCGTTCGCGAGATATGGCAGTTTGGAGGTAAGAAACGCTTGAGAAACTCAAAATTTTCACAGTTCTGGTGCTCGAAACGAATAACTAGAACGGCCTAGGGTAAAAGTACGCATACCGTTGTAATCGGGCGAGTTTCTACTTTCAGATGCAACAGAAATTTTGCGGATTGGTCAATCCGTTCGCGAGATATGGCAGTTTGGAAGTAAGAAACGCTTGAGAAACTCAAAATTTTTGCAGTTCTGATGCTCGAAACGAATAACTAGGGCGGCCTAGGGGAAAAGTACGCATACCGTTGTAATCTGGCGAGTTTCTACTTTCAGATGCATCAGAAATTTTGCGGATTGGACAATCCGTTCGCGAGATGTGGCAGTTTGTACGTGAGAAACGCTTGAGAAACTCAAAATTTTCGCAGTTCTGATGCTCGAAACGAATAACAAGAACGGCCTAGGGGAAAAGTACGCACACCGTTGTAATCGGGCGAGTTTCTACTTTCAGATGCATCAGAAATTTTGCGGATTGGACAATCCGTTCGCGAGATGTGGCAGTTTGTAGGTGAGAAACGATTGAGAAACTCAAAATTTTCGCAGTTCTGATGCTCGAAACGAATAACAAGAACGGCCTAGGGGAAAAGTACGCACACCGTTGTAATCGGGCGAGTTTCTACTTTCAGATGCAACAGAAATTTTGCGGATTGGTCAATCCGTTCGCGAGATATGGCAGTTTGGGTGTAAGAAACGCTTGAGAAACTCAAAATTTTCGCAGTTCTGATGCTCGAAACGAATAACTAGAACGGCCTAGGGGAAAAGTACGCATAGTGTTGTAATCGGGCGAGTTTCTACTTTCAGATGCAACAGAAATTTTGCGGATTGGTCAATCCGTTCGCGAGATATGGCAGTTTGGAGGTAAGAAACGCTCGAGAAACTCAAAATTTTCGCAGTTCTCATGCTCGACAAGCATAACTAGAACGGCCCAGGGGAAAAGTACGCACACCGTTGTAATCGGCCGAGTTTCTACCTTCAGATGCAACAGAAATTTTGCGGATTGGTCAATCCGTTCGCGAGATATGGCAGTTTGGATGTAAGAAACGCTCGAGAAACTCAAAATTTTTGCAGTTCTCATGCTCGACAAGCATAACTAGAACGGCCCAGGGGAAAAGTACGCACACCGTTGTAATCGGGCGAGTTTCTACTTTCAGATGCATCAGAAATTTTGCGGATTGGACAATCCGTTCGCGAGATGTGGCAGTTTGTAGGTGAGAAACGATTGAGAAACTCAAAATTTTCGCAGTTCTGATGCTCGAATCGAATAACTAGAACGGCCTAGGGGAAAAGTACGCATACCGTTGTAATCGGGCGAGTTTCTACCTTCAGATGCAACAGAAATTTTGCGGATTGGTCAATCCGTTCGCGAGATATGGCTATTTGGAAGTAAGACTCGCTTGAGAAACTCAAAATTTTCGCAGTTCTGATGCTCGAAACGAATAACTAGAACGGCCTAGGGGAAAAGTACGCATACCGTTTCAATCGGGCGAGTTTCTACTTTCAGATGCGACAGAAATTTTGCGGATTGGTCAATCCGTTCGCGAGATATGGCAGTTTGGAGGTAAGAAACGCTTGAGAAACTCAAAATTTTCGCAGTTCTGATGCTCGACAAGCATAACTAGAACGGCCTAGGGGAAAAGTACGTACACCGTTGTAATCGGGCGAGTTTCTACTTTCAGATGCAACAGAAATTTTGCGGATTGGTCAATCCATTCGCGAGATATGGCAGTTTGGAGGTAAGCAACGCTTGAGAAACTCAAAATTTTCGCAGTTCTGTTGCTCGAAACGAATAACTAGAACGGGCTAGGGGAAAAGTACGCATACAGTTGTAATCGGGCGAGTTTCTACTTTCAGATGCATCAGAAATTTTGCGGATTGGATAATCCGTTCGCGAGATGTGGCAGTTTGTAGGTGAGAAACGATTGAGAAACTCAAAATTTTCGCAGTTCTGATGCTCGAAACGAATAACTAGAACGGCCTAGGGGAAAAGTACGCACACCGTTGTAATCGGGCGAGTTTCTACTTTCAGATGCAACAGAAATTTTGCGGATTGGTCAATCCGTTCGCGAGATATGGCAGTTTGGAGGTAAGAAACGCTTGAGAAACTCAAAATTTTCACAGTTCTGATGCTCGAAACGAATAACTAGAACGGCCTAGGGGAAAAGTACGCATACCGTTGTAATCGGGCGAGTTTCTACTTTCAGATGCAACAGAAATTTTGCGGATTGGTCAATCCGTTCGCGAGATATGGCAGTTTGGAGGTAAGAAACGCTCGAGAAACTCAAAATTTTCGCAGTTCTCATGCTCGACAAGCAGAACTAGAACGGCCCAGGGGAAAAGTACGCACACCGTTGTAATCGGCCGAGTTTCTACCTTCAGATGCAACACAAATTTTGCGGATTGGTCAATCCGTTCGCGAGATATGGCAGTTTGGATGTAAGAAACGCTTGAGAAACTCAAAATTTTCGCAGTTCTGATGCTCGAAACGAATAACTAGAACGGCCTAGGGGAAAAGTACGCATAGTGTTGTAATCGGGCGAGTTTCTACTTTCAGATGCAACAGAAATTTTGCGGATTGGTCAATCCGTTCGCGAGATATGGCAGTTTGGATGTAAGAAATGCTTGAGAAACTCAAAATTTTCGCAGTTCTGATGCTCGAAACGAATAACTAGAACGGCCTAGGGGAAAAGTACGCATACCGTTGTAGTCGGGCGAGTTTCTACTTTCAGATGCAACAGAAATTTTGCGGATTGGTCAATCCGTTCGCGACATATGGCAGTTTGGATGTAAGAAACGCTTGAGAAACTCAAAATTTTCGCGGTTCTGATGCTCGAAACGAATAACAAGAACGGCCTAGGGGAAAAGTACGCACACCGTTGTAATCGGGCGAGTTTCTACTTTCAGATGCAACAGAAATTTTGCGGATTGGTCAATCCGTTCGCGAGATATGGCAGTTTGGAGGTAAGCAACGCTTGAGAAACTCAAAATTTTCGCAGTTCTGTTGCTCGAAACGAATAACTAGAACGGGCTAGGGGAAAAGTACGCATACAGTTGTAATCGGGCGAGTTTCTACTTTCAGATGCATCAGAAATTTTGCGGATTGGACAATCCGTTCGCGAGATGTGGCAGTTTGTAGGTGAGAAACGATTGAGAAACTCAAAATTTTCGCAGTTCTCATGCTCGACAAGCATAACTAGAACGGCCCAGGGGAAAAGTACGCACACCGTTGTAATCGGCCGAGTTTCTACCTTCAGATGCAACAGAAATTTTGCGGATTGGTCAATCCGTTCGCGAGATATGGCAGTTTGGATGTAAGAAACGCTCGAGAAACTCAAAATTTTTGCAGTTCTCATGCTCGACAAGCATAACTAGAACGGCCCAGGGGAAAAGTACGCACACCGTTGTAATCGGGCGAGTTTCTACTTTCAGATGCATCAGAAATTTTGCGGATTGGACAATCCGTTCGCGAGATGTGGCAGTTTGTAGGTGAGAAACGATTGAGAAACTCAAAATTTTCGCAGTTCTGATGCTCGAATCGAATAACTAGAACGGCCTAGGGGAAAAGTACGCATACCGTTGTAATCGGGCGAGTTTCTACCTTCAGATGCAACAGAAATTTTGCGGATTGGTCAATCCGTTCGCGAGATATGGCAGTTTGGAAGTAAGACTCGCTTGAGAAACTCAAAATTTTCGCAGTTCTGATGCTCGAAACGAATAACTAGAACGGCCTAGGGGAAAAGTACGCATACCGTTTCAATCGGGCGAGTTTCTACTTTCAGATGCGACAGAAATTTTGCGGATTGGTCAATCCGTTCGCGAGATATGGCAGTTTGGAGGTAAGAAACGCTTGAGAAACTCAAAATTTTCGCAGTTCTGATGCTCGACAAGCATAACTAGAACGGCCTAGGGGAAAAGTACGCACACCGTTGTAATCGGGCGAGTTTCTACTTTCAGATGCAACAGAAATTTTGCGGATTGGTCAATCCATTCGCGAGATATGGCAGTTTGGAGGTAAGCAACGCTTGAGAAACTCAAAATTTTCGCAGTTCTGTTGCTCGAAACGAATAACTAGAACGGGCTAGGGGAAAAGTACGCATACAGTTGTAATCGGGCGAGTTTCTACTTTCAGATGCATCAGAAATTTTGCGGATTGGACAATCCGTTCGCGAGATGTGGCAGTTTGTAGGTGAGAAACGATTGAGAAACTCAAAATTTTCGCAGTTCTGATGCTCGAAACGAATAACTAGAACGGCCTAGGGGAAAAGTACGCACACCGTTGTAATCGGGCGAGTTTCTACTTTCAGATGCAA